>NC_060952.1:39384958-39389313 GCF_022045245.1 Lucilia cuprina
ATCGGTATACTTTAAGGTGGGTATTGGACCAATATTTTTGTATGTTACAAACATCAGCACAAACGTATAATACCCTCCCCACTATAGTGGTGTAGGGTATAAAAACCTGGTGTACTTTGGTAGGTGCTAAATGGCAACGGGGCGTTGCATTAAAGACCGTCATTCATTACTCATGTCTTGAGATTCAGCTTAAACAACATTGAAACACAAATTGCTGAAGAAAAAGAAGATTCCAAAAATAAAAACTCTACTGGAAAATCTAAAGTAATTTTTTTTCTTCAAATACGTGCGTCTATGTTTAAGCAGACAAAACCAAGACAAACAAATTGTTGTAGGAGAATAAAACGCCCGCTATCACCACACTACCTCCCTATAACAGTTCGGTTAAAGAGTAGTGGGTCGATATTTGTTAAATTTATAAAAGCTAAATTTATGACTGACTGACAGACTAACTCACTAGCTGAGTGACTGACTGTAAGAATGAGAAACTAAACGGTTTTTTCAAAGAATTTGTTGAACGTTTTTGTTATTTCTTTCTTAGCTGTTTATTGCAAACTTACAGAAAAAAACTAAACAAAAAGTGGAAAAGTTGTAGGAAAAGCTATTTTAGTTTAATGGTATTTTGCTCATGTCTTAAATAAGGCATTTAGTTTTATCATTAGACATATTTACCTAATGCTTTAGGTGCAATAAGTTGTAATTGTCTATTTGATGTTGTTTATGGTATATTAATGATGAAATATTAATATATTTAAAATTTTTATTAGGTTTGTAACTTTATCTGGCCTCAAAATTTTATTTTAATTTTTTTAATTAAACATTATTTCAATTTTGGAAAAAAAAAACTTTTCATGTATGTTAGATTGAGAGGAGATTGTATACACTGCCCTAATTCCAAAGATATACACCTAGGACGTAGTCTGGCCTATTGTTAGCTTTATCCTTATTTTTTTAATTTCTGAAAAAAAATATTTTTTACATAATTTCATTAAAAGGAAGAATTTTCGAATAATTCCTATAAAATTTTTTTTATTATTTTTATAAAAAAATAAACTTTGAAACTTCACTTTTGTAATTGTTGTACAAAAATATATATTTTTGAAAGTTTCTATTAAAAGATACATTTTCGGAAATGTTCTACAAAATGATAAATTTTCAAAAAGGGTCTAAAAAGAAAGAAATTTTGAAAATATTCTTTAAAAGGAAAATGTTCAAAAATGTTGTGTAAAAAGAGAAATTTTCGAAAATGAATTTTTTTTTAATTTTTGTATAAAAAGTGACATTTCCGAAATTTTTCCACAAAAAGAGAAATTTTTGAAAATGTTTTATAAAACGAAAAATGTTCGTAAAATATTTATAAAAATAAATTTTCGTAAATGTTCTACAAAAAAAATAAATTTTGAAAATATTTTATAAAAAGGTGATGTTAGAAAATGTTCTAAGTACTAAAAGCTAAATGTTCGAAAATGTTGAAAAAATGGAAAAGTTCGTTAAAATGCTATAAAAAGTAAAATTTTTAAAAAGGAAAAAATTTCAAGAAATTTTTAAAAATGTTCTCCAAAAAGAAGATTTTTTAAAATGTTCTATAAAAACATAATTTTTCGAAAATATTCTAAAAAAGGAATTTTTTCATTAGTTTCTACGAATAGATAAATTTCTAAAATGGTCACTATAAACGAGAAATTTTCGAAAATGTTTTATAAAAAGGAAAATATTTAAAAATATTCTACAGAAAGATAATTTTTTTAAAATATTCTATAAAAAGAGAACTATTCAAAATATTCTATAGAAAGGGAAATTTTCGAAAATATTCTATTAAAGGAAAATTTTTTCCAAAATGTTCTATAAAAAGGAATATTTCAAAAATGTTCTATTAAAAGAGAAATTTTCGAAAATAAAACGTATAAACATATTTTTATAAAAAAAAAAGTTAATTTGGAAAATATTTTATAAAGAGAAAAATCAAACATCTTTTTACTTAAAAATGAATGTGTTCCAAACACTTTAAACTGCTAAACGATTAGACAGCTTTTTCGGAAATTTTCACAGTAATTTTCTGGAAGGAATCTTAGGCTACTTTTTGCTAGAAAATTTCAAGTGGAATAGGTTACAAATATAAAACTTATAGCTATAGCATAGGTTTAACTCACTTAATATTTCATATTAATTGTTTGTGTATTTTCAAAATGTTATAAGCGCAAGTTAAAGTATTTTACAAAACAAGGGGGGTTAGCATTTTTATAACTTTCTTTCTAATAAAGAATTTTTAGAAAAATTTCTCTAACAGTAGATAAAACTAAACACGGTAAAGCCTCTCAATTATATTCCTGTTAATCACTAATCAAAATAATTCTAACGCCAATATCAATTACCAATAAAAACAACTTACAAACTAAGACAAATTGAATTTTAGATTTTATCAACTTAACGAGCGTTAATTGAATTTTTATTGTTTATTTTGTTAAGCTTTAGCAAATCCAAAGAGCAACAAGTTATGTAGAGTAAATAATTGTAATTGTAAAACGTCTGCAGAAAAAAAAGAGGAGCAACGAATTACATTAAAGACGTATAGGAGTAAGATATTGAAGGCAATTAATTATATTGATGTTTTGTATGTTGTCTTCACTTACAGGCCATATGTGGTGACCATTAAATGAGTTTGAACGCATTCCTTGGTGATTCCTTTGTTTGTTTATAAAAACACATGACCAACTTAAGGCTAAACTAATACTTGTTACAAACTATGAATTTTAATTAAACATTAAAACCAAAAACAACATTTTTTAAAGTATTAGAAAAAAAAGAAAAGAAAAGAACAGAACGTGCTTATTATTCCGGGAATGAAAGCAAAGTTATAGAATTCATTTGTTTGTAGGCCACATATGAAAAATTCTATATATGCTATTCCCACGAGTTAACACAAAGAAACTATTAATAATAACAAGGGTAAATAATTAAAAATCATAAATTCATTAAAGGCCATAATTATTAACTAATAATAAGAAATTTCCTAAAAGCTAAAACAAAAGACTTAAGACACATGCATACTTCTTGGGAAAGGTATAAAAGACTTTTTTCTACACAAACTACATGACTTTATGTTATTTCAAAAAATTTACCACCATCACCACCTGTATTATATTAAATTGTTTATTTTCTTATTTTGTTTTTATCCAAATCAACTTTAATATATGCAAAATGCACCCGCACATTGATGAATCACGTAAAATCAACTTTTCAAAACATGTCAATTGCATCAAGCAGCCAGCCAACCAACCAACAAACAACAATTGCCAATTTTACAAATGTGATTGTTAAAATACCATAAAAGGCAAGGCTTTCCATATCCCCAGAATACTAAAACAACGCAAAATAAAACAATCAAAAGTTACAATAGAATTATTGTGGTCCATCATGGTTGAAATTGAATTATAGAAAATGGAGAAAAACACACACAAACTACACATCCTCATCTAACTAATAATAATAATAAAAATAAAAAAATAGTAATAGAAACATACTTTGTATCCTTAACGTAGAAAAACCAACAAACATCAACACATCATTTCAAATATGGAAAAATTGGGACAAAAGTGTCGAAAGTTTTGACACTTTATAAGAATAAAATAAAACAGCTCAGTAACGAAAAAAATCAATCATTCAATTGATATGTATTTATGTATGTTGGCTACTTACTCTTTTCTTCTAATATAAAAATTTCTTTATTTTCAATTGTTTTCATGGTGGTTGGCCGAAGTTTTTTGTTTTTTCATTTTAAAAACTACACACAAATTTTCATAAAATTTACATACAAACAGTTTTTGATTAGCTTGTTAGAGGACAAAACAAGAAATAGTTTAAATTGAAATTTCAATTCAAAGCGTATGTTTTTTATGATTAAATAAAAATGATGAAATTTTATATAGTATGTTCATATGTATATAGTTTTTAGGTCAGTAAGATTATTATTTTTTCCAAACTAAATATTTAAAATTGGAAATCTTTGGTTGAATGGAAAACTTGGTTTAGAGATCTTTACTTTTAAGCGAAAATATCAGAAATTTATATTTTGAGGCCATCCTTTTATATAAGCGTTCAGGGTAAATCAGCTACAACTGCATCCTCCACTGTACGAATCCTAAGCTACTTCTTATATGCTAAAGCACCTGAGTTTCTTTTATAGACTGCTATATGCACATTCTATAAACAAAGAGTTTTTTATGGATATTCCTTGGAAGAACGATCACCTTATAGAAAATATGTATACAGAGGGATATTTTCTATAAGAATACAGATAGATAGATAGATAGATATATAGATAGATAGATAGATAGATAGATAGATAGATAGATAGA
>NC_060952.1:39389413-39412629 GCF_022045245.1 Lucilia cuprina
TTTACAAAAAATAAAAATTTTATAAAAGTAAAAATTGTAAAAATATACTCATGGTGTAGGGTATCATATGGTCGGCCATGCCCGACTATACTTTCCAACTTGTTTTATTTATATTTTTGTTCATTTAGTTGCCGGTACATTTATATATTTATTTTTGGTCTTTTTATGCTTTTATAGCAAATTTATTGTAATAATTTGTTAACAACAATGTTAGAAGTTTAAATCATAGATAAATAAGTAGACTGACCGTCTAACGGTGAGATCGACTAACTTTATACCTATAAACCAGATTCCATGCCTAAATTGCAAACACCAATCTTTTGTTTTTGTAATTATTGTGTATGTATCTTTGATAAAGTATTTCTTAATTCCAGCTTGGCGCATGATGATATGAAAGGGAATTTTAAAAAATGTTTTACAAAAGGGACTTTTAGGCAAATTTTCTTTAGAAGGAAATTTTTGAGTAATTTTTTTATTAATTATTAAACTATTTGAAATTGTTCTATAAAAAAGATACATTCGTAAATTTTCTATAAAAAGAGACATTTAAAAAAAAATTCTATAAAAAGAGAAAATTTCTAAAACTTGTTATAAAAAAGAGAGATTTGTAATAAATAGATAAATTTCGAAAATTCTTATAAAACAATACAAATTCTTAAATACTCTATGAAACGAGATATTTTGAAATATATTCTATAAAAGGAGAAATTTCGAAAATATATTTATAAAGAGAATTTTTTAATGTGTTCTATAAAAAGAGAAATTATTGAAAATTTTCTATAAAAAGAAAAATGTTCAAATATATTTTATAAAATGAAAAAAATTTCTAAAATGTTCTATAAAAAAAGAAATTTAAGCAAATGCTAAAAAAAATTTTTGAAAAAGAAAGAAAATATCGAAAAAATAAAAAGCCAAATTTTTGAAAATATTCTATAGAAAGAGAAATTCGTAGAACATTCTGTAAAAAGAAAAATCTCGAAGATGTTTTATAAAAAGATAAATTTTGAAAAAATTTGGAAAATTTTCTATAAAAAAAGAAATTTAAGAAAAATTTTAGAAAAAGAGAGAAAATGTCGAAAAAAGAGAAATTCGTAGAACATTTAGTAAAAAGAAAAATATAGAAAATATTCTACAAAATGATAAATTTTGAAAAATGTTCTTAAAAAAATATTCTATAAAAGGGAAATTTTGGAGTATTTCTATAACAAATGTAATTTTGGAAAATTTATATAACAGAAGGAAATTTTAAATATGTATGTTTAATGAAAGAGAAATTTTAAAAAATATTCTAATAAAATAAATGTTCGAAAATGTTTTTAAGAAAAAGAAAGTCTTGAACATGTTCTACAATAAGGAAAATTTTTGAAAATGTTCTATAAAAAGATAAACATGTTCTATTGAATGAGAAATTTGCATAGAATGACAGAGTATCGAACGTGTTCTATGAAAAGAGACAGTTTCGAAAATGCTCTATAACAATTTTTAAACATGTTTTATGGTAAGAGAAATTATTGAAAATTTTCTATAATAAATTTTGGAAAATGTTCTACAAAAAAGTAATTTTCTAAAAATTTTCTTTAAAAAGAAAAAATTTTGAAAATCTTATAAAAAGAGAGAAATTTTCCAAAATGTTTTTTAAAAAGAGACATTTTTTGAAAATGTTCTATTGAAAGAGAAATTTTCGAATGTGATCTATGGAAAGAGAAAATTTCGAAAATGTTCTATAACAAGATACATTTATAAACATAAAGAAAGAGATATATTGAAAACTTGCTATAAAAGGGAAATTCATTAAGAATGTATTTAAGAAAAAACTTTTCGAAAATGTTCTATAAAGAGTTTTTTAGTATGTTCAATTTAATCGAAAATGTTCTATATAAGAGAAATTTTCAAATATGTTCTATAGAAAGATGAATTTTCGAACATGTTACATATAAAGAAAAATTTTCGAAAATGTTCTATAAAAAGACAAATTTTCGAACTTGTTATATATAAGAGAAATTTTTGAAAATGTTCTATAAAAAGGCAAATTTTCAAAATGTTCTATACAAAAGAAATTTTTAAATAAATGTTTTATAAAAAGACAAATTTTTGAATATGTTTTATAAAACAGATATTTTTGAATTTATTCTATAGAAAGAGAAATATTCGAATATGTTCTATAGAAAGATGAATTTTCGAACATGTTTTTAGAAAAGAAATTTTCGAAATTTTCCGAAATGTTATAGAAAGAGAGAAATTTTCAAAAATGTTCTAAAAGAGAGCAACATTTTAAAAAATCTTTTATGACAGAAGCATTTCGAAAATTTTCTATAATTGGAAAAGTTTTCACTTAATTTTTTTTGTAATAAAATTTTTATGGATTTTAAAAGAATTAAAATATTTGAAATGTTGAACTTTTTTCTGAAGTGTAAAAAAAAACATCTCTAAAGAAAAAAACACACAATTTGATTCATAAAATTCACATTTTAATAGTTGCTGCAGTTGGTGTGCTACTGATAAATATCACCTTAAAAAGTTTCTGGCAATTGTTGTTGTTGTTGTTTGCGTTAATGTTGCAGCAGTTGGCGATGTGTTTTTTTTTTATTATTACTACTTTGACTTATTTATAAGTTTGTAAATGTCTTAATTTACAACATTAAAATTTTATGATTTGTATGTAATGGTTTGTGGCCTTTACTTTAAAGCTGTTTAGTAAATACTTAGCACTTTCCATGGAGGAGTTGCTAGGAAAAGGAAAAAGATGAAGGAGGTTTAATGGTTTTGTTATGTTGTCAAGAGAAACAGAAAAAAAATTGAATAAAAAAAATCCGTTTGTAGGTGTTGGATTATTTTGAGTTGTAACAGTTTTGTTCGTGCCTTTAGTGTCAGTGTCAATTAACCAAGTGTTAATTTTCAAATGAATTTTTACTGTTGCATTTTTTTATATTACAACTTGTAAATAACTGATGTTAATAGTTTTAAGTGTGTGTGAAAATTTATGGCTAAATAATAAGGCAAGTGAAAAAATGGTTAACATATTTTTAAATACAGTTGTTGCAATTTCAATTGTTAGCTGTTGGATATTTTTCTGTTGATTTTTTTTGTTTTTATTTTAATGGTACTTAATTTGTCATGTTTTGATTTACGGTTGTTAAACGCATCATTGTTTTTGATTTTTTTCGTGTTTTAACAATCTTCTATAAATGTTTTACGTTAATCACGTACTTTTCTTTTTTTTGATCCCAGCTGCGAACAGTAACAATCTTTTTAAATCCTCCTGGGGATTTTTGTGACAATGTTATGGTCTGAAATTGTTTAAACAATAAAGGATATTAGCGTACAGTTAAATCAAACAAGTTTGTTTGAATTTCTTGTCTTCAAATAAGGGGGAAATTTATTTAAGTGGAACAAATGATTGCGTGTGTTTTTGCTTACCCTACATTGAAGTATTATGACTGTTAGTGTTGTTTGTAGGTAGATAGGTTGGCCTACTATTAGAAAGCTCATCTGGATCCTAGCCAGATGAGCTAGTTCCCGACAAAAACAGATTATATTTCTAAGATTTTAAGATTTTTAATTACTTCATTTGGATCACAGTAACGCTGTTACCAATTGAATCCCAATACCCCTGTTCTCATGTGTTTACGTATGATATCACTCCCTATTCTATTTCCTATTTTTAAATCTTTTTTCTAATCTCATACTTTCAGAGATTATGAAATTAAACTTTCGATGAAAGTTGTATTAGAATATATTATACTCGATGTTGTTCAGGAGATTCAGGGTCTTGTTTTCTACATTTGCATGTTTATAGGGTTGGTGAGATCTCTTACATTTAATATAGGTGATATAGTATTTAATGCTAATTTTCCGGCCAACGGATCTATCGACATTTTGTATTTAGAATTATAGATTTATATGCATAAGCCTCTTCATAAGTTAAGATTTGTCCTACTTACCAGGTTTTTGAAGTTTTTTAGGAGAACTTATATGACTTGCTGAATCTCCTTCCGCAAAACATTTTCGAAAATTAAAAAAAAAAAACTTTCTACCTGCCTCCTGGACAAGAAGATACTGGTGATAGGCAATGCGAAGTAGTTAGGTGTAATATTTGACCGGAAATTAAAATGAAGACACCACATAGGGGATATGATCAACAAGGCCCATCAGTATTGGGTCGTAGTCCTAATATGGCAAACGGGTCTTTACTTTGAACGAATTGGCCAAATGTGTTTACAGAACACGTCATCAATATATACTAAACACAATTATCGAATCTGCCTGATCGCATAGCAGACACAGAATATGTCGGAAACTTTGAAATGCTGATCCCACATAGAATGTCTTAGTCAAGCGAAACATTAGATCAAATAAAAGCAGGAATGCATTGATGACTCTAAATTGGGGGACAAAGTGTGTCTGGGGTTCTATATTGATAACCCAGAAACAGAAATATATCACCGTTTACCTTATCATAACATAAGGTTACAGGTAAAATTCCGAACAATAACGAAATGTGTAAATTGGATTAGAAATAATAGGTGTAGACTCAAATCTAAGAAAGCTTTAACTGAATACTCACGCGGTTGTCACGTTTATATCATATTTGTACCAGGTCACTCGGGAGTAATCGTCAAAGAAAGGACGAATGTAATAACTTTAAATTGAAGACAGCTCGAGGTAGTTAACCTGGCGAACGCAAAAACATTAAATACAACTTGAAGCTGAATTTAAAATATGGATGAGAGAAGCCTACAAGGTCTCTTAGAATATGTATGATAATAAGAATTCTGAGAATTACGAATACATATAGACAAGATTACGAGCAAATATAGCACCTGGAGAGGATAGATAATAAATAGAAAGGATTGAAATTCTGGAACACTTTCTTTGCCACTGTCGTTAAAGTTAGACCAAAGTATCTTGGAAGTGATGTTATTCCAGGAATAACATTCCTCACTGATTGAAAAATTCTTGAGATATCCGTCCATGAAACTGAGTTTGTAAGCATTGAAAAATAATACAATTAGTTACCAGTTTTTTATATTTATTGGGAATTGATCTTATTTATTTTTCAAAAAATTTTCTTCTGTATACAAAATTTTCAAAAATTTATTTTTTTTTGATAGAAAATTTTTCGAAAAATACTCTTTTATTTTGGAAAATTTCTCGTTTTTAATATTTTTTTTTTCGAAAATATCTTTTTCGAAATTAATTTTTTTTAATACTAAGCATAAAGTTTAATTACCACCTAACGGGTTAAAATACCAATATTTACTTTAACAAGAATATTTGTAATGTTATTGAAGACAAGTACTTACCACAAACGCTTACAAGTAATTACAAAAAGTTAAAAAACCAAAGTTTTTGATTTGAAAGCAATAAATATAATTACTGCATTTCCAACTGCTTCCTCTATTGCATCTTAAAATTATTGCCTTGCAAAAAAGATTTTGGAAGGCACATCTTAAGCAATTATTGTTATACCCTACACCACTATAGTGGGGAAGGTATTATGCGTTTGTGCTGATGTTTGTTACACTCAAAAATATTGGTTCTAGTCCCACCTTAAAGTATGCCAATCGGCTCAGAATCACTTTCTGAGTCGATTTAGTTATGTCCGTCCGTCCGTCTATCCGTCTGTCTGTCTATCTGTCTGTGTGTCCATATAAACCTTGTGCGCACGCTACAGGTCGCAATTTTCAAGATAATTTGATGAAATTTGGCACATACTCAAACGCTATTGAAAATGGTTGAAATCGGTCCATTATTTCCCCTAGCCCCCATACAATCGTACACCCCGAATCGGGCATTTGGGCTCATAATCACGTTAAATGTTCTATTGTGTCAACAAAAATCTGCAAAACATAGTTTTATAGAAAGATAAATGACACTACTATATTTATATACATATTTACCCTTACTCCCCTATGAGCCCTCTTGTAGAAAATATTTTTTTGTCAATTATACGTAAAAATATTCCACAATATGGTTAAAGAACAAATTAAATGCTTTATTTTTTTAAATTATCCACTTTTTTAACATACTGACTGGTGTGGGATATTATATAGTCGGCATCGTCCGACTATACATTCACACTTGTTTTGATTTGTAGTGTGTCAGTGATGCGAGCATGGTTGGCTTATAATTGTTTCATTATTTTGATTTATTTGTAAAGACTGATTTGGTTGTTGTGATTATTTAGTTAATTGCGTTGTTTGAGCTTTGTTGGGAAACATTTCAAATGTGTTTGGGGAATCTGCTAGAGTAAATGTGTTTCGAATTAAAATAATTAAGGATAATGTTAACTAATTTACAGGCGTTAATAAATGAAATTAAATGATAAACATATGTAAGCTAAAAATTTAAAAGTTGAATAGCTCTACAAATGAGTATCAATAAGATGGCTTTAGGTTATAAAGTTACATGCTGACGAATTTCTTGTACAGAAGAATGTCGATAACTATATACTTACATTTACTTAGTATCGCAAAAGGCATATTAAATTCCTGTATATTTAAGCAATAATTCAATTTCAATACTTTGTAAACGTATTATTTATACATATTTAATAATTCAGAACACATTTAAAGCATTTTAATGCATTTTATAAAAAAGAATGAAAAAATGATCTGAAAATAAAACAAAACTAAAACTAATGCGATACAAAAATCCGTAACAAATACTACAGCATTCCAATTTCCAGAAGAAATGGAATAAATAATAAAAGAATTACACCCATTGCATAATACTGTTTAAGGCTTTATTATCTAATAGAAATACAAACATAAATATTTACCCAATAGAATATTATGTAGAAAGTATTTATTTTATGAAAAATCAGAAAAAAAATGTTTGAATTATTGATAAGTTAATATGCAACAGAGTTGACCTAAATAATTTGTTATGAGCTCAGGCAACAGCAGCAGCAGAATACAAAGTAAAACGTGTAAAATATAGCATCAACATAGAACAAATCGCTGGTAAAAAATAAAGAAAATATGATAAACGACACGCGAACGTGTTTAAAACTTAAAATATGAAACTGATGGCTAAAGAATGGTGTTTAAGAACGTGTAACCAGGAATCAAGCAAGCACACACAAACACCATGTGTTAAGAATTATGAAAATGTTAATTTTTATTTAGCACGGGATGAGGTTGGTAAATATAATATTTTACAAAAAAATTTAAGAAAAAAAATCAAAAAGCAAATGAAAAAATATAATAAAAATAGATAGAATGAAATACTTTTTTGAAAAGTGACCACAAGCAAAATGTCAGTTATAACAGACAAAAACCAAAGACAAGCTAGAAACTTCAGAGAAGAAAAAAAAGGATACAAAAAAATCTAAAGCACGCTTTTAGAAATATTTAAGTCATGAGCTTGAACTGATTGCATATCTTTAAACACAACACAAAAAATGTAACTATAACACTATTCTATTACATTTTACTTTATTTAGTTTTTTTTTGTTTGCTCTTCATTTGGTATTTTATTTATAGGCGACAGCTTGTAGTGTAGGCGTTTAACGGTTTTAAAAACTACTAAGAAATTCACCACAAGAAAAAAATCAAAATCACAATCACACTAAACTGTAATATATACAATGAATTTTGTTCTTTTTAGCCTTTTTTTACATAAAAATAGAGAAGTTAATATTCAACACAAATAGGCGTCAAAATAGGCGTGTAAACTATTAAATATTTGCTAAATTTAACTGAAAGATTACCATAACAAATCTAAATCATGATATTTTCCTAAGAAGCTGAACTATACACATACATATATTTATGAATTATGCCAACAATGGCAGGCAGTCAGGCCATGCTATAGAATTTTCTATTTAAACAGATTTTAGATTAAAGTCAAATTTGTAAAGCAATGGTTTGTTGAACTTGACACTTGGTTGTCATAATTATGTGATGGTTTTGCTTAAATTTGTTATGTTACATAATAGACAGCTTAACACGTAGCATTAGACAAAGGCATGAAGTAATAGATAGACTGACAGACGGACGGATGAAGAAACATACTTGTATACACTAAGTAATAAATAGTGTATAATTTATCATAGTTAATTTACAGCTAAGTTCTTTCAACACTTTATAGAATGCTAAGAAGAAAAAAAAATTATAAATATTTGAGTTTAACCGATAGTTAAACAAAAGACTTAAGACACATACGTTTTTAATAAAAGCAACAAGATTTCTTTCCTCTCTGTAAAATCCCCCTGTATTTTTAAAGCCTAACAAACAAAAGACTTAAGCAACAAACTATTTTTGTTTGTTTCTCATTCTTAGTAATTATTTGCTAATAGTGTTTGACTATTTATAATTGGCAAACAAATCATATAGTCATTTAGCGCAAATTAAATAATATTTAAGCAGATTTTGTATTATAATGAATTGCTTAAATCTGGCAACTACTTAAGTAGTGAATTGCTATTGTTATATTGAATTAGAAATATTTTAACATTCAATGTGTATATGCAAAATATGTAGAATTATTATGATTCTAACAGTAATTTATAATTTGACGTAAGATTGATAGACATATATTCATAAGATTATTTTAGTTATTTTATGAAATATAACTGTGAATTAATGAATGAATAACTGTGAATGTATCATATACACTTGACACTAACTTATTTTGAACGCTCATTCCCACAGTCGATTTCTGTGGGGTATCTGAATTATAAATTAATCCATGCATGACGCTTCGCCTTCAAAGACGATAAACTATGTACAAACCTTTTTCTCGGTCTAAAAATGGAAAAAGGTCTGAAAATTCCATGCGAGTTATAAGTCGTCTTGGCACCAAAAACGAAGGAAGATCTTGCGATCAACTTTAGGTCAAATCATTCTAAGGAATGAACGAAGGTACATTTGACAAATATAGATTTAAATGACCATCTTCGCCTTCAAGAACGATAATCCGTGTACAAGCATTTTGCTCAGTCTAAAAATGGAGAAAGCTCCGAAAATTCCCTGCGAGCTATAGGTCGTCATAGAACTAGATGAGAAATGCGATCTGGCGATCGACTCAAGGTTAAACCATTTCAAGGTTTAGATTTACATTTGCTTATCAGTGCTGTTGGAGTTTGTTTCGTCAAAACCAACTGCAATGCCTGATAATGGCGTTAAGAAATCAATGTCCTAGATATCAGAGTCGAATGTCACCCAATGCAAGATAATGACAAAGAAGATGTTCCTCTTCTTTCTCATCTTGACAGCTGCTAGGCAAATCAAGTATTATTGAATGGTTAGCAAATTTACAGTGCCCTGTGATTACATTGTTCATTTGGGATCGGCTGTGCTTCAGAAGATGCTCATTTCTCTACCTTTCATTAGAGAATTTATAGAACATGATTTCTATGATTCTTTGGCATACTTCTATCAGAATACCATAGATTTTATCAGGCAACGTGTTCTTTTACCTATAAGACAATGATGTTTGAAGGTCTCGCCATAATGTTGTAGGATGTCCATTATTCCTAGACTAGTCGTGATGTAGAGTATAAACCTGTCAGGAATTTGATTGCAAATTGATTGTCGATAAGGATAATGATATCTCTGTTCCAGAGCCAGTTTGCCGTTCTTGTTTTGGCTGATATTTTGGCCTGCATGGAATTACAATCATTATCGATCATAAAAGTTATAATGATTCCTAATTCTGGAAGAAAAAACCTTCCTTTATTCGTTTTCCTCGTTGAAGATGGCGAAGCTGATGTTTCCCTGGAGGAAGGGCTGGATATCTTATGATACCAGATCCCGTTTGTCGTTCTTGTTATGGCTGATTTTCGGCATGGATTGAATTATAATCATTAAGGATCCTAAAAGCAGTAGTGATTACAAATTTTAAAATAAACAAACCTTTTATTTGTTCTCCTCGTTGAGAGGAGCCTTCAGATAGGCTTCTTGAAGATGACAAAACTAAAGTTTCTCTGGGTAAGGACTGGAGTGCTCAGTAATGAATACTTATCGGTAGATTTTTCGATCCTGTCGATCATGCCTTGCACGGTCATTGGTTGGTTACATTCAGTCTAAATGCCCTTGCGAGTGTAAAATTGCTGTCTAAAAAGTCTGTTGGAGTGTCATTAAGTAGAATATGTATTTCGTGGAAGTTGATATCAGTGATCCAGTTTTCAGGATGTACATTCTTATTAGAATCATGTTGAGAAGTCCCCCATTTTGCTTCTATAGTTTTCTTGAATATGCATATTGAGAGAGAGAAAACTAAAGTATCTTTAGTAACATTAAATAATGCAGGAAGGATATCATTCGAAATACTTTTCACTCTTCATAGGTAATCCAATACAAGGTCAAGTGTTCATTTGTAAATGAAGTGCTGTTATTGTCTCCAAATCAACTTCTATTTAATATGTTATACGTCAAGCAAATGTTAGCTTACAGATAAAAAGTTAGGAAATTTTAGCAAAAAATTCACTTTGATTACTGTTTGATATTTACAAAACAAACAAAAAATATTATTATGTATGTATAAAAATATGTATAAAAATCTTTGTACTACCTACAACTGTCTCAAAGTGCAGAATAATTTATGATAATTACGCCAGCAATGCTAAACAATCTTGAAAAAATATTGATAAAAAATCCCTTTTGCTATATTAGTGTTAGTGATTCTCTCTCTGTTGCTATTTATTACAAAGCAATGACATATAATCTCATTCTTTGTAATTGATTACCGCAATTATTGAGAAGGACAAATTGTTATGGGATTGCCAATAAAATAAACAACCTTAAGGCATTCACATTTGTATTCACATTAAAATTAATTTAATTTGCAACGAAGTTCAGCAACTGAAATAAAGTAAATGGAAAAAATAAAAGCAATTGAATGAGAACTACACTTCATTTATTAGCAATAACTATGATAAAAAACTTCTTTTAAACTTTAGCTAAGTACTAGAACAGCATGTTGTTTGACAGCATCTTCTGAAGCAACATTAAGTAACAAGTGTGTTTAATGCAAGAATTGTGTTGCAACTCTTACTGTCTGCCACATCAGGTTGTAGTGAAGGTAGGTATGTATTTTTCTATGGATGTAGTCAGTTGTTGGTTGCTGTTACCTTGACCATCATTTGTACTCGTAACTACAAAATTATATACGTTTCTAGTACTAATAAATTTTAAATGCTATAATTTAATGTTAAATAGTTGGCGCTTTGCTGAGGAGTTTCTGTATTTTTTTTCTGAAGCTGAATCTTCTATTTCTATTTAAAATCATTTGATTGTGTTGATATTTAGTTTGTTTCTTTTTCTTTATTAGTGTTGCTACTAAGGGTTTTTAATAACTTCGTAAATGTTTAGTATTTTAAAAATATCACAAATTTTATAGAAGGAAGGAAATTTCTTCATTTTATGGAGTAAAAATTCACATTTATGATATTTTTTTACATAAATTATCCTTTCCTTTTGATCATCTATGCCACTATCGAGACTGCTCTGCTCTCCTTTTCATGGATAATGTGTTTCGGTAAAATCAAACCCCTTAGATATTTGGATCTAATTTCGCGAAAGCAAAGAAAGAGTTTTACTATTCCCTCTGAACAACTTTTGACAACTTTTGTATGCAATTTTTATTCTCTTTTTGAACAACATTTCTATTTCCCTTTATATATTCCCTTTAAGATCAAGTTTTCTATAGAAATTTTTTTATTTTTTGTACAATTTTTCTATATTAAACATGGTCCCGTTTTGTACAACTTTTCTATAGAACAACTTTTTTAAACAACTTTTCTATACAAAATGTATTCCTTTTTTGAACAACTTTTCTATAGAAAGTTTTTTTCTTTTTTAACAACCTTTCTATAGAAAATTTGTTCTCCTTTTTGAAAATCATTTCTATAGAAATTTTTTCCTTTTTTGACAATTTTTTCCATAAAATATTTGTTCTCTTTTTGAACAACTTTTGTATAGAAAATTTTTTCCCTTTTTGCACTTTTTTATAGATAATAAGTTCCCTTTTTGAAAAACTTTTCCATAAAATATTTGTTCTTTTTTTGAACAACTTTTCTATAGAAAATTCGTCCCCTTTATGAACAACTTTCTTATAGATAATAAGTTTCCTTTTTGAAATACTTTTCTATAGAGAATTTGTCCCCTTTTCGAACAACTTTTCTATAGAAATTGTTTTCACTGTTTGAACCACTTTTCTATAGAAAATTGGTTCTATTTTTGACAACTGTTCTATAAAAATGGTCCCTTTTTATACAACTTTTCTATAGAAAATTTATTCCCTTTTTGAACAACTTTTCTATTGAAAATTTGTTCACTTTTTGAACAATATTTCTATAGAATTTTTTTCCATTTTCGAATATGTTTTCTTTTTTTTGAAAATGTTTTCTGTAGAATATATTTTTAACATGTTTTCTATAGGAAAGTTAGTCTTTTTTGAAAAATTTTGTATAGAATGTTTACTCAGAAATTTTGTTCCTTTTCTATAGAAAATTTGTTCACTTATTCAAATTGTTTTCCTTGTTTGAACCACTTTTTTGTAGAAAAATGGTTCTCTTTTTGACAACTATTCTATAGAAAATTGGTTCTGTTTTTGACAACTTTTCTATTGAAAAGTAATCCCTTTTTGAATAACTTTTCTATAGAAAATATGGTCACTTTTTTAACAATATTTCTATAAATAATTTGTTCCCTTTTTATTTTTTTTCCTTTTTGAAAATGTTTTCTGAAGAATATATTTAAAAAAGTTTTCTATAGAAAAGTTACTCTTTTTGGAAAAATTTTGTAAAGAAAATTTCAGAAAATTTTTTCCTTTTCTAAAGGAACAAATTACATTTTCTTCATTCTTTTTGAACATGTTTTCTCAAAAAATTAAGAAAAGTGTGTCACTTTATGAATATGTATTTTATAGAAAATGTTCAACTCTTAAATATATTCTATATGGAACATGATTTTGGGAAAAAAATTTCTCTCCTTTGAACATTCAATAAAAATTATGTTCATATCCTTCATTGCTATTATTACAAAAATTTTCACTTGTATGGAAACCCTAGTTGCACCTGAAGGAGCGCAATGACTGAGTGGTCGATTGCTGCAATTGGTTGCTGTCAGTAGTTTTATGTAATATAAGGAAATTTCGAGTTTTATAATTGAATAAAAGTTGATAGGAGGTTTGTAAAGTCCCTTTAATAATATATTGACGCAAATTATATTGTCATTATAAGACTATAAAGGGAAACGTGACATTTAAATAGTATTTAATGAATTGTTTATAACGGAATAAAATAATTATATAAACAAATTTATTATTAAAGACCAACATTTTGTAAGTGGGCATTTATAATAACCCACTATACAACTTTGTTGACAACTACTCTAATCTAAAACATTACATTTCCAATTTATCATACATTTTTCCGACATACATATTTTTTCAATTAAAAATCAAAAACATGTTCATTATTTTATAAAAATATTAACAAAAGCTTTGAATATTGCATTCCTGCGACATAAAAAGTTATGCAGCACTTCAAACAAAAATAAAACAAGAGAAAGAAAAATCGCTTTTACCAAAACCATAAAGGCACCTGTTGTCGCAAATATTTAGGTTTTATGTTACAACTTATCTTCTGCAAAAAAAAAAAAAATACATTTAAAGCTTGTCAGTTTAACAATACTCCAGCTCCTTGTGCTAGTCATAATTCATGTGATCACAAGTATGTGTTGCACGCTTTAATTGAATTTACCACAGAAACACAATCTCCCAAATGCGTAGTTTTGTGCTTTTTTTCCTCCAGTTTTTGGGTGTTTTCAGAAATCCTTATTTAAAATTTATGCCTGATGGTTGTTTATTTATGCATTTCATTTCTATCTTTCTCCACTTTTTGTTTTGTGTTTTTTTTTGTTGCTGCAACATACATACACAGTAGTGTTATGTGTCAGTAGGCGGACATATGCTAAAATTTCATTCACCATTGTTGCTGTTGGTGGTCTTTGGAATTTTGGAAATAAAAAAAAGGAAAATTTCTTATATAAATTATTATTAGCTGGACAATGGAAATGTTGTCGATGAAATAAACTCTTGTATTTTTCTAATTTAATCAATATTTATAAGATAAACACAAAAGGCCGTTGTCAATGATGAAAAATGAAGTGCAAATATTCGTAAAAATTCCTTAAATGTAAATAAATTTAAAATTATTTAGGTAAACTGAAAATCAAAATGTAGGTTAAAGTTATTTTCAAAAGAAAAAGTTGTTCATATGAAATCTTCCAAAATTGTATAAAAAAATTATTAGAGTGGAAAATGATTTCTATATAAATTTACTACAGAAATATTGTTTATTTTGTAAGCAAATATTTAATTTGATAGAGAAGTTTTCTTTTGTTTTAATTTTGTGGAATAAACAAACTTTTTTTTTAATAAATTGCAATTTGAGGACAAATTAAAAAAACAAATATGAATGTATAGTCAGGCATGGTCGACCATCTGACAGCCTAGACCATTCAGTATGTTAAAAATGTGGATTATTTTTAACATACTAGTTCAGTTCTAACTTAGTTCTAGTTCAGTTCTATTTCAGTTCTAGTTCAGTTCTAGTTCAGTTTTAGTTCAGTTTTAGTTAAGTTCTAGTTCAGTTCTAGTTCAGTTCTAGTTCAGTTCTAGTTCAGTTCTAGTTCAGTTCTAGTTCAGTTCTAGTTCAGTTCTAGTTCAGTTCTAGTTCAGTTCTAGTTCAGTTCTAGTTCAGTTCTAGTTCAGTTCTAGTTCAGTTCTAGTTCAGTTCTAGTTCAGTTCTAGTTCAGTTCTAGTTCAATTCTAGTTCAATTCTAGTTCAGTTCTAGTTCAGTTCTAGTTCAGTTCTAGTTCAGTTCTAGTTCACTTCTAGTTCAGTTCTAGTTCAGTTCTAGTTTAGTTCTAGTTCAGTTCTAGTTTAGTTTTAGTTCAGTTCTAGTTCAGTTTTAGTTCAGTTTTAGTTCAGTTTTAGTTCAGTTCTAGTTCAGTTCTAGTTCAGTTCTAGTTCAGTTCTAGTTTAGTTCTAGTTCAGTTCTAGTTTAGTTCTAGTTCAGTTCTAGTTCAGTTCTAGTTCAGTTCTAGTTCAGTTCTAGTTCAGTTCTAGTTCAGTTCTAGTTCAGTTCTAGTTCAGTTCTAGTTCAGTTCTAGTTCAGTTCTAGTTCAGTTCTAATTCAGTTCTAGTTCAGTTTTAGTTCAGTTCTAGTTCAGTTCTAGTCCAGTTCACGTTCAGTTCTAGTTCAGTTCTAGTTTTTCCATAGAAAAATTACTATATTTTACTAAGTATTCTTTAGAAAAGATTTTTATGTTTTTGTTCTATAAGTCACTATTTTATAAAAAATCTTAATAAATTTAATTATTTCTTTCAACAGTTTATTTGCACATTTCTTAATAACTAGTCCAGTGATTCCATTAGGCTTATCTGCAGGCTTTACTCATTTTAAGGACTTTTGCACTGAAAACTTGCTAATTTTTAAACGATTTTTTTTTTCTAAAAAGCTCACAGTTATAATTTAAAAAAGAACATTTTTCATTATGTGCTATCTGGGAAAAAGTAGCTCTTTTTATTGATTAGATTATTCAAACGGTTTTTAATACCTTTCTTTGGGTATGAGAAAGTTTCTTACGACTTCAAATCCAACATCAAAAACCGCCGACTATATTTCTTTCTAACTACTTACTGTCCTTTAGTTTCAATCAAACTATAAATTACCAAAATGGAAGAATCGATGAAAAGAAATCAATTTCTTTGCGCTGAAGTTTTCATGGCAAACAAATCCATTTGAGTTTTGCTGTTATCGTAACCAAACCCAACCAATAATAGTAAATAATTCACTTGTTGCCCGTCTAGCGTTGGTGATGTGTTTTTTCTTTTTCTTAAGGAGCGAGTGAGTAGTGAGTGCATTGTAAGCGACTATCATGTGTTAAAAATCAAACCCATCATTATACACTGCCATCACTATTACTAGGACTAACTGCTGCTACTATGACTTTTCAGACTGCCACTAAAAGCTCCCCTTTAGTTTGTGCAACTACCATTTAAAACTCTTAACATTGTAAAACATTTATTGCCTTTAGTTTTGGCGCATGCGCCGTTTTTTGTTCTTGTGTTTTTTGGTGAATAAACATTGTTTGAAAATGAAATTATGCACAGTGGTGTAAGTTGTTAGAAAGTTGTGTGAAAATTTTAAATAACTGATTTTAAGCTATTGTGTTATTTTATGTATTTGACACACTGTGCTTCATATGTTGAGGCATTGCTTTGTCTTAAATGAGTAGAGAAAATCGCATTGACAGTTAAAAATATTTAATATGCCATAAATACATAACCAAACCTATCGTTAAAAAGTCAAATGATTGCTATCAATAGCAATTGTTCTTTTTTCTCATTTTCTACAATTGCCAGCGACTAGCGCTTCCTTCAGCTTATGGTTTGCCAGTCTGCTTGTACTGCTCCTAACTCCAAATGTAAAAGATGTAGAAATTGTGCATTATTCCTGTAATGGAAAAATCGATCAAATCGAATGTACAAAAGTAGAAGAATACTATGATTTTTATGGCTGTAATTTTATATAAAACGTTTATTTTAAATTTAAAACTTCCTACTTGTGCAAACGAATGTGTTAAGAGAGTTGTGTTTCGATGTACTGGTAGTAAACAACGCCACTATTACAGCAACTGCCCACACTTTGTGGCACATTAATGTGCAGCACTAGTGTGGCATGTGAGTGTGTGTATATGGGTTATGATAATGACAAGTCTTTAGCAGATTTTTTCTTTTGTTGCACTATTCTTCATTCTCTGAATTTATAAGTACGAATTTATTAGTCTCGTCTTTTTGTTAAGTATTGAATTTACAACAATTTCTATAAAAACATTTTTCAATGGATCTTCTTTTCATTTATATTTTATGCGTAAACGGGTGTTCAATGTATATCAATTTATATTGATTGCAATAAGTTATCTATTTGTTTAATATTAAATTGTGCTTTTTTCACTTGTATAATTTTTTTATTAGTGCTATTTTGCTATTAATTTCTGAACATTTAATGAAAAGTTTTAAATTTCTTTTTTAAGTTTTTTGTCCATCATAGAGTTGGCCGAAATGTTTTTCCCAGTTTACTTGTTGATAGATGTGGAATTATTAACTAAGTCCACTGGGCATACCTTCTATTGTAATTCCTGTGATACAATGTAACTCATCCTAACGGCTCTAAACTTTAGCCGAATTTTTTAAACGCGGTTACTGATCACGTCATCCTCGTATACAGGGCAAAAATATTATATAAATTGTCGGGAATTATGCTGCAATGGTCATAGATAGCTATCTAAATCCCTTTAGATAATTTTTACTAGGACCAAGAGGTGTATGACCAAAATGACCAAAATTGGCATAGTTGGTAAAGGATTAAGTCACCGAAAATTTCTTGTTCGCTAAACGAGATATTGAAGTCAAAGGTTAGCAAATTTGCTTTTAGTGAATATCTCCCTTATTATGAGTCGTACGTGTTATAATGTTATTATAATTTGTATAGAAAATTAAATTTTCGTAAAGGAATGTTTTGCAAAACATTAGTTATTTTCGAGATATAGTCCAGTATTTCGTCAATACACGGACATTTTAAAATCTTAATATTTAAGCTTTAATACAGATAATACCCCATTTCTTTCTTTCAAAAAGAAGCTAAAGGTACATAATAAATTTCTTTTACATTCCTTATTAGTGTCACAGGTCACAAGTATGAACATATTTTGTCAAAAATAAGTTGACGTAATCTACAAAGTTAGCTCTAATGTAGACAAACGACTTTAATTTGTTTCTACTATTAATGTATACCGTAATGGAAAAATAATGCGCTATAGCTCGAAAACAACTGATTATACGGAAAAATATTCTGCAACCAAAATGTAGGAAATTCAATTCTCTATAGAAATTATAATAACACTAGCATACTCTGGGTGCTTCGGTACCCTAACTTAAATTAAATACATACAAAATTTTACTTACTTTTATTGAAAATTAAAATGAATTAAACATTTTTGTAATGCTTCAGTTTTATACGTTTAATATCACGTGATTATATTCGCATTCAGTAAGAAGCTTGTATTTTTAATTTCATTCATTTAACTTCCACATTATAAAAAATTTCAAAAGTACTATTTGAGAAAATGTACTATAAACCTCTAATAGATTGTCATTCAATTAAAAATTGTATGTTTCTGTGTTCATATTATATACAATTCAAAAAATATAATTTGACGAATGAAAAAGTACCAAAAAAAGTCCCTTTCAGTAAATACTCATTAACTAAGGTCCCTACATTTTAAATTTTATTTTCAATATCAATGTTCAATATCGTAAAAATATCAAAAGTATCATCGGAAAAACGAAGAAGTACAAAAATCCCTCTCAATAAATTCTCATTTAATAAGGACCGTGTATTCCGGTTAACCATTATAAAGAATATAAAAGGTACTATTTGAAGAATAGAAAAGTACCAAATAGTTCCCACTTACAGAATATAATTCAGCCAAGACCATGTATGTTAAAATTAATGTTCCTAGGTTAAATATTATAGAAAATTAAAAAAGTACCATTTATGAGATAAAAGGTACTAAAAAGTTTTCTCTTAAAGAATCTTATTCAATGAGGACTATATATGTTAAATAATCATGTGTTTTAAATTAATATTAAAGAACATACAAAGAGTATCATTTGAAGAAAAAAAGTACTAACAGTAGAATAAATTTTACCTAAGTGGAAAGTACTAATAAAGAATACAATTTGTCCCCTTTTCGCTTAGAAATATACTTTTTCAAGAACTAAGTTTACAAAACATTCCGTATTTAAATCTATATATCACAGATAAAATTCAAACGATTCAAATCTGCATTCATTTGTTCCAGAAAAATAGTGCTTTCAAAAAGTACCAAACAATTTAATCGAATTTGGTCCTATAAAGGTCTTAGTACTCGAATTCTAAAATAATATACCAACAGCTTATTACTTTTAAAATTACTTACTTTTTAAAATTGAAAAAAAAATTGGCTCAATGAGTTTGAATAAAATTAAATTTCCCGTTTTTCCCCTTTTTGGTACTTTTTTTCTCCAGTTAAATGTAAAAATTTTTCGTAATGTGCTAAAAAAAGTACCATAAATACAGTTTTCTCTCTTTTACACCCAAAAAGAACTGAATTTTACAAAAGTACGAAACAGGTGTCTCATGATTTTGGGAGATGTTACCGAAATATTTTTAAAAATTTTATTATGTTAATTAGTTCAAAAATTAAAAAGGCAGTTCGATCGTCTTAGCACTCTAAAGTACGTACATACATACAAACATAGCTATGTATTGTAGGTAAAGTACCCCATCAGTTCGACGGGACAGTCCCGAACTGACCACTTAACCTACCACTTGTGGTGGCCCCCAACCACATATCTACCTGGGTGACCAACCATTTTAACATGGGACAGTCAAAAGACGGTCAAAAATAGTCAAAGGATGGTAATCCCAAAAAAGGTTCTTTGAAGTGAGTCACATTACTAGCTATTTAACTTGCGCTACTATTCTTGCTATAAAACTATTACATGGACGTGTTCTACTATGGGACATCAATGTGACGATTGACCCGAAAGATATAAAATTGAGTCAACCAGATCATAGCTTATTAGTAGAAAGTAACAATCATTTCTCCAATAGATGGGTAAAATAACTACATTCGGAAGTTATTTTAAATAAAACGAAAACAACTTTTAAGAGTCTAATCTCTAGATTACTTGGAGACAGTAAAAAGACGATTGCCTCCGTTCTCGCTTACAAAGGGGACACTAAACTGACGACAGTCTTCATTCTCGATTACAAAGATTTTATTTGTGACGAAAGGCCGAACACATACGAATTGGAGTCGGAAAGATATTAATGGAATTTAAATTTAAAAATTTTAAGTTCTACTCTCTAGAATACTATGGGACAATAATGTGACGATTGACCCGAACCAGATGTTGGCATATAAGTAGAAAGTAATAATCATTTCTCCAAAAGATGGGTAAAATAACTACATTGGGAAGTACAACAAAACAAAAACAACTTTTAAGAGTATAAACTCTAGGTTACTTAAGGACAGTAAAGAGAATACTGTCTCCGCTCCCGCTTACAAAGAGGACACTAAAGTGACGACTGTCTTCATTATCGATTACAAAGGGTACATTCGTGACGAATGACCCAAAACATACGAATTACAATCATCCAGATGGTTAACTATTGTCTTTTTCGTATTCATTGACTCTTTGTCGAACTGCTGGGACGTTTAGGCAGGTATATAACGACATTTGCCAGTCTTTAAATTAATATAAATAACATCAAAGTTCTATTTGACTTGTATTTTTGCATTTTATCTCAAAATAAACCAAAAAGTAAAAAAAATCTAAAAATATGTTACAAGTAAAATCCATCAACTGTATTTTTGACCCAGTAACGTTTGATATTGATTATTTTTTTTCATCCTCAATCTTTCTATGTTCCTGTCATCCACCTTCACCAAAAAAATAGAAAAAACAATATAAAAGAAAGAAATAAGTCACCGTTAACATGACTTACAGTCTTATGCTATTTCTTTTCGACTCTGGGGCTACTACAATCAAATAATGGATAAAATATCAATAAAAAGAATGACCATAGAAAATAATTTATTGTTTGTCTTTAAAGAAAAGTTTAAAAACAAAGACAAAAACAATAAAGATAAGAGATAGAAGTCAATATGTGGCATCTATCCATCGTTTAATGTAAATACTTAAAATTAAAGGATTTATTGAATCTATATAAATTCTAGGCACTCTTCATTTTACTGGATAACTGTTGTAGTTTGGTAAGAGGGTGTGTTGAATTATACAAATATAAAGTAGTATACTTGCCCAGCAAAAACTTTTATTACCATGTGATGTGTTTAAAATACTAAAATTTACTAACACAATATTATTTTAAGTCAATAGTTTAACAAGGTGATATCATTGGAGGTAAGTACTTACAAAAACGCTTACAAGTAGTTAGACAAATCAGTCAATGTAAGTTGACAAATGAATAAGGAAAAATGTATATAACACATTATTAATAAGATGTCTATGTAATCAATCTATATATATAAAATTCTAACGTTACTGACTGACTGACTGACTGACTGATTGACTGATTCATCATCGTACAGCCTAAACGGTTAAAGCTAAAGAGCTGAAATTTGGACAGGGGGTTGGTCTCCCACCAAATAGATCCACTAAGACAGGATTTTTGGAAATTCAAATGTTTAGGGGGTAAAAAAGGGTAAAAACGGGTAAAATCGGTAACCTCATATCTCCTAAACTAGAAAAGATACAAAAATAGTTTATGAACCTAGAAACATGAAATTAAGTATGTAGAGCCTGGATTAAGTGAGAACATATAAAAGGGGACTTTTTGAAACCTTTTCGTTCTTCAAAAGGTACTTTTTGGATTTCTGTATAATATTGAACCTAGAAACGTGAAATTAAGCATGTAGAGCCCGGATTAAGTGAGGTCCTATAAAAGGGGACTTTCTGGTACTTTTCCGTTCTTTAAAAGGTACATTTTGAATTTTCTATAATATTGAACCTAGAAACATGAAGTTAAGCGCTTAGAGCCTGGATTAAGTGAGAAACTAAAAAAGGGCACTTTTTGGTACTTTTTCGGACTTCAAAAGGTACTTTTTGTGTTTTTTATAATATTGATCCTAGAAACATGAAATTAAGCATGTAGAGCACGTAGAAAATGAGAATCTGTAAAAGCAGACTTTTTGGTACTTTTTCGTTCTACAAAAGGTACTTTTTGAGTTTTCTATAAAATTTAACCTAGAAAAATGAAATTAAGCATGTAGACCCCGGAGTAAATGAGAATCTATAAAGGGGACTTTTTGGTACTTTTTCGTTCTTCAAAAGGTACTTTTTGAATTTCCTATAATATTAAACCTAGAAGCATGAAATCAAGAATGTAGAGCCCGGAGTAAATGAGAATCTATAAAAGGGGACTTTTTGGTATTTTTTCGTTCTTCAAAAGGTACTTTTTGAATTTCCTATAATATTGAACCTAGAAACATGAAATTAAGTATGTAGAGGATGGATTAAGTGAGAACCTATAAAAGGGGACTTTTGGTACTTTTTCGTTCTTCAAAAGGTACTTTTTGGATTTTTGTATAATATTGAACCTAGAAACATGAAATTAAGCATGTAGAGCCCGGAGTAAATGAGAATCTATTAAAGGAGACTTTTTGGTACTGTTTCGTTCTACAAAAGGTATTTTTAAAGGGGACTTTTTGGTATTTTTTCGTTCGGGCTCCCACTACGATGTTGCAACATTTTGGAATAGAATTTTTATTTCGTTAATGAAATTAAGCATGTAGAGCCCGGAGTAAATGAGAATCTATAAAAGGGAACTTTTTGGTACTTTTTCGTTCTTCAAAAGGTACTTTTTGAATTTCCTATAATATTGAACCTAGAACATGAAATTAAGCATGTAGACCCCGGAGTAAATGAGAATATATAAAGGGGACTTTTTGGTACTTTTTCGTTCTTCAAAAGGTACTTTTTGAATTTCCTATAATATTGAACCTAGAAACATGAAATTAAGAATGTAGAGCCCGGAGTAAATGAGAATCTATAAAAGGGGACTTTTTGGTATTTTTTCGTTCTTCAAAAGGTACTTTTTGAATTTCCTATAATATTGAACCTAGAAACATGAAATTATGTATGTAGAGGATGGATTAAGTGAGAACCTATAAAAGGGGACTTTTGGTACTTTTTCGTTCTTCAAAAGGTACTTTTTGGATTTTTGTATAATATTGAACCTAGAAACATGAAATTAAGCATGCAGAGCCCGGATTAAGTGAGGACCTATAAAAGGGGACTTTTTGGTTTTTTCCGTTCTTTAAAAGGTACATTTTGAATTTTCTATAATATTGAATCTTGAAACATGAAATTAAGCGTTTAGAGCCTGGATTAAATGAGAACCTATAAAGGGTACTTTTTCGTTCTTCACAAGGTACTTTTTGTGTTTTTTATAATATTGATCCTAGAAACATGAAATAAAGCATGTGGAGCCCGGAGTTAATTAGAATCTTTAAAAGCAATGAGGGACTTGAGTAAATGAAAATTTAAACTGGAATATTTTCTGGTACTTTTTCAACTTAGGAACATGAAATTAAATAAAATAGGTCCTTTGGTACTTTTTCGTACTTCA
>NC_060952.1:39412729-39417730 GCF_022045245.1 Lucilia cuprina
TCTATAGTCTAGTCTATAGTCTAGTCTATAGTCTAGTCTAGTCTATAGTCTAGTCTATAGTCTAGTCTATAGTCTAGTCTATAGTCTAGTCTATAGTCTAGTCTATATAGTCTAGAGTAGTATACTATATAGTCTAGTCAATAGTTTAGTCTATAGTCTAGTCTATTGTCTAGTCTATGGTCTAGTCTATGGTCTTGTCTAATGTCTAGTCTACAGTCTAGTCTAACCTATAGTCTAATTTATAGTATAATCTATAGTCTATAATCTACTCTATAGTCTAGTCTTTAGACAAATCTAGTCTATAGTCTAGCCAATAGTCGAGACTATAGCATTGTCGATAGTCCAGTCTATAGTCTAGTCTTTATTCTATAGTATAGTATATAATATAGCATATAATCCACACTATAGTATAGTCTACAGTCTGGTCTATAGTCTAACCTATAGCATTTTCTATGTTCCAGTCTATAGCCTAGTCTTTCTTCTACTCTACAGTATAGTCTATTGTCTAGTCTATAGTCTAGCCTATAATCTAGTCTATAATCTAGTCTGTAATATGCTCTACAGTCTAGTCTATAGTCAAATATGACTGAAATTAGATTGTAAAATATGGAGGAGAGCATTGCTATTATCATGTACCACAATTTAATTGAATCCTTTAAAATTATTTTATTTCACTAACCAAGATTAAACTATCCTTTCCACTTACAATGCTGTCACATACAGTTTGCGACATATCATTCCGGTAAACTGGTCTAATTGTTATTTCAATTTCTCTATTAAATAAAAACATTAACATTGAGTCATGACCAAAAACAACTTTCGTTATGTAAATTTTCATGTATGTATGTAAATGATTTAGAGAAGTGATGGTCGTTATTTTTTTTATTTTATTTAGGTAGCAACCAATTTGGTGAGTTATAAACATCACTTCTACTCGAAGCAAAATGTGTCTTTGAAACATCTTTATTTTTAGTAAAGAAGACTTCTTTTGCTGGATTTTTTTCTACAGTATTAGCGTTTAGGCTACAAACTGCTGGCTGGCTGCTGAACAGTTTAAAAAATTTGCATTATATATTGGTTTTAAGTCATGAGAAAAGCTCAGTGGGTTAATCAAGTAGTTTATATGCGTTTAAAAGAAGATGTTGTTTGAATGGCAACAACAAAATGAAATTTTGGCAATGAAAATATTTATAAAATATGGTCAAAAATGTGCATTTGCTGGATGGTTTGTTTTTTGTAGCAAATAAATTGTTTCGAGTTTCAATGTCGTGTTTTATTATTGATTTGTGGTTTCATTTAAATCCTTTTGTTTGATTTAAAAGTTTAGCACACAAAAATATGTTGTATGTTGTTGCTGTTGTTAAATATGTAGAGTTTTTTACTATACATAAGGCCATAGTTAAATTTGAATATATGTATGTATGAAAAAAGTTAGATTTTTTTATGTTGCAAGTATGGTTTAGAGTTGCTAGTTGATTTATGACTTTGTATAAACCATTTTTGGTAAAACATCTTCGTTTTTTTTTTTTTTTTTTTGTATTTTATTTTGAGAATAAAGTGTAGCCAAATATTTTTTCTTTTGTTTGAACATTTTTGTCTAAATATTTAGTTTTTTTAACTTTTTTTGGCTTCATCTTTATCGTGACTCGGTTTGCTAAGGTATTTCTAATATTCATACATTTTATTTTCTGTACATTGTAAATCTTAAAGAATTTAAGGCCTTAAACAAATGTGGTCAATTGGTCATACTAGTATTTAAATTGAATTATGATCTCCACTGAACCTGAAACAATCATTTATTGTTTGTTCGAAACAAAAAAAGAATTTATAACCAAAACTCTGTGAAACTTTTTATAGTTTTCTATATAAATATTTTTTTTATATAATTTATAACTTTTTTTACATTATGACTTTGCAAAATATACCAAAATATATATTAAGAAGCGTTAACAGGTAATTCATTAATAAAAATTGTTCTCTGACTTCTGTGTGGTCTTTCTGTAATTACGTATCTTTAATTTCATTTGTTGGGCAAAAAAACAAAGCTGTTGAAATCCTATTTAGCATAACAAATGATTTTAACTGCTAATGTTACAATAATATAGCAATAAGTACTTATTAATAATAAATTTTTACTTTTTCTAGATATCAGTCAAATGCTTCTGATATATATTTCTTTAATTTTTTCTCACAAATGGTAAAGTGTTTCTCAAAGTCCAATACATATACATACTTATATACAAAAGTAATTTACTAAACCGATTAGTTTAAATGCCTTTAAGAAAAATTTATATACTCCCCAGAACCGAGCGTCTCTTTGATCGTGCTTTTTTATATACTGAATATAATGAAAGGTTATACACATACATGTTCGATTTCAAACTAAGAACGTAAATTATCGGGACCTTTAAGACAAAAGAATCAGATAGGAAAAAATCGAATCCTGTTATAATTTATTAGTTTATAGATGTATCTAAACTGGGACATACAGACAGACGGACATGGCTTAATCGACTCCGCTATCTATCAGGATCCATCATATATATTTCACTCGTTGTCCTCTCGGTCATGAATCCTTGATGAGTATAACATCATGGTGTATTGCAATCCGGGGGTAGATAAGTGATACCAATCTGCCGGTACTATAAATTGGTGTTGACAATTTACTGCCTGGCCTAGTCCTTGCATAAATTGAAAAGAGGTCAAACCAGAGCACCACATAATCTGATACTACGGGTGGCCAGTTGCCCGCAGGACTATATCCTAGCTCGTCAGTTGGTTAAGGTTCCTTTGGCATCCACGTAGTGGCTGTGGTTAAAACCCAAATCGCGGGATGAGGGTTGCTTGGTTAAAAGACTGAAACACGTTGAATATGATACATTTCTGTTATCGTTCTTAGATGCTGGACCGGTGCGAATTATAGAGCATGACTGTGGATTAATAAAATGTTGAATTTGAGCTAATAATGAAAAGATTGGGTATATGTTTTCGGAGTGGATGGACGTGGTGCAAAGTCGTCACTGCCATCTTTTTGATTTATTTCGCGATTTTCCTACATGGTTGAGTGTATGCTCAACTTATCACAGTAGGTCTCTGTGACAACTGAAATAAAGTCTTGTCAATTAATATGATCCGTATTTCGGACTACCAATTAAGTATGTCCGAAACAACAGAGCCATAGTAGTGTGGTTGGGCGTCATTATGTCAGGGTAGATTGAGCTTGATCATGACACCTGTCTTTTACCATCGATACGACTACTATGGCAAGAGATTAGATAGCTCGAGTACTTGAGCAAAGAGCTTGTACATGGAACGGCATATCCATGTACAAAAATTGCAACCTGCGTGTTCGAAACACAAAGGGGCAGTGGTGAGTTGTCTACTTTTTAATCACCCAGTGGTTGAAAATGTACCACTGTGAGAGAGGCAACATGTCAGGTACCCACGTAGAGAAAATCGACTTCATACCCTTCTCACAAAGGTGCAGAGTATAAAAATTAAAATCTACCCAAAAATTAAAATCTAGAACCTAGTACTAGGTAGAACTCCTTCATATCGTTAAAATCAGTCCACTCCGGTATAATCTGCTATAAAAGTGAGAATTAACTTCCTTAAAATCTACTCACTCAAAATACTAGGTCTATATAGGACTCCATGATATCCCTAACTCTAAAACTTTACAATAATCAGTTCACTCGCGAATAATCATCTATAAAAGAGCGACAATGAATGTTTTTGGAAAATTATAAACACTTTGTTGTCAATTTGGTACCAAGCGAGTATAATTTTATGTCTTTTTGTATCCATTTATAGGTAATTTAAGTTCTTGAAGATTGGACTCATTTTTATGAAGTTTTCTGCACAACATTTTTCTCACTTAAAGGATAACAAAACTGATTCCTTATTAAACTCTAAGATGATATAGCCATGTCCGTCCGTATGTAGGTGTGGACCATAAAAAGCCCGTAATTATTATTGTATTTTGAAAACTATGGCTTGTTATAACAGCATTATAATTTGTTATAATTCATTATAATTAGATTATAAACAACTTTGCTACATTAAAATTGCATCGTAATGAATTATAACATATTATAATAAGTTATGCTGTTTCATATTATAAATTCATTATAATTAATTATAATATATTATAATTTCATTTTTAAAATATGATATATATATTACATTTTATAACAATATCATTATAGCGAAAATACATATTTAACACAATACTCTCCCAGCAAAAACAAAGTAATGCTTTGTAATTGTAATCACTTACCTATTAACATACTTTTTAACGACTACTTTATATAGTACTAGCTAAATGTACCCGGCGTTGCTCGGGTTTTGTTCGATTCTTACAGATATTATATAGCTCTTGTTAGTTATGAGGGTAAAAATTAAAATGGTCATATATTATTACTAATGTTGATTAGAGGGTTTTTAATGACTTTTTGTTTTTGAAGTTCGAAATTTCGATTTGGTCATCATTATTTCCAAAAAAAAAAACATTGTGTAAGCTAATATTAAGTTTAAGAAAAAAATAATAGTGCAAAAATGGTAGTTATACAGTTGATAAATCTAACTGGATTTTTTGAATAAAAAAAGGTGGATTTATGTATGTTTGTAGGGCAATATCCCTAATTCATAAAACAAAACCATAATAATTTGTTGTAAAATAAATTTGATTTATTTTTCTTTTTGCCGAAGGATGTCAAATATTTTTAAAGTGTGTAGAAATAGTAAATTAGATAAAAGTTATTTAACTAAAATATCGTACACTTGCAATAGCATACACGTGCAAAAAAACAAATTTTCCAATTGTATGGAACATTTTTAGTATTAATTAAATTTTAATAATTATTTATTAAAACTTTCTAGCTATACCCTTTCTCGCTACCCTCATCGTAATGGAATAAAATAAATATCATTATTGTAAATGTATATATATCTGCAATATCAACAATTCCCCTTTTAGAGAACTCTTTAAGTTTGATTTTA
>NC_060952.1:39417830-39437979 GCF_022045245.1 Lucilia cuprina
ATAGACTAGACTATAGACTAGACTATAGACTAGACTATAGACTAGACTATAGACTAGACTATAGACTAGACTATAGACTAGACTATAGACTAGACTATAGACTATAAAGTAGACAATTGACTAGACTATATACTGGACTTAAGACTACCTAATAGGTGAGACTATATAGTTTTCAAGGAACAATTTTCTATAGAATTTTTTTTTTATATCAAAGAATTTGTTTTAAATTATTATAGAGAAATTATAAATTCTATTGAGAAATGTTCGTTAAAATAAATTGGCAGTTTGAAAAATGAATTTTTATACAGAAAATTTTACATTTTACCTCTAATATTAAGAAGAAATTATCCATCTCAAGAAGAACTCCATATCAAGTAAAAGTTATTTAAATAAAATGGACTACAAAATTATTTAGGTCATACAAGAAATGTTTCCTTTTAAATCCAATATTATCAAAATGGTACCATAGCAAATACATACATACGTAAGTCCTAAAAGTATTTTCCTGTAGTTGCATTAAAATACCTACAATAAAAAGACACAACAGCAATTCGAATATAACCCAAATATTTGAACTGAACTAAATACAAAATCAAAGGTAAGAAAAAGAAAATAAGGTATTTTTTTTTAGATAAAATATCGCATGTTTTATCAAATTTTTGTAAATTTATGCAAAAATTTTACATAAAACCAACAGCTACAAATCCAATAAAACAAATACAACAAGATTTCAAGCAAATCTGTAATCAATAACATGAACAATTACTGGCAACAAGCTAAAAAGTTTAACATATCGAACAACAACCGCAGCAGCTCAATTGGTACAAAACATTATAAAAATCGAACATAAATGACAAAATGAGAAAAACAAATCGCCGAAAAATTAAACAACAACAACAATATTTAAACAAACCTTTATTGTAATTCAAACAGAACAAACATAAAAATTGCAATAACAGCAATTTAAACACAATTCATTGACGACACAATAATGTCATGAACTCGAGCATGCACGCTGAGAGATTTTGCTGCAGCAACAACAGCTTGAAAAAATATCAAGCAAACAGCATGCTGTTTAGTTTGTTGTTTATATTCATATACGATATAACGCTGTTATTACTGCTGCCACTGCTGTTTCTGTTGTACTCTTCTTATTGCTAATATTCCTTTAAGTTGCCTTTTCCTTACTCCTGTTACTCCCTTGTGAATTTCATTTAGTGGCTTTTAGTACTCAAACTCGTATCAGTTGAGAAATCAATGAAAACAAGCCTTTTTTTACCGAAAACAACCAACAACAATACGTTCATATACAAAAAAACCTTTCAACTTATTGGCGCATGTTTTTTTTATTGTTGCTGCAACAACTTGTACTTGACATGATTCTTAAAGTTTCAACTAGAAATTTTTTAAACGAATACATTTGACATTGGAAATTTCAAAATATAATTCCCAAGAGTTGGCAACTAAATAAAAACTCCACAACAACAATAACGAAAAAATCCATATACAAATGTCCAGCCAGTAATAATGGAACCAACTTCGAAGGTAATAAAATGGAGAGAATTTTTCTATAGAAAATTTATTAATTGCAGAGAGAGATTTTCTGTAGAAAATTTATTAATTTCTAGGAGAGATTTTCGATAGAGAATTTATTAATTTCTAGAGAGAATTTATTTCTAGAGAATTTATTAATTGCAGAGAAAGATTTTCTTCAGAAAATTTATTAATTTTAGACAGAAAATTTCTATAGAACATTTATTAAATGCAGAAATAGATTTTCTATAGAAGATTTGTAAATTACAAAAAAAGATTTTCTTTACAAAATGTATTCATTTCAGAAAGAAATTTTTTATAGAAAACGTATATATTTTAAGGAGAAATTTTCTTTAGAAAATTTATTTATTTCAGAGAGAAATTTTCTATAGAAAATTTATTAATTTATAATAAGTTATAATAATTATCTATAGAAAATTTAATAATTTTATAGAGAAATTTTCTATGGAAATTTTTTTATTTTCAGAGAGAAAATTTCTATAGAAAATTTATAAATTTCAGCTTAAAAGTTTTACAGAAAGTTTAAGAATTTTAAAGAGAAATTTTCTACAGGAAATTTATTAATTTCAAAGAGAAATTTTCTACAGAAAATTTATTATTTTCAGAGAGGAATTTTTATAGAAATTATGTTCATTTAAGTTTCTTTAAAAAATTTATAAGATTTTAGAGTAATTTTTTGGCATTTCAGGGAGAAATATTTTTTATTTCCATTGGAAATGTGTCCATTAAAGAGAGAAATTTACTTTATGGAAATTGATTTGTATATAAAATAAGCACAAGTTAGTGTTATCGAACAGAAATTTTCCAAATAAATTTTGTTCAATTGAAAAATTTGAATGTGTAAATTTATCCTTTAGTTGGTCACATTTAACAAACTTGTCCTTGCGCTTGTGGTATTCACTGTAGCATGCAGCTCCTGTTGAAAAATTTACATTGTATAGCGGAAGAGTTGACTTTTTCACTGTTACTAACTAAATGTCGCTTGAGATATTTGTTGCAACGGTTTCTATATACCAAAATACACTACTGGCACAATTTCGATCCAAGAAATACTGCTGCCGCTGTTGATGCTGCAAAAAAAAACACGCTTTTTATCCACTACTTCTTCTATACAATCATTTGCTAATTCTGTGGGCTGCTGTTTTTGTTTTAACATTATTTTTTTTACTGCCTTAAAAACTTTTGCTGTGGTGTCTTTATATAGTTGTGGGCCATGATTTTGTTGCTAAATCTTGTTTGACTTAGTTTAAAAACGTTGCCTTTTAGAACAGTTTAAAAGCTCCAATAAATATCACCGCCTAAACATGACAACAGCAGCAGCAGCAGTGCTCAAGCTGAATGAATAATACAGTCTTCAAGTTTTGGAAATAAAGACAAGACAGTCAGAAAGAAAAACAAAACAAAATTTAAAATGTACAACCCAAAAAATCTTCCCAGATGCACACTTCTGATATCATTTAACTGCTTAAACATAAAACGTTTTGCATGCCTGCATCTTTACCTCTCTTCTCTAGGTATAGCTACCACCAATTGTTGTTTTTGGTGGCGAGTAAAACGACAAAACCTTTTTATGGTTGTTATTCCCAAAGTAATCACAGCCGCGCTACAGCAACAGCAATAACAACAACAACAGTAACATTCATTTGAAAACATTACAGCATTTGACTTTTTTTCCATCATCACCGTCGTCATCAGCTTCGACATCACTGAACAACAACATCATAAACATTATTGTTGTCTCTTGTTTTACTACTGCTTGTTGTTTGTTCAGTTGTTCTTGTTGTTGCTAGTTGTTGGTTGATTGTTGCTTTTGTGGTAATTGTTGTTGATGTTGTGTGTCGTCGTAGCAACACGTTGGGTCATGGTGCAAAAGGTGATTTATACGCGAAAATTTGTTTTAACTTTGTGACTAAATCGTACATTAGAGAATTATTCTAAGACCGTTTTTCTTTTCCAGAGCTGCTGTTGTACGTTGAACAGTTTGCCTTTTAGCTGATTGCCAATGTGCCAGGGCGGAGGCGTTCAATTTGATGCCATTTATGGTTGCAGTTTTGTTATTATTGTTGTTTTTATTTTGAAAATTGCAGCAGCAGCAATACAGTTAAATTGACAATATTATGAGAAAATTATGAGGAACACGAGATTTATGTTTGCAAATGTTGGAATTCAGTAAGGAATGCAATTGTTGTTGCTTTTACCCATTTTGGGGAAAGAAAAGAATTATTAAAACACAATTTTGTTTACTAATGATGATGGTGGTTTAGTGTCAGAAGTTTAACTTAATTTTATACAATTTTTTATTTAGATTTTTTAATTTGGTTTAATATCCAGTAATTTGGGTGCAACCTTATTGATTTCTGTGAAACATACAAATTTTACATGAATAATTTATTTCTTTCCCAGCTTAATCAATGAAAATGGTAAGAACTTTTCTTTCTTATTTAATATCGCGAATAAATTTTGTTATTAACAGTTTTACTTATATAAAGTCTGTGTCAAAATTATGTATTTAATAATAATTTTATTTAAAGAAATAATTAGCATAAATTCATGGTTTTGATATAATTGGTCAATAGCTTAGTTGGCAAAAGTGCAAAGTCCATAAGTATAAATTTTAAACAAAGAAATTTATACACAATTAATAAAAACAATAGAATGCATCTTTGCAGCAAATTGTTTAAGGAGATATTTTAATCAATTGAATTTTTTCAATGGACATAACACATTTGTATTTAAAGCTAACATTATGTATGTATTATGGTTAAATCGGTTTGTTTATTGCAAAATGGATTATTATACTAATCATACCTTAAAATAAACACTAAAACATTTTATGTACATACATAAATAATTTATTAAAAAAGCATTAAGCAGAATTAGTTAGCATTGAAATTATGTTAAACTAAAACAAAACAAGTAAGAATTATAATATGGCCGACCGTATAGTACCCTAATATTATTTCAATAAAAAAGCATTTATGTTGTATTTTATATTGTTGCAAATTTATTGGCATAAAACTGATTCACCGATTTTCATATTATTATGAAACATAATGAACCGACATTGGATCCAAAGAAGTGTATGTAACAAATTTAAACAAATTATGGTGATAATTGCGATCTAAGGACTAGCATTTTTGAGCAAATTGTGCCGTTTTTTAATAGATATTTGTAGTTAAGATATAAAAGGCCAAAGGTCGATAGGTCGGGTTGTATAAGGACTTATTTATGAAAAATTTCATCGTGGTATAAGTGAATTGTATGGAGGCTAGAAGGTTTAATCATTACGAAAATCGACAGTATTAATTATACTTAATTATATTAAACGTAGTTGTGGAGATTTTTGATTGTATTTGGGCCGATCTTTATAAATTTATGTTGGGATTTACGTTTGTGAAAACGAATTTGTGCTAATATTTATAAATGATTCCATTCATTACGAAAATAGACAGTATCATTTATACTACTGGACTTGGGTGGTCCAGATGTAAAATTGAAAAAAATGATCGATTTCAACCATTAAGCGTTCGTCTTGTAGCGTGCACACAAAGTTTATATGGACACACATACATACAGACAGAAAGATGAACATAGTTTAATAGACTCAGCAAGTGATTCTGAGCCGATTGGAATACTTTGAGGTGGGTGTAGGAGCAATATTTTTGGTTATTACAAACATCAGCACAAACCTAAAATACCCAGCCCACTATATGGTGTAGGGTGTATTTTTCTCATGTGGAAATAAGGTTATATATATAAATAAAAAATACGTAAACAAAAGCGTTTTACTTTAGGCGAACTGGCCAAAAGCGGTTTTAGGACACGTAATCGGACATGCCTGATCGTATGCTAGACACAAAAAATGTCGGTAACTTTGAAACGCTAATCCCAGATAGAATGTCTTGTTTAAGCGGAATATTATAGTAAATAACAGTAGAAATCCGTTGTTACACGGATGACTCTAAATTGGGGAACAATGTTGGGGCTAGGATTCTATATTGAAGACCCACAAACAGAAATATATCACCGTTTACCAAATCGTAACACAAGCTTCCAGGCAGAAGTACGAGCAATAACGGAATGCGTAAATTGGATTAAAATAAATATCGCGCCCACGCGCTAAATACATATATTTACCGACTGCCAGAAGGCAATAAGAGCTATATCGGGTGATCGAACATAATCTAAGACCGTATTGGATTGTAAGAATGCTTTAACTGAATACTCTCCCAGCCATTCGGGAGTAGTCGGCAACGAAAGGGCAAATGTAATATATTTAAAGGGAAGGGAACTCGAGGTAGTTAACCAGAAAACGCAAAATCATTCAACGCAACAAAAGCTGAACTAAAATGTGGATAGAACCACAAAGATCCTATTGACTGCCCCTGTTTAGAGCAAGACAAAAAATCTCCTCAAGATGGGCAAGTCTGAAGTTTGTATGATGGTACGAATTATGAGTTTGCCACAGCCAGGCATTCGTCTAAGTTGGATCCAAGTATCTTGGAAGTGATTTTATTCTGAAAATAACATTTCTGACTAACACAGATTGGAAGATTCTTAGGAATTACGTCCACGAGTTTCGGAACACTGAAAAATAATTCATTCAGTAAACTTTTTTTCATGATATGGAGCGCATAATAGGATCGATAGTGGCCTAGGTGTATTTCTTCGGACTTGATATAGTATACATCCTCCTATCAACCTAACCTAAATTATGAGATTAACATCCCATAAATCGCTTTCTTGTCTGGATTTAATTTAAATTTGTTTGGCATGAAATTGGCTAAAACATGGTAATGTATAAGTCATTAGCTCAATAACTTGCTTTTCAATGACAACTTTAATCATTTGTATAAATTTGAAAGACTACAATTTCCGAAATCTCCTTAACTCCTTAAAAAATTCATTACAAAACAAATTATTAACACTAATCTGAGTAAAGTTTGGTGAACATTGGACCAACTTTAACACTAGTCCCCATATTTTGTTTCTGAATGACAAAAAATAACAAGTGAACTAGCTATTTTTTCCAAATGATAGGCGTTTGTATGTATATATATGTTTCTGGGTTTGTAAATCCACATGCCCCTTTTTATCCTCGTTTAGTGCTATTCATGTAGCAGCGATTTTCCAAGTAAGCAAGTAATATTAGATCTATGTGTAAGTACTTCCTTTTTGGGTGTATAACTACTTAAGTATTTTTTTTGACGATGACAAACAAATTACTGGTTACAAATATGCTTACCCGACTTTTACGGATTATATAGCTATTTTCTATGTTTATTAGTCAATTCTCTTACTCAGTTCTCCATTAACAAATAAAAAAGAATATTAATTAAAATTATAGATAACGACCACTCATTACCAAGTAATGTATGAAATAACTACATTACCTTTAAAACGCTGTACTAACATTTGAAAATATTCTACTGGATTTGACCATTATACTCTATCTGTGATCAATTTTAAACAATATTTAACAGTTTCTAAATTGTAACATAAGTCGATTCAGTTCATTAGGTAGATCAGTTCAAGTGCTTGAAAGAATAAATTTTTAAATAAGTAATAAAAAGTATTATTAAATATATTAAATGTTTTTTACTTTCCCTTGATACGTTCTACCTTTCAAAATTAAAAGTACATAATTGCAATTAAAAATTAAGTACAAGTGTAATTAAATATTCTTATTTTTAAAATTTTGCAAATAATTATAAATGTATATGAATGTTTTTTGCACTTGTTATAATCCGAGAAGAGCTATGAACTAAAATAAATCGGTTAATTATAACTAAGAAAAACGTTTAAATAAAAAGCAATACAATAACCATTAATCATTAAACATTGAGTTGAGTTAAGTTTATTTTCGGTTCTTCTTTTTTTCCTAAAAACACAATTGTAGAGTGTTCCAGTTAAATGTAGAAATGCGAAAAAAAAGAAAAAGTTTTACAAAAATCTAAAAACAAAATCACATATGTGTAAAGAAGAAAAAAACAATTTCTTTTTAGAAAATTTAAGTATCAAAATTTTTTAAAACAGCATAGGATATAAGTTACTGAAAATAATACTAATTACAGGTTCTACTTTTTGCAATTTCACAGTTAGAATAAAGTACTTGTTATTTACGGTTAAAAAAAAGAAGTGGAAAAAATATTTGTAGATATTTTGTTAATACACATGTTTGTACATGAATTTTGTACAAAAATTCTTGCGCACATAACTCTATAATTAAATTATAAATGCTTTTGAATCAATTTAAGATTTTAGATATTTATATGTACAGAACTTGGCAAACTTTCTATTTTTTGAGGGTTTTGATTATTTTAAAATATTAATATTTATATTCTTTAACATTGCTACACGTAAAAAAAATATAAAATATAATTTGAACTATATATTTTTTTAACTTCAAAATACCATTTATACACAATTACTACTGTGGTCAAAAAGGGCCATTATTTTAACAGCATCTCCAAACTCCATTTTCAAATTAAAAAAAAAAAAAAGTTGTTAAATAGATTTAAAAAAAAAAATAATGTTTTCTACACTGGATATGATAAAGAATATATATAAGAGTAAAACACAAAAAGAATGAGTTCAATATATCTCACAGTTTTAATGTACTTGTGATGAGAAGTTGAAGGATTTCGGGAAAAAGGCAATTTTTGCCAATAATTAAGTAAAAATTATATTATTACCAATTGTTGCTTAATATTGATCAAGTAAATCGCTATTATTATTTCCGAGTCCATGGAAAGTTTTTTTCGATTAAATTTCCGAAATTTAAACGTGGACAAAATCAAATTTTTGTATTGTCGACTCTGGAGAAGTCAGATATTTTATAGAGAATTATCCACAACCGCAGGATCTCATATAGAAAAAAATAATTTTCTTAAAATTTTTTAGACAGATATATAGATAGATAGATAGATAGATAGATAGATAGATAGATAGATAGATAGATAGATAGATAGATAGATAGATAGGTAGATAGATAGATAGTTAGATAGATAGATAGATAGATAGATAGATAGATAGATAGATAGATAGATAGATAGATAGATAGATAGATAGATAGATAGATAGATAGATAGATAGATAGATAGATAGATAGATAGATCGTTAGTTAGTTAGTTAGTTAGTTAGTAAGTTAGTTAGTTAGTTAGATAGTTAGTTAGTTAGTTAGTTAGTTAGTTAGTTAGTTGGTTAGTTAGTTAGTTAGTTAGTTAGTTAGTTAGTTAGTTAGTTAGTTAGTTAGTTAGTTAGTTAGTTAGTTAGATAGTTAGTTAGTTAGTTAGTTTGTTTATTGGTAAGTTAGTTAGTTACACGGCTTGCACGTAGCCCTCTTATATGAATTCGCGTGAAGAGAATATTTATTACAAGACTGATGCAGCGTAATGTCAATAATTCATTATAAGTTGCCAGTCAACTACTACCTTACCCCGCGCGTTTACCTACTGAGAGGATTACGGATGTTGTTTTTAATGAGTAAGTCGTATAATTTTAAAAATGTGTTGGGTTAAATGGTACTGAGAGTACTTAAGGTATCTTATACAAGGCTGTTCATATTGGCTTTAACACAGTTGGTTAGCAGTAAGTAAGAAGAAATCCTCGACTAATTCGTGTTTCCATCTGCTGATTACGTCTCCAGGTGCTGTTTCCGACTCAAAGGAACATATCCATTATGCGTCCATGTAAACAAAGGAAATAATTTTTTTATTTGTAAAGTTAAAGGGCGGAGAATCAATGGTAAGAGATTATATACATATGTAGATCGAGTACTACAGCAACGTGCTGGTTCAATGTACATGGAGATGCAGAACAAGAAGTTGCCACCAGCCTGGTTTATTATTTAAAGGAGCGGAGAGTATTGTCAAAAAGGCTCACCATATGATGAAAAATACCACTGTGGAATAAGATCTTATAGGCAAGTTTTCTCGTAAAGTACTGCAACATCTTGTGGAAATGCGGTTTTCAAAGGTTTTGTGAAATAAGAGTCGTATCGAACATTTTTTTCATCTTTTACAATGTGATCTTCATATCATATCTTCATATCAAATCTTCTATACTGATCAATATAAATTTTCTATTAACCAAAAGTATACATATTTTTAATATGTTCAGTGTAACAGAATATTTTTTAGCAATTAGAACAGAATTAGCCAGTATTAAAATTTAATTATGAATAAGCTCAAGAAATATGCACAAAACATGCGAAATTTGTTATAAAAACTTAATTGACCAAAACACAAGCAGGGGTCTAACGAAATAAGAAAGAATTAAGAAAATCTAAACTAAAACTAATACATGCTGCATAGAACAATTATGTATGTATTTGTAGAGGTGTGAAATTAATACAACATAATGAAGTTTAATGTTGAAAAGAAAATTGAAAGTAAAATAAATGATTAATTACAGAAAAACAAATTTCTAACAAAAGAATTCATTTAAATACAACTAAATTTCGAATGAAAAAAGAAAACAACATTTAAATAAATCTATAACTGTTAATAGATTCAAGCAAAAAAAAGGTCATCTCAATTACTAGAAAATGTTAGTGATGTTGTGGCCAACAGCTGGGTACCACCATCTTCTATTTTAGCTGCAATTTTATTTATTTTCATCACCATATTTTAAGCCATACAAATGATCGTTTTTATTTTCGTATTATATCTTTCTTTTTTATTTATATTTATTTAACCTTTTCAGCTTAAATAAACCTGTTAGTTTTATTTGCTCAATTTTACAGCTCTTTTTTTCTCTATTTAGTTTTTTTGCCAACTTTTTAACAAAATCATTTATTTAAATTTCTTACATTTCTTTTTAGCATGAAAAATTGCCATAAAAATATGTTAAACATTTTCAAAACTATGCAATCGGCAATTTAGCATGTTGCTAGTTGTTTGGATTTTTTTCTTTAGCTATTATTGCTTTTTGGCCAATATTTTACTGCTTCGTTGTTTTTTGTTGCAAAATCTTCTTGAACAATTAATGGCTGTTTGGCACACTCAGTTATATATTTATTTAAATTTATATATATATATATATATATTTGCATACACATATATGTATGTTTATATACACACTTTTTATATGTATTTGATGAAAATATCTTAAAAATCTGTCATTTATTATTTTCGTTTTGGCGCTGCTCGAATGCTAAATGTTTCTTGGCAAATTTAATTTTAATGAATGAAGTTTGAAAAGTCTAATCTATACAAAACTGAAAATGCCTGATATTTTGTCATTAATTAGTTAGAAGAAATTGTAAGCGGAGAAATAAATAAATATATTCTATAATATGCATACATACATACCTACCTTATCTAAGTATTTTGAATACCCTATAGAAGTTTAACGATTTCTTAAGATCAAAATATTAGGGAATATAAGATGGATATATTTATACCATACAACACTTTAGTGGCTCAGAATCATTTTCTAAATCGATTTAGATATATTCGTCTGTCTGCATAAAATAATTTGATGAGACTTGACACAAACATTTCTTTTGGTTCAAGTTTATTGAAAACGGTTATTGAGCCAATAATTATTAGATCCTACACCACTTTAGTTGGGAGGGTATATTATGTTTGTGCTGAAGTATATCAATCGGCTCAGAATTAGTTTCTTAGTCGATTTAACAATGCCCGTCCGTTCAAGTTAATTGAATAAAATTTGGTACATGATCTTCTATGGTACCGTAGGCGAAGCCTATTAAAAATGGTTAACATCGGTTAATTACTTATTTAATATTAAAGAACTGAACTCGCCGAATAGAATTCTATAATTATAGGGTCTCATATGACCCTAGCCCCTATCAAAATTTCACTTAAATGTCCACAATTTTATTCAGCAATAGATGGCTTAAGTATGTATATCTGAGGTACAAATCAACTTAAATGCTTTATTATGACAACTAAATCACATTTTATTTTTGTAAAAGGTGTTGAGTATTATATGGTCGGCATCTCCCGACTAAAAATTCTTACTTATTTTGTTTTTTTTTTCCAATATTTATATTTTGTGTGAAAAGGAAATTTCCCTTTTCCCCCGGTGGACCCACGATGTATAGGAACATAAGTCTATTTTATGCATAAATAATAATTTTCCTTTAGTTGTTTGGTATTGAAAATCTGTAATTTCATCTATTCCCCTTAATCTCTTTGTAACATTTTATAATGTTCGGCACATAACTTATTCTACCACCCCATCAAAAAATTACTTTAAAGCTCATAATTGTCTAAAAATAACATCTATAGCGGTGATATTCGACATGAACAAGTCTTATAGAGAACTTAACCTTTTTGTTAAATTTTATAAGGATCGGTCTATATGTGACCCTAACCCTCCCTATAAGGCCCTTTTCAGAAAATGACTATTGCGATCATATCGATCAATACTACATAATACAGATTTAAAGAAGCCAAATATTTTCATCGAATTTTAAGAAGATCTCTCCATAATTAAATGAAAAAATCTTAGTTAATCATATAGCTAGTATTCATGGAATTAAAATATCTCTATAAAATTAGATGAGGAATGTTGATTTTGGATCCAAGCCCCATATAAAATGCGCTTTCAAAAATTATATTAACACTGATCTATAGCAATGAAATTAGACAAATAAAGTTTTGTTGAAAACCACCATCAAAAAAGATGGGGGCATATTGATTTTGTCATTTCGTTTGTAACACATCTAAATATTGGTTATAGACCCACAAAAGTATATATATTCTGGGTCCTCATTAAATTCTAAGACGATCTAGCCATGTCTGTCTGTCCGTCTGTCTGTTGAAAGTACGATAGAGTCCAAATAGAAAGATCGAGAGGGTTGAAATTATACATAAATATTTCTTATAGGTAAGGTTTGTTTGGTATTGAAAATGGGCAATATCGGTACACGTTTTCGGATAGCCCACATACAAGTGATTTCTAGAAAAGCAGCTTTAACAGTCATAACTTGTTTAAAAATACGAATATAGCGATGAAATTCGACATAAGTAAGTTTCTTATGATTCAAAATCACTATGCAAAATTTTATGAGGATCGGTCCATAACTGACCCTATTCCCCATATAAGGTCCCCTTCAGAAAATGATTGCAACGAACCAAATTTTGTCTACCAAATTTTATGAGGATCGACCCATAATTGACCTTATATATGCTTCCCTTCAGAAAATTACTTTTAAGCTTATAACTGGCCAAAAAATATGATTATATAGATGAAATTCGACATAATTAAGTTTCATTCGAGTCAAACGAGGTTTATTGGTGGATATATAAGATATATACAGCCGAATATAACACTCTCACTTGTAATATTTTATGTGGGTCTTAAGTTGACCATACACCCATATTGGCCACCTTCGAAATTCAAAATTAATGTTAATTTTACATGTTATGATTTGATGTTGGCTATAAAAGATTCAGAATATTAAACACTTACTTGTTATATTAGAGTTAATATTTTGGCAAACACTAATCATTACTTTTTTATAGTTATACCAATTTAATAGCCTTCTAAACTGTAAGAAAATACTTAATTGCTGTGAATAATTTGTATTAATTAGTTCCAAAATTGAAACTAAAACGTACAGAAAATATTTTGTAAAAAAAAACACTTTCATTATTAATATTAATATGATTTAAAAATTAAATGGCTACTTACATACATACTTAAATTGAAAATAAGTCGGGCATGACCGTCCTTATGATACCCTACCCAGTCAGTATGTTAAAAAAGTGTAATATTTTTTAAAAAGCAAAGTATTTAGTTTTTTTAACTTCTGAAATATGTTTACTTATTGTGGACAAAAAAATTGATTTTCTAGAAGAGGGGAGTAGGGATAAATATGGACCTATCCATATAAATGTTGGTAGAGTAATCTATGTCTAATTAAAAGTTATTTATGTAAAATTTATTCATGATATTAGTGTATATTAGAGTATTCAAACGATTAATCGTCGTTCGGTTAATCGATTAATTTCTGACGATTAATCGTTCGAATAAATGAAAATTGTCAAATTTCAAATAACGAATAAACCGAATAATTTCTATCAATTAACCGATTAAGAAAAACTCACTATTTAGCAGTAAAATTATTATGTATTTTCTACAAAAATTAATATTTTTATAATAAATTTTCTTCTTTTCTTAATTTCTTAAATCTTGAAGAAAATTTGTCCCAAAAATGTAGTTAAATGTTTTTGAGTCGAAAATGAAACCTTTTTAAATTTAATTTCTTTTTCGTTTTTTCTCCAAGTGAGACAGGTAAATAATATAGATAGAATGTACAGATACCCAGCTTTCATTTGATACCAATATTAGCATTATTAATACGAATGTCCAATAATACGAATGGCAAAATTGTTGCATTGTCTACTCTATAGTACGAATAAAGTCACAATTTTTCTGTTCGATAGTACGAATAACGCATTTTATGGGAATTTTGGTTTTATTTGCGTATGAATGAAGTTTTTATTTTGTTTTTATTTTATGATTTCGATATCATTCACCTTCAGCTCAGTAATTTTGAAGTTTTTTGTATTTATTACAAATGTTTTGTGTTTTTAAAAGTCCTATACACATAATTTACTGTATGTATATTTACAAATCAACAATTATTTAGTGTAATTAATTTATTTTCTTGTAATTTCGATGACCAAAGAGAAGAAATTAAATTTAATGATATCGCCAATGAGAACAATATTGAAGCTTCAAAAGCGCTGTTATTGATAAGGTCGTAGGAATCATTTTGCAAAGTAATAAACAACAATTTTTAATTATGGATTTTCTAATAAGTAAAATGTTATTTATATATGTATGAACTGTCAATTTTGAAAGTAGTATGACTCCACATTCGAATGGGATTAAGCATTACTATATGTGATCCTTTAACTATTCCAATTTTTTAAGAGAAAATTTTAAATTAGAGAATTGTTTTTGAAAGTATATTCCATTCAAGTTTCTAATTAAAGTTTTATGTAATCTGAACATGTTTTATACATTTTGGAACAGATATGTACATGCAAATTGTCTTTGGCACACATATTTTTAAAAGCATTAAAATTTAAAACCTTCTATATCTCATTTCAACCATTGGACTCACGATACTTTCATTAACAAATCGTATACGTAAATATAAGCCTTTTATGCCTGTTTATTTACAAGAAATTTGTAATAATACATATTTATTATATTTTGTTTTGTTATGTAATTTTTCATGAAAAATAAATAAAATCCTATATTTTATGTGTATTAGTTGAATTAAAACATACAAAATGTGTTGTTCAATAATACGAATTTTTCGGTACTACGAAAGGCCTGACATTATATAATTCGTATTGGTGGACGTCTACTGTACATATAAATATTTTAAATATTCGTTTATAGTCCTTTAAACTTTGAAATCCTTTTATAAGAAAATAAAAATCGGAGTACGCAATCTTATAAGTGGAATCTATTTTTACATGCTTATCAAATGCTATTTAATGCTTTTTTCAAAATTGTTACAGGGTGTATATGAAAAAAAAATATTGTTAAAAGCAATAATAACATCTAGTTTCCTTTTATTCGAATAGCCGAATAATTTTTAATTATCCGATTATTAACCGGCTAACGTAAAACTTCAAATAATTATTTGTCGAATAAATCGAATAAGACAAAAAAACCGAATAATTGTATACCCTAGTGTTTATAAGGGAATTTTGACCTTTAAGTCATTTTCTGAAGGGGAGTTTGTATGGAGGCTTGGGTCAAATGAGGCGCGATCATTATAAAAATCGGTAATGTCGTTTATAGTTCTAAAAAACAGCTTTGCCGGTTTTTCTTTACATAATATAACATTAAACGAAATTGTGATCCCAATGGACTTATTCTGGGGGTACGGTTGTACGGGGTAAGGCTAAATAATGGATTTTTAACCACTTTCCCTAGAGAAGAGTATGTGCAACATTTCACATTTTAACCTGTAGCTTGCGCACAAGGTTAAAAGGGACACAGAGACAGACAGTCGGACGGACAGACGAAAGTAGCTAAATCGATTCAGGAAGTGATTTTGAGCCGATGGGTGTAGGGAAAATAAATCGACTCAGGAAGTGAATCTGAGCCAATTGGTGTAGGAAAATGGATTATGAAAATGTTTGAATGTTAAAAACCATCAGCACAAACGCAAAATAACCTCAACACTATAGTCTTGTAGGGTATAAATATTAACTAATAAAAATATTAACTGAAAACAACTCGACTCAAAAATTTCTCATTTGTTATACACATATTATTTAGTTACTGATTATAAGCATTTTGCAAAGTTTCCTTAAATGGCAAAAAATGTACTTATGTAGAAAAATTAAATGAATCGGTAACTATTATGAGATAAATAAATTAATGTTTTTTTAGTCCTATAAGAGTTTAAATTAAGAGTAAAATTTTTAATTTAAACAATTTATGATGTTTATAAGTTTTGCTCAAATCTTTTCTGTCTGAGAAAAATTATATTGAAGGAACATGTCTAAACTTTAATTTAATAAGCGACATGTTAAATATTAAAATATTTGTTATTTCATATTTAAAATTTTTGTTTCAAGCTCGTTACTTATGTAAGTTATTAAAAATAAAAGTTTAAATAAATAAATTTTATTTTCTCGTATTTGTATGGATATTACCAATAGTTTAAACTACCGCTAACTATGGTTTGGGGAAGAAAAGTAAAAAGTCTATACTTTAGACAACAAATAACACAAATTGGAAACATAAAATCACATAAAAATTTATAACTAGACGGTAATAAAATCAACCACAACATTCCATAAAGGCCTCAGGATAATTGAATGTAAGAAACAAAGAACATTTTTCTAAATCATACTTATGAAAAGGAGGAATTCATATATTTAGTTGGTTTTGCACAATGGGTGGTGTTATAAATCAAAATTCTTACGATAGAGATTTTTTTCTCGAACCGGTCATGTTGTAAAGAGAGATTGAAGTACATATTACCGAAAGTTGATGCTGGAATTGAGTTTTTAGAGTTGAGGCTATGCGATGAGGAATTAGTCAATCAGTTATTAACGTTATCAAACTTAGGTCTATTCTTTGGACCTGTAAAAGTCTGTTCTATAGATTGGAATATTATTTAGTATGTAGATTAAAGAATATACTTGTGTAAAAACTAATTCATAACCGAGTTAATAGATCCGATTGTAGATTGTATAAATATTCTAAAGACGATCATGGATCGTGTGAAAAAACTGTAACGGTTGGCCTTTTTGCTAACAAATAGTTCTTATACTAACATTATGACCAGCAAATTGTAATATTGGAGAAAAGAGTAAGTACTTACTTTCTGGATGAATAACTACTTATTTTTGTTCGACGATGACCAATAAATAACTGGTTACAAATCTACAACTTAACTTCTCCGGATTTAAAACTGGTTATGCAGTTTTTCTTTATGTTATTGATGAGGACAACTCATTAATGTAATGTATGAAATAAGCACATTACCTACAATACTCATTACCAAAAGTTGAAAATATTTTACTGGGGAAGGATATGGTTATGGAATAAATTCATAATACTCTTACTAATTGTAAGAGCATTATGATTTAATTGATCTACTCTATTTCTTTAAAACTGACTTGGATATCCTATTACTATCACAAAGTATAATCCTATCCATAGTGATCTTTATGGGCATCTATAAAATAAAACTCACAAAACAACGACGCACTTGTTTACTGTGTGTAGTACCAGCTTTACGTCATGTACTCTATTATTTATGTCAGTCAGCAGTCTATCAGCCAAGAAACCAAGAAAGCAAACGACCAACCAAACTGCCAATATATGAATATAAGGAAATGTGTGCCAAAGACTTTGTTGTTGCACTTTAGATATCTACGATTTTTGTTCTATCTTAAAGATGCCCAAATGATACGCATTCTATATTGTTATATGAATGCGTTAAAAATTGTTGATTTGTATTTGAGGTTGTTATTGAGTAGAATTTGTTCTTGTTCGATTTTTATTATCTTTGTTTTGTGTTTTTTTTTGTTTTTCTGAACAGTTTCGTGTTTTTTGGCTTGTGGTTAAATATGTAAAGTGTTGGCGTGTTTTTACTGTACTATCATGGCAAAAAGAGGAGCATTAACTGATATTTGTAATTTTAAAGTATAGTTTTTTTGTATATCTTTGTGTTATGGCAGTTTTTGTTTGATTTGAAAACAGCCAAAGGGCATTTAATGGCGTTTAGTATATGATGTTTATGATTTTAGTTAATAAAGACAGGATTTTAAAGTAGTTTTTGTTGTATTACTGTTCAGTTCATTGTGTTGAAAAAAAAAAGAAACCATTAACAAATAATGGAATGTCTCTATAGAATTATATATATTTTTCATAAAGAGACTTTAGTTAATGAAATGTTTTATGTTTTACTTAAGGTTTCTTATATATTGTACACTGAAAATAAATCATGTTTAATATGAACGACATATGTAGTACGTTGTAAGATTGTATCATTGTTTCGTAATATTTATGAAATTATACGAATACAAATAAAATTGTAATATAAAAATTCAGAATATAACTTTTATTTTTGGTTAATTTTTTAAAATTTTTGTAATTTTAGTTAACATATTATCATGTACACGAATTTTTATACCCTTCACCTTCGTGATAATAGGATAGGATATATATAAGTTTGTCATTCCGTTTGTAAATTTTGTAATTTCTATAATATAGTTTTCCGACCCTATATGGTACATATTTTTTGAATCGTTATAGATAGCGGAGTCGATAAAGCCATGTCTGTATGTCTCTCCGTTTGTCTGTCTGTATGTTTGTTGAAATCAGTTTTTAGAGAACCCGATATATCGGCAAGATCCGAATCTTCAAATCCGAGCATAACCGATCAAAAATTCGAGACAACCTCTGAAAATATCATCAAAAATAGAGATTTTTTATTCACGCTCAAACAGAAGTTGCAAAAAAACAAAAACAAAATACATAATCATGCGGCAAATTTTGTTATTGTACTCTTGCTTATAAAAACAAGGAAGAGCGAGAGCAGCAGAGCGAGAGCAGTGTGTTGTTATTGGCTAGAAACATGAAATTAAGTATGTGGAGCCTGGCTTAAGTTAGAAGCCATAAAGAGGAACTTTTTGGTACTTTTTCGTTTTTCAAAAGGAAATTTTTTTGAAATTTCTATAATATTGAACCTAGAAATATGAAATTAGGTATATAGAGTCTGAATTAGGCGAGAATCCATAAAAGGGATCTTTTTGGAACTTTTTCGTGTTTCAAATTGTACTTTTTAAATATTCTATAATATTGATACTAGAAACATGAAAGTAAGTATGTTGATTCGGAATTATGTTGATGAATCCGTAGAAGGGAAATTTTTGGTATTTTTTCGTACTTTTTGAGTTTTTTATAATAATGAACTTTGAAACATGAAATTAAGTATGTAGAGTCCGAACACATCAAAGGGAAGTTTTGGTACTTTTTGAATTTTTTATAATATTGAACCTAGAAACATGAAATTAAGAATATAGAGTTGGAATTAGGTAAGAACCGAAAAAGTAAACTTTTTGGTACTTTTTTTTTAAAGGTATTTTTTTAATTTTCTATAATATTGTTCCTAGAAATATAAAATTAAGTATATAGAGTCTAAATTAGGTGAGAACCCATAAAAGGGAACTTTTTACTTTCTCGTTTTTCAAAACGTACTTTTTGAATATTATATATTATAGAACCTATGAACATAAAATTAAGTATGTAGATTCGGATTTAGGCGAGAACACAAAAAAAGGGGAATTTTTTGCTACTTTTTCGTACTTTTCTAGAATTTTCAATTTGTTGCTTAATCTTTGTATTTCTTTAACACTTTAAATGCCATAAACATTTTATTACTGTCCCATTTAAGAACAATATCTACATTTGGTATAGATCTTTTTCATAGAACTTTGGCTTTAACAAATCAATTAACATATTTATGATCTTTAGTACAGTTTAGTTGTGTAAAGGCATTCTTTTTACCGTTGTAATAATAAGAAGAAAATATTAATGGTTTAGTACCATTTTTGATTTATTATTGCAACAAAGTTTGTTACACTTACATTTCTATGATTTATACATTGTATTTGATTGGTTTATTTTTGTGGTTTTATTGGATGATAAACACTTTTATTGCGTTGAGTTAAGACATGAATGTGAGTTATTGTCTAAAGTGGTCTCATAGTGAATGTGTGTGGTTTAGATTAAATTTAAACGAAGCCTAAAATGTTGACCTTAAATTGAAATTCATAATAATATAATATAAAAGTTCTTATATTTCTATACAAAATTATTCACACACAACAACCAGACTATGTCTATTTCGACCTAAAAGGTCCCTCAGAGAAAAAAAATCAGTATCACTAAACATCAAAGGCTAATGCCTGAATGGCTGTTGATTGTAAATGCATTTTTCAACATATACAGCAAGTTAATAACAACTCCAGACTAGACTATGTCCAGACTAGACTATAGACTAGACAATAGACTAGACAATAGACTAGACAATAGACTAAACAATAGACTAGACAATAGACTAGACAATAGA
>NC_060952.1:39438079-39443739 GCF_022045245.1 Lucilia cuprina
GACTAGAGTAGAGACTAGACTATACACTAGACTATAGACTAGACTATAGACTAGACTATAGACTGGACTATAGACTAGACTATAGACTAGACTATAGACTGGACTATAAACTAGACTATAGACCAGACTAGTGTGGATCTTCGGTTTTAAGAGCTATTCCGATGGGCGGTTGTGAATAAATGGTCTAATTTCCTATATAATGGAATTATTTAATTAAATTTCATGTATAGGATAACATAAATAAACTATTAAAATATATTAGGAATTAAACATTTTATTTATTTTTTTTTTTTTTTTTTGAGGTGGGGTAAAGCACATTAGTTTTGGGTTTAACCAAAAACTCATAATGTTTTTCACATTCTTTCAAAAAAACTTCTCCTAATCTTTCTATCGATTTTCATCAATTTGAACAGCATTTATTGTTATATGTAGAGCAAATCGAAAAGAAGGAAAAACTGCACACCTTTTAATAAAGTGGACATAAACAACATTGTCATGCCATACAATTTGGCGCCTTTAAAAAAAGTAACGAAAATTGCTTAAATGGAATAAGAGAAAAGAAATTGAAAACTATGTTTATAAAAAACATATGTAGTATTTTTTATTTAATAATTTACCAGATCAGATTACTTGACATGACAAATGATTTTGCATTTTTAGTTTGCACTCGGCCACCACAAAATTTGCTAGTCACATATACATATGTATAAGTGTTGGTTTTTTGTAAAATATACATATGTTGATAAATGTAGTGTTTAACTTGAGGTACTTATTTTAAAGGGGGACATTATGTGGAATTATTAGTTCCATTTTATAGTTCCATTCAGGAAATTGATTATTAGCTCTTGAGTTTCGATAATGTGCAAAAAACACAAAACTAGTTTCTTGTTAGTGATCGATATTATTACAAGATTTATGTATTCATGGGTTATTATTATCGATCAAACTTTATAGAAATTGAAAGCTGATGGCTTATTCGACTATTACGCATATTTCGATTAGAACTGTAGTATGCATAAGATTCGTTGCAAAATTTCCTTAACACTTTTCACAAACTAATGCAAAACAATTTGTAAACCTTTTGTTAACATAATATATATTGGACAACATGTCACCCAAGACTTTTGTGAAAATTTTTCTTAGCAAAAAATAAACCTAAACTCTTATTTGTTGTCATAAACAATTTCATTGTTAACAGCGACAAAACGAAAAAAAGACCTCAAATGATTTTCAATTTTTCGTAGAAAAGGAAAAAAATGCAACTTCACCCATGTACATGTATGCTGTTGGGTCTCGCGTTTGCCTTGGAAATGGAGCAAAATTTATGAGGGAAATTTCTGTAAGCGGATTATATGACACAAAAGAAAAAAAATCATATTAAAGTAAAAAATAAGTTTTCCTAAATAAAAATAAAGGTTAAAGTGTTTTGTCCAAACATGTTTATTGTTTGCTAAATTATGGACAAATTTACCGTAATCACTGGTCAAATTTGGGAGCAAGTTTTTTAAAATGTTAAAGTTCAAAAACATTAATAACTTTATAGACATTTTCTATGCAATTATTATTGCAGATTGTAATTATTGAGATTATAATACAAATTCGAGAAAAATTATTTAAAAGTTTTATTGATTACAAAAGGTTTTAATCAGAAATTAATAAGATTTATCGGTTAACCTAAATTTATAATGTTCAATAACAACTGAAGACTTGCTTATAAGACTTTTATTAACCGACTTTTGTAAATAGATGTCAGCATATGTTAAATATTTATTTTACCTAGAAAATATCACAATTTATTTATTGTTTACTAAATGGCCTCAACAATAACTTGAAGAAAAAGTTAGATTTTTTCTGTTGGCTTTAATACAAAGTATTACAATGTCAACCTTGGCTAAGAGATTTTCTCCTCTTATACACATTCAGATTTATTCGTTTTTCTAACATTTTTGCGCATAAATTCTATTAAGAATAAATTTAAATACTTTCATTTCCGCTGAAATTTATTAAACAAAAAATTCAATGAGAATTCAGCATAGAAATTGAAAAGAATACGAATAATATTTACTTGACAATAAAAAATGTTTTAAAACAAAAAAACAAAGACATTCTCTCGTTTTAAAACGTTGATAATGATAATATTGAAGATGAGATTTGCTGGTATTCAATTTAGATATTTATTCGAAAATTTATTTGTAACCTGTTGCCTGACACATTAACTTGCATATGAGTAGTGTAAGTATATTTGGGTTTAGAAAATCAAAAATTCAAATTTTATTATATGTAGAACTAAAATGTAAATATTTACAAAAAGAGACACACACATGTTTGGGAATAAAATATTAAAACAAAAACTAAACATGTCACATTCACTTTAGCCATGATTAGAAAACAAAAACCGATGATGAATTGTTGATAAAGTTAAAAAAGTATTCTTGGATAGACGAACACTCTACTTGTAAAATGTTTAGCAGACGTTTGCAAAAGATTTATATATTTTCTCATAAACCCAGCAAAAACTAATTAATTACATTAACTTAGACATCTTAGTTTGTCTATCGCGTTACGTCTCAAAATAAGTAGGTACGTAAGTACTTGAATACACATGTATATGACTATAGTAGTTAAAAGTAATGCTGGTGTTATGTAGTAGTCACTGAAAAGTAAGTTGTTGTCATTATGAGTAGGTCTATTGTATGTTTTAACAATTTTGTTTGTACGTTAAACAAGACAACTTTCTAAGTCTCTATTTGTAATGACTTATTGATGAACTTATTTATAAGCAAACGTGGTTCGTTAGAAAAGAAATGAAAGCTTCTATGGAAAATAAGTTTCAATCAGTTGTTTAAAAAATTATGCAATAATGATTTATTAGCCAAAAATAATTTGTATTAAAAACTCTCTTTACACGAATTCGGAATTTCAAAAGTTTTTCTAATTTACGAAAGTTAAAAGAACACGTTTATAGCATTTTTAAAGTGATGTCGCCAAAACTTCCTGTAGGGTACACATAATTTTTATAAAAAAACCCCATTTATAATACTCAATCACTAAATAGAAACATACAAATAACAAGACATCAAACTAAATGGATGTTGATATATTAGATGTCGCAAATACAGGATTTGATGTAGTGACAAAAAAAATATGTAGTACTAGTGTCTGTCTATCTATATATATTAAAATGTATGTGTGTTTGTAAGTTTGTTCGAACTTTTTAGACAGCTAAACGTCTGCATGTCTAAAAAATTTCAAGCTGGAAACGTTCCCCATATCTCAGAAAATGCGAGACCTAGATTCTTCAATTTTTTCATGGGCAACTTTAACATCCATATGAGTAGATGTGGATAAAATGGAATTGGCATTTATACCGGAAACTGTATAAAAAGTAAAATTTACAAAAGTCGTAAAGTGAGCTTTTATTTATATTGATTTATGGGTAGCAAAACAAACCGGGTATAGCTAGTATTGAATATTTTAAATATTATTGCAAAATTAATAAGAAACCACATTTTGTTAAAATTAAAACCACATATTCTTACAGACACAACAATCAACATCATAATACAACGTACAAGAGAGTCAAGTTGGTTCAACTCGAATATATTATACCCTATATTAGTTGTTAGTTCTATAATGCAGTTCATTTAATTATTTTTCTTAAATAGTTCGTGTAAGGGTTATATATGTATACGGTCCTACTGCAATGTAGAGAGTATTATGCGTTTGTGCTGATGTTTGTAACACCCAAAAATATTGGTCCTATACTAAGCTTAAATCACTTTCTGATCTCAACTTGAAAATTCATTTTTTAACACTAAATTCTGCATAAATAATGTTAATGTTATCGTATATCGTTCTCTAATCATATTTGTACATATCAGACCGCATTTATCTTTGGCCTCATATAACCTCTTTTCTAGAAAATTACATTTTTCAGGAAAGAAATTGTTAAAATAAAGGCAAGTGGTTCATTATTAGAATTAAGGTAAAGTGCTTTATTATTAGAAATAATCCGCAATTTAAACATATTCACTGGTATAGGGTATCATGTGATCGATCATGCCCTACTATATTTATATTCTAACTTTGTTAGTTCAATTGAGTTAAATGTGATCAGACGATGTTTAACAGTAATTCCGAAAAAATCAATTCCATTTGAAATCAATGTTACTTATGTAGACTCGAAGAGGATAGTGTTGGATCATGTCACAAACACAAGCTCAAAACCAAAATACTTTTCCTCACTATAGTGTTGTTGGGTACAAAAACAGGTAAACCAAACAGTAGACGTAGCGCATACTATAATTTGTTTGTGGTTCGTTTGAAAAGAAATGAAAAACATATAATTCATCAATGAAAAAATTGTTATGATGATGACAATAATAATAATGATGATGATCATGATTAAATGAATCAAAGTCACATCAAATATTAAGGTTGTTGCAATACACATGCACAACAAATATAAGGACATTGATAAATAAAACCAAAAATTTCTAAAAAAAAATAAATAAATATCAAAAGACAAGCTTTCATATTGAAAATAGTCAAACAGGACGGATGGATGTATAAATGAATGAATGGATGGATGGATAGGTCGTTGTATAAATACAGAGGCAACCAGACCGAAATACTCACAAACATACCTCAAGTCAAGACTAGTATTTAGTTATAAATGTACACCACAGTACATATAAAGCGGATTAAACTGATAGATTGATGTTGATGATAGAAACTTTAGCACACATGGATGTTAAGGTGGCTGCTATACAGAGATGAAGAAAAAACTCAAAATATTGATGATAATGATGCTTTCAAAATCAGAAACACAGATATCATATACATAGATAGGTTACTAGATAAGTAATATGGTTATCGTCGACGAAATGGTGTGTAAGTACAAGTCGTCTTTTTAATAAATGCAAGTAAAAATAGTAAACGAAACTATATTTAGTATTTCATACCTAAAAAAATGATAAGTAAATCTATCTTTGAGTAAAATCTAACTACTAGTATCAGCTAACATTACTACTACTTTTTATTTTGATGATAATCATATAAAAGAACAACAACAGCAAAAAAAATCCAAAAAATCTAAAAATGATGAAAATGATGAACTTGGTCAAATTCGTGACTAGAATCTAAATAAATACCCACATACTCAGATTTCAATCTGTTGTGTTAGTTTTTTGTTTTTAATAAATTTATAAAAAATATCAAATCAATTTTGTATAAAAAAATATTTAGTTGTTCGTATTGAAAATATGAAAAATGTATGTACGTCATGATTTGTATTTCCTTTTTGTGGTGGGGGTGGATGTAGAGGTTCTCTATTTAGTACTATGGGTGAAGTGTATTATATATTTTTGTTCGAATTTTCGTATATAGTCTAGATAAGACTATAGACCAGATTATAGACTAGACTATAGACTAAACTGTAGACTATACTATGGAATATACTCTAGACTATACTGTACTAGACTATAGACTAGACTGTAAACTATAGACTAGACTATAGACTAGACTATAGATTAGAGTAAAGACTAGACTAAAGACTAGACTAAAGACTAGACTAAAGACTAGACTATAGACTAGACTAAAGACTAGACTATAGACTAGACTATAGACTAGACTATAGACTAGACTATAGACTAGACTAT
>NC_060952.1:39443839-39452745 GCF_022045245.1 Lucilia cuprina
TACTGTACTAGACTATAGACTAGACTATAGACTAGACTATGGACTACACTATAGACTCGACTATTGACTAGACTATAGACCAGACTATAGACCAGACTATAGACTAGATTATAGACCAGATTATACACTGGACTTTAGACTAGACTATACACTAGACTATAGACTAAACTATATACTGGACCATAGACTTGACTAGACCAAACACTAGACTATAGACTAGAATATAGACTATAGATTTGACTATTGGCTTAACTATAGACGAGGCTAGACCATACCATGAAGAACATATTTTTTATTTAATTTGGTTAAAACAAATTTATTATTCTACTTAACGGCTTAAAAAGTTATAGCTCTGCATAATTAAGTATTTACTACACGTAAGTTACCTGTGTCTTTTACTTTTTCTATAATGTATTTTCACAGACATTTGACCCATAGTGCCATTGCACCGGTAATCACCATGTGAAATTGTTGTGGTGGCTTAATAGAAAAAATTCTTCATTGCCATTATTTTCATTAAAAGACCTTGAAGCTTTTTTTCTTTGTTTTTTTTTCTAATTTTCTAGTCAAGTAAATAATTGAAATTATATTTCTCACTCACTTCCAGCTCGAAGACTTAAAACTTAACAAGTGAAAGTTCTTATATAGTGAAAAAGTGTTGGTAAAAAAAAAAACCTAAAAATGTTCTCATCGTCAGTAATTTGTATAATTTTTATCTACTTAATGTTTAATTTGAAATCACTATAATTTTTCCTATCAACTAGTTTGCATTCCATTTTTATAAAGATTTTCCTTGCTGTGGAAACTGTTTCTGGCTGATTGAGTAATTTTATGAACTAAGAAAATTTTGTGGATTTAAGTTAAGTTTTCCTTCAATGAAATAAAATTTAATGAAAAAAAGTTTTTTTAACTAAAAGATAAAATAAAATATAAAAATATAACAAGTTAATCACAATGTTTATAGTTAATTTTAAATAACTGCACATCTTTAACACCAACTTTAACAAAAAACTATCCATTGAACGGCTAACTAAATGGCAAAAACTTTTTAGCTGCTTACTTTAGTCTTTTTCCTGACTTGCTTTGATTTTGTTGCTGTTATTAACGACCCAATTTTGTTAAAGTTTTACTTTAGTAGATTTTTAGTTGTAGTTGTTTTTCGCGCCAAGTGGAAAATTTAGGTCAATAGCGGGGGCATATTTATCATGATTTAAAAGTTATTGGTCTTGTTGTGAACAGGTTAAAGAAACAAATAAACAATTGTGATAATTTATATTGTTGTTATTTATTGTTAAGTTTCTGTTTTTTCTCTCTCTTAACAAGTGATTAAGATTTTATTTTGTGAGTGATAAAAATAAACTGAATCAGTTAACAGGTGTTTTCAACAAGATCTTCTTAAATGTCTAAATGTGTTAAGATTTAAATTTTGGAGAATTAACTGATGTTTTTAATGTTTTAAAATGGAAATGTTCTTAATGATTTAAATATGAATTAAATCTCAATTAGAGTTAACCAAGGGAGCAATCTTACTCTTAAGAGATCAGTTTCAATTAGAATAAAATAATGTTTCATTTAAAATAAATTATTCATAGAAATGTATGTCCCAATTGAGAGGAACTTTTGTGTTATTTGTGACATATTTCCTATAGAAAATTAAGGTTTATTTGAGAACTAATTTCTTTACAGAATTGTGTCTCATCTGAGAGAAAATGTGTGCCAAAAGAGAGACGTAATTTTCTTTCAATTTAGAGGAATTTTCAATTTATTATTGTGTCTCAGTTGAGAGAATTTTTCTAAAGAAAATTGTGTCTTAATTAAGAGAAATTTTTTATAAGAAATTGTGTCTTAATTGAGTGAAAGTTTCTCAATTTTCTATTGAAAATTGTGTCTTAATTTAAAGAAAATTTCTATTGAAAATCGTGTTAGTAATTGATAGTAATTTTATATAGAAAATTGTATATCAATTGAGAGATATTTTCTATGGAAAATTCTGTCTTAACTTTCTATAGAAATTTTCTATATAAAATTGTCTCAATTGATTGAAATTTTCTATACAAAATTGTAATTTTATTAAGAGAAATTTCTATAGAAAATAAAAAAAGAAATTTTCTATAGAAAATTGTGTTTTGATTGAAGGGAGTTTTCAAAAGTATTTGTATCTCAAATGGAGTAGAAAATTTTGTATCATGTTCAATGTTCGCCAGAAAATTGTGTATCAATTAAGAGGAACTTTCTATAGAAAACTATGTTTTAGTAAAGATGAACTTTTTATAGAAAATCGTGTCTTAATTGAAAAGATTTTTGTTTAAAAAATTTTAACCTAATCGGGAGAAATTTCCTATAGACAGTTTTGTGCGTATTGACACGAGCTTTCTATAGAAAATTGTGTCTCAATTGACAAAAATTTTCTATAGAAGTTTGCTGTATATAACTATTATAACGTTTTTATACCGTTCACCTTCGTGAGAAGGGTATATATACATTTTTACATTTCGTTTGTATTATTTTCTTCGCCTTCGTGAGAAGTCCTTATTTCACTGTGGTATTTTTCTTCCACTGGGTAGACTGACACGGTCCACCATCGCCCCTGAATCCTTCATTGAAGAACTCAGGTGGCAATTTTTGTTCGTGGATATACCGCTCCATGTAAGTATAAGCACTTTGCTCAAGTACTTGAGTTATCTAATCTCTGACCATTGCTGCCCCGTTGCTTAACTTCCGAGACGTAAACCATCACTTCCGTTTACAACCACGCAGATGGGATGGCCTCTGTTGATTTGACAACAGCACCTAGAGACGTAACCGGTAGACCGAAGTACAAATACATCAAATAAGCCGAGACTTTGTTTTTACTTACAGGGACACACTGTGGAAATTTTGATATGAACAAAGTATACTCTGGACAAGGAAGGAAATTTTAATGGTATCATTTGTATAAGGTACCTTTCATCCATCATCAGACAACCCAGCACACTTCCCATTTATCCGACACATTCATAAGAGAAAAACATACGACAAATTCATTATCATTCATTATCCTGGGATTGCAATAACACCAATGTTGTGGTTTCACCAAGGTAACATGCCCCCGGGGGGAGTGAGAAGGGTATATATAAGTTTGTCATTCCGTTTGTAATTTCTATAATATAATTTTCCGACCCTATAAAGTATATATATTCTAGATCCTTATAGATAGTGTGGTCGATTAAGCCATGTTCGTCTGTCTGTATGTTTGTTTAAATTAGTCTTTAGAGAACCCCAGATATCGGCGAGATCCGAATCTTCAATAATGTTAGACATGCTTTCGGGAAGAATGAAAAAATATTTAAAATCTTTTACTTTTTCGTTTTTCAAAAGGTACTTTTTGAATTTTCCATAATATTACATCTAGAAACATGAAACTAAGCTTGTTAATCCCAAAGTAAGTTATGTAAAAGAAGACTTTTTAAAACTGGCTGTTTTTTAAACACCTTGGTGAAGGGTATATAAGATTCGGCATAGCCGAATATAAAACTCTTACTTGTTTTATTTAAAATAGAGGTTTTTGTGAATTATTTTCATATATAATACATAAAATTTATTCTTTTAAAAAATTTTTACTTTGTGTCAATCAACAAATAAAAAAAACTTTGTTACTGTAAACTTTCAGTAATTAACAATATTGGTCAGTATAATAAAAACTAGTCATTAGTACAAATCATTACAATAGTAGCTGGCTAAAGCACAGTAAATGGCACACTTCTTTAAAATTAGCTTAAGATATTATTTTAATTATTTGTTGACATTTTATGTCTTTTTTGGGGGGTAAAAAATATGATTGCTTAAATTTTGGTCATTTGGAAAGTGATAGAAAACAAACAGAGCCGAAACTAACATATTTAATATTTATGCTAATTCAATGACCTAGTTACCAGATTAAAAAAAAACTTCAATATATAAGTAGTTCTACAGACAATGAATAACAAACGAAAATATGACCTGTTTTGTTGTTAATGAACTTACAACGGGACAGACATATTGAACTCAAAATGATTTTGGCCAAAAGCTAGGAAAGAAAACAAAAGAAAAGCATAAATAGTTTATTTGCTAATAAAATTATTAAAATTGAAAATCCAGCTGAATTTAATTTGTTCTTTCTCACACAGAAATCAGCTCATTAAATTGATTATTGTCTATGGAAATCATATTTATGGGCACCAAGATAAAGCCACAATTCTACATCGTTATTAACTAAAAATGAAATTTGTTAAGCCATCAGTAAAAATAAAACAAAAAAATATTATTTTAAAAATTCATAAAAAAAGGCAGCAACAAACATTTTACACTTGGTTCTTTTAAGTGCAACGAATGTGTTAGTTTTTTTTATGATGCCATCAACTATACTAACAATTGCTGCATACAACTACTGCTTGCTATATAAAATACATATACAAATATGCAAAAATATGATTTTTTCTATAAAAAGAAAAACAACAAAAAATAATAAATATATATGCTTATTAATAATCACTCATCATAGATTCTATGGAAAAAACTATTTGAATTTCGTTACCCAAACAACGAAAAATGAGCAAAAAAAAAAAAAAAAAGAACTCCTTTACACTCGTGATGATTTGTTCTAACTTAAAGACAAATCACAATACCTGCCTGCCAGCAACATTAAGTCAAACAAGGACAAGTTCATTGGCCAAATCCAAAAATAAAAAGACTAAAAAAAAATTATTATTCGAACATGTCTATTAACAACACTTCTGAAGTAGTGGGTTACACTAACAACGTGTTGCTGATATTTGTTATACCTTTAGATTGCTGCTACTACTGCACTCACTTCTACTACTAATTTGCATGCATTCAAGTGTAAAGACATCATCAACGACATCACCAGCATCGTCATCATCATTATCAGCCGCAGTGGAATGGATCAACAAGAATAGTCTCATATTTGCTGCAGTTATGGTTGTTAAATCCTTCACTTTTGCCTTTTGTTTAAAAAAATATATATATGCAATCGTTTTTGAAGTGCTAAAATAAGCAAAATCATTGTAGCTCACAAGAACAACAAAACAACAAGTAAGGAGTTATAGTCGAGCGAGGTCAACCATATAATACCCTACACCTGTATACGAAAATGTGATTTAGTTTTCAAATTAAAGCATTTAAGTTGAATTGTACCTTGCCTCAGATATACTAAAGCCATTTACTGTTTAATAAAATTGTGGATATTTAAGTGGGAGCTTTTTAGAGGGGTTAGGGTCAAATGAGGCCCTATAATTATAAAGATCATTAGGGTCATCAAGACTAGTATAGAACTTGGTTTTGCCGCTTTTTGTAGAGACACGAGTATATTAAACATAATTATGAACTTAAAAGCCCTATTTGGCGGGTTCAGTTCTATGGGGCCTAGATGAAATAATGGAAGATCATGTGCCAAATTTCATTGAATTATCTCTTAAATTGCGACCTGTAGTTTGATTAAAATGTTTACAAGCCCTATATGGGGTCTATGTAAAAAATGGACCACTCTTAACCATTTTCAATAGGGTTCTTCCTGGGACAATAGAAGATCATGTAAACTTTGATTACAAAGTTTACATGGACGGACAGATGGACAGACAGACAGACATAGCTAAATCGACTCAGAAAATGATTCTGAGCCGATTGGTACACTTTAAGGTGGGACCAATATTATTGTGCGTTTCAAACTTCAGCACAAACCTAATATACCCTCCCCACAATAGTGGTGTAGGGTATAAAAACTAGTAAAGAAAATAAACAAGATTGTGTCATGACTTGTAAGGTGAGTGAATATTATTTGTGTAAATTGGGAATTTTAGGTAAGAATTAAAAATATAAGATTTGAAGTTGAAAAATAATGTTAACAGAATTTATTTTGAAAAAAAAAAAAAAAAATACTAGAAGTTCCATAAAAAATCTGTGTCCAATTTGGAGGAAAAGAATATAGTAGCTTAAACTAAAGAAATTTTTTTTATAAAATAATAAAAATTATTCAGTGAAAAATTATTTTAAAATCTTGAGTCTAAATGCAATAAAATTGTCTACAGAAATTTGAGATAATAAATTTCTATGCAAAAGTTTTTGTTAAAATATTTCGATTAAAAATTAGATTTCAATTAAGAATGGTTTGCTATAAAAAAAATTCCAATGGGAGAGAATATTTCAATATTTACAATTGAGAATTTTCTACAGATAATATCACAATTGAAAGAATTTTTCTATCGAAAATAATATATCAGTAGAAGGAAAATTTAAAAAAAATACATCTCAACAATGGTTTATTTTTTTTAAAGAAAATATCATCTGAATACACAGAAATAAATAGAAAGAATTTTAGAATGAGAATAGCATATTAATTAATAGAAATTTTCTATAGAAAATAACAATAAAAACTCAATACAGATAAATTTTCTATAGAAAATAACATATCAGTAGAGATACATTATACATTAAAAACCTCTCAATTAAGATAAATTTTCTATAGAAAATAACATATCAATAGAAAGAAAATTTAAAAAAAATAACATCTTAACAGAGGTTTATTTTCTATAGAAAATATCATCTCTATACAGAAAAAAATGTATATAGAAAATAACATCTAAGTAAAAAGATTTTTTCCATAAAATGAGATGAAATAAGGAGAAATGTTACATAGAAAATAATTCTCAATTAAGAGAAGACATCTATAGAAAATAACTTTTCAACTGAGAGAATTCAAAAGAAAGTAATTTCTGATCAGCCACACTAAAGCGCATGCTCAATTGTTTCAACAGTGTTACGTTAATTTTGTTTGTGGTTAATTTTATTTATCAAATGTACTGAGGACTTGTTTGTTTGAATTGAACTATTGAATAAATTATATGCTTCATTATATAAAATACCCTTATGGATCCCACAGAATATTATGTAATTTTAGCAAACAATCAGAGACAAAGAAGTGTTTCAACAGGTATGGCAGATACAATAAATCCACTTATTGTGGTAACGTTGTTAATGATAAATTGCAAAAGTATTAAAAATAAACTTGTTTTCAAAGTAATATATAGATACTACTACCACCTTCTATTTTACTATATCAAAGCCAAAAACAGTACCCACTCAACTAGTAAATGAAACCTCTCATAAATCAGTGACTTAAGCATTCATGAATTGTATATATATTAATAAATCTATCCGTTATTGCTATACTGACTAAGCAGTTACCCACAAACATTCAGTCACTCATTACTACTCAATCAGCTTTTATGTTTGGCATTATTTTAACACCTTTAGGCAACAAATTAACTATAACACATAGAAACCCTCAGAACGACAGCCCGCCATAATAAACAATTGGTTTAAAACACGTTAACTTGGCTGCTGGCTGACTTAAGGAACATTTATTTTGGTTCATATTTGCAAACAAGTTCAGGTTGCGAACAAATCGCAAAACAAACAAGAAATTCAACAAAAAAAATTTTAGTGAGTAAAAAAACTTTGTTTAAAGTTGCAAATTATTAACGATTTTTAATAGCTTTTTTAAAGAATTTTTAAAAATTCTTTTTCAAAAATTTTTCTTAATTGTGACATATTTTCTATATCAAATTTTGGTCCAATTGTGAGAAATTTTCTATTTCAACTCTGGCTTATTTTAGAGAAATTCTTTATTTAAATAATTGTGAAACTAAACAAACATCTTATGTCTAGCTAGTCAAATAGTTTAACGTAATCTTTGCAAGAGAAAAATGTAATACTTAAGAAAAATTCTTATTTCTATTGTTCTTCTTGATTCTGCCATTTGTGGAATTTTTAATTAAAACTGTGCCACTAAGTACAACTCTAATCTCATCTTGCAACTGTACACATATGTCTGAAAAAGACACAGCAGACGGGCAAACAGGCAGCAAACCAACCAAGTCAAACTGTTAAGCTTAAATTGACTGTCAATTGGTTCGAACAACAAGTGCCGTTTTTAAGATACATTTAATGCCACCTCATCCTGTAACATGCTCGTTTAACAGCAGCAACCATGAAATAACAACAACAAACAAAACACAAGTGCAACATTGTGAAGTAAAGTGTCAATACAGCATGCAGCATTCCTGCTGTAATGTAAACTGTGTTGTGTGTAAAACAAAGTAAATTAAATTTTTGTTTAAACTATTTTACAGATTAATCTTACATTACCATACAGTAAGTTAAGTATTAAGAGTTTGTATTTGTACGTTAAAGTTAAGAAAAAATTCCAAGGTGTTAAAATGAAGAATTATTTAAGACTAGAGAGGGGAGTACAAATAGTTGTATCATAAATACAGGCGCATGCAAGTATTTAAAAGTAAACTGAGCAAAGAAAATCTACTTGTTTTAAAAATTAAAGTTTAATGAATTTAACAAAACGATGTACTGTAAAAAAGTTAAAAGGACTATAATATAATTAATAATTGATGACAATTGTCAATTTAAATAAAATTGGGGACACCCCAGTTGCTGTTTATTTAAATACGTTTTCTTAGTATCTCTTTTTTGCTGAAGACCATTGAATTGTAAAATTCAATTATGTAAGGGTCTCCATGATTTGAATGTAGAAGATAAACGGTTTTAAAATATAATTTTTCTCAGAAATAAAAAAATGTTACAGAGAAATATTGAAATGCAAAACATTATTGAAAACCGCAAGATTTTATTAATCCAATATAATTGAATGTCTGCACAAGTTTTGCAAATGATTGACAATGGAAAGAACTGTGGTATAAAGAGGACAATTTGTTGAATTGTAAAATGAAGCCTATTAGTTCTAATTCAGCTCTAGTTGAGTTCTAGTTCAGTGCTAGTTCAGTTCTAGTTCAGTTCTAGTTCAGTTCTAGTTCAGTTCTAGTTCAGTTCTAGTTCAGTTCTAGTTCAGTTCTAGTTCA
>NC_060952.1:39452845-39454727 GCF_022045245.1 Lucilia cuprina
ACACGTGTACATCTTTTTCTATGTACAGTGTTTTTAGTGTTTTTGTTGCTTTTTTAACAATTTTTTGATGAAATTTTTAGAGGTTGTCTCGGATTTTTGCTCATATCTCCGTTATGTACCGACCGATTTTGCTGATTTTAAATAGCGATCTTCTCGAAAGCATGTCTAATAGAATTATTGAAGATTCAGACATCGCCGATATCTGGGGTCCTCTAAAAACTGATTTCAACAGACAGACAGACGGACAGACAGACAGACAGACAGACGGACATCGCTTAATCGACTCCGCTATCTATAAGGATCAAGAATATATATACTTTATAGGGTCGGAAAATTATATTATAGAAATTACAAACGGAATGACAAACTTATATATACCCTTCTCACGAAAGTGAAGGGTATAAAAATGAGTTTAAAATTCCTCTCATATAATATTAAATTTCAACTTTTATAAAAACTTTATATGAGCTTTTTACTTAAAAGCTTTATGGAAGCTCTTTACTTAAAAACTTTTAGAAGCTTTTTACCTGAAAGCTTTATAGAACCTTTTTACATAAAAGCTATATAGAAGCTCTTTACTTAAAAGCTTTATAGAAGCTTTTTACTTAAAAGCTTTATAGAAGCTTTTTAATTGAAAGCTTTATAAAAGTTTTCTACTTGAAAGCTTTATAGAAGTTTTTTACTTTAAAGCTGTATAGAAACGTTTTCATTAGAAGCTTTTTACCCAAATAATCATTTCACATAATTTTACCCCACGAATTTTAAAAAAGTTTTTACAAATATTCACTGAAAATTTTTATTAAAATTACTTTTTTACTCTATGTAATATTTCACAATTACTAAAATATTACGATTTATTTTTTCTATAACTCAAAGTACTTACTGAATTATCATAAATAATTATATGGAATTCAAAATAAATATTTAACATTCTCCTGGCCACTGGTCAAAGCAAACATGTCATCAACATTATTATCTTCTAAATTGTATGTTAAATTCTTCTCCCAAAGTGACATTTTTGCTTATGTTTGTGTTCTGCCAAAAAAAAGCTATAACATTTTTTGAATATTTTCCACTACCAGCACATTCACAAATAAAAAATAAATATTTCTGTTTCTACGCATCTCTAAAGAAAAATGTTGTTAAAAAAACATTCAAAGGATTTAAAAAAATAAATTCTCTATAACTCCTAACAGCCTTTTGGTTGATGGACAATTTTAAAAGTTTTGCCAATATTGACACATAACAAGTGATGTTTGGTGAGCAAGAGTAGCTGTGGCATGTTGTCAATAACACAATAATATCACCAACAAGCTATTTGTAATATTGTGTAAAGTTCAATATAAGTAGTATTTTATAGGCACAAACACACACTTGTACAAACAAATTCTTTACTGACAGTTTGAAATTTTTTGCATTTAATATTTTGCTTTTCAGGTGTATAAAATAATTGAAAAATATTTTCTCATGTTAACTTTTTGTGGTCTTCACTGTACTCACTGGCTTGAAGGTATTTGTTATACCTTCTATACTATACTTTGTCAGCCTTTAAATATAAAATAAGTTTTGGAAATGTTGTTATAGGGGCATTCCAAAAATGATTGAATAGTTCTGTTTCTTTCCCTTACCGATTTTAATTAAACTTGATACACATTTTCTTAATTTAAATACAAGTTCAAAGTTATCCAACGGTTAAGATTTTATCGAAGTTTTATCAGATTTTAATCGTTTTAGTCCTTAATGAACTAAACTGGGACATAACTAGAACTAATCAAAAACTTAACTAGAACTGAAGTAGAACTGAACTAGAACTGAACTAGAACTGAACTAGAACTGAACTAGAACTGAACTAGAACTGAACTAGAACTGAACTAGAACTGAA
>NC_060952.1:39454827-39578977 GCF_022045245.1 Lucilia cuprina
AGCCGCCGCCGAAACATTCGGCTTAAATCGACTCAAATTTTTTTAATGTTTTTATTAACTAGACTGTAAAATCAATTATGTTTAAAATACACTATGGTGAAGGGTATAAAAGATTCGGCACAGCCGAATATAGCACTCTTACTTGTTTTAAATATGACTGGTAATTTTTTTTTTAAATTTTTGATAGTGAAGTTCAGTACGAAGCTTTGATAAAGCTTTTAAGCTTTTTAATTAGTTAAATATTTAAATACAATGCTTTTATATAAATTTAAAAGTAATTTAAAACAAAAATTTCCTATTGGTATAATTATTTTTCTTTTCAAATAAATGCATGTAAAATTTTCTCACCATTTTGTAGCACAATTTACAATAAATTTTCCAAATTTGATTTTATTACACTTAAAATAGTGTCTAAAATAAATTTAAACTATAAAAGCATTTACTATTAAATCAAATGCTTCTACTACATCAGGCCGTCTATTAAAAGACATTGGGGAGTTGTTGCCTTTATTTTATAACTTTAATGTGGCACTATTATTACTTTGGCTTAAAACGTCTTACTCGTTTTGTGGCGATTTTGTTTATTTTTTTCTTTGTATTTTTAATTCAAAATTAAATTTGGCGTACATGCGCAAGAGTGGCCTGGGAATTGGGGTAATTGATGTTTAGTTGCACTTTTACCCAAAACAAATGAGGACAAAACTACCAAAATGCTATAACTGCTTTTTTCAGCAGCAGAATTTTATGCTGCAGCAGCCTTAAATAACTGCAAATAAAAGCGAAATGAGACAGTGAAAAAAGAACGCGGAATAATAGAACCGTCAGCAACAAGATGCTACTGAAAATCAAAGTGAATCGAAGGAGTTGCTTACAAAACAAAGTAGAAAAATAATCATTACAAAATAATTTCCAAAAAAAAAAAAAAAAAAAAATCAACAGCCTACACACACAACCAAACGACTCCTCAAATCAGTGGCAAATCTGGCAGCTTAAACACCAACTTTTATTTCCACCAGCAACTAAAAGCTTCAACAACCCATCGCAACTAAGTTTTGAGAGAGAAAAAACTGATAACATGCGTTCAATTATTTGCTAAAAAAAATGTTGGTATTTCGCATAGTCTGCAACAACAGTCTATTTGGCTGGAAATTTTTTCTTCAAAAAAAAGATGCTCAACCATTGATTATGCTGAAGTCATAGTGGCAAAATCATCAAGTCATAGTCATGCTTAACAAATGATGCAAAAAAATCTTTGAAATTTTCCTCTACTGTTTCATCTTCTTTAATTTTGGTCTACTACTTACTTAAACTACAACCAAATTTTCCTTTAAATGAAAAGCAAATCGTTGAAATTGAAAATCCTTTGCTGGTGTGTGCATAACTTTCTTCTGCTTAAACTATTTGACCCTTATGATACCAATTGTGGGTAAAAACAAAAAAAATCTTTTTGTTTATAAAACAAAATCCATGGTTACATTTAAACTGTGTATAATGAACGATAAGACAGCAGCAACGAAATAATTTTCCATGGCCACGAAAAATAATGAAAAACAAACGTTTTTAACCACAAAAACGTTGACAAGGTTGCATCTTAATTAGAGTTGAAAATTAAATTTGGAAATTTACTTACTGGTTTTTTTGTTAAAAATTTAACTTTAATAAATAATATTACGGACTAAGTAGGAAAGTTTTATTTATTTATTTAATTATTTTGGTTTTGATTTTTTTTGTAAAATCAAAAACAAATTGCTAGACAAAAATGTATTTTAGAGATTCCAATTCGTACTAATTGTTAAGTTTATAAGGCGAGACGTTATGCTTTTTAAAAAGCTTCTAACGAGACTATACTTAACAGTTTTTTATACATACAAATACATAAAAAACTTTAAAAAAGCTTATTGTAAAATGCCTTAACAAAGCTTATGTGAAAATTTTCAAAAAAGCGGGTTTAAAAGCTCTTTTTTGTATTAGCTATTATAAAGTTTTTATAAAGACTTTGTATAGCTTTTTTATAAAGCATTTTTGAACAAAGCGTTTGTATAGAGCTTTTATAAAGTTTATTGTAAAATGCCTCAACAAATCTTTTATAAAAACCTTTTGAAATCTTTTAAGCATATTATATTTTTTTTTTTTTGATATTCCGAAACGATTTTGAGCCGATAAGTACATGGGTATAAATGAGTGTTAGTTATGAAAAATCTTTTTTTATGAAAAAGCATTTAAAGTTTGAACCGATGGGTTAATGGCTGAATCCTCCTCTTAAACTAACTAACTAACTAACTAACTATTTAGTTTTATTAAAAGCTTTTTGTTCTAATGCGGAAATGTTTGCTTTAATTCAGATGTTAAAAATTATTTTTTACCATTTTAAAAGCTTTTTCCGGCAAAACGTATTTCAAAAGATTTTGATTCAAAATCTTATACATTTTTGTAAGAGCTTTTTATTTATTTATTTATTTTTGAAGCCTTTTGTAAAATGTTTTTAATGCTTTTTTAGTTTCTGCTAACTTGTTTGAAGCTTATAGAGTTCTATTATTTTTTTGTAAAATACGCTTTCGAAATATTATTGAAAAAAGCTTTTTCTAAGCTTTTTTAAGATTTTAGTAAAAACTTTTATAAAAGACTGTTAGTAAAAGTTTTTGTAAAGCTTTTGCACAAATTACATAATTTTTTTGGTATAATCCGTTTTTAGTTGTTTTTTTTTTTTTTTTTTTTGTTAAGAACGTTGTTTTTGTAAAAAATCTTGTGAGAAAATAGTTCGTGCAACTTGTTGTAATAAAATTTAAAATCTAAATTTGTTGAATGCTCAATGTCTATTATCTTTAAGAAATATTTGTAGTGATTGGACTGAAACCTAAATAAAAGGAAAGGAATGTTGGTTAAAAGATTGATGCCTTTACTGAAATGTTACGCAAATTGGGACAAAAATTGGTATACAGAATGATTAGTGTGGAACTGACCCCAGTCTTATCTATACCCAAATTTATATGTCCAATGTCTTTCTGTATACATATGTATGCTAAATAATTGAGTAATAGTTGAAAGGTCTAATAAACGACACCTTATTGATGGAGATTGTATTTCGATAAAGAGATATATTACTGCGTTAACAGAGGTTATTTCGTCAGTGTGTCGCAAAATTATGTTTATATTCTTTTGGGTGTGATTTGAGATAACTGTTGAATAGGAGAGCATTAGTTCAAAGGTTTTTAACAATACTGTAATAAATGAAAATTTTGGGAATGAAATTGCCGATTATTTTAAAGATATATTTTAATTCTGTTTTAAAACAGAATTTTACAATTTTCAATAAATGACGAAGATATGAGGAAACATTCGCATATAGGCAGTCTTAAGAAAAAAGAAAAAAAACGTTTCGCAGTTCTTACAGTTTTATACCAAAAATACCATAGCAATTATTTTCTTTCAATTAAAAACTTTTCTCTTTATGTACTTAAATTAACAACAAGCAAATCTACTTTAAAGTTAAAAAAATAGAATAAAAAAAGTAAATAAAATGCTTTAAAGCAATTACATTAAGTCGCCTAAAGTTTGCTAGACTTTAGTCATTTTAGATTTAATTAAATTCAATTAATTATTGACACATTGCATTAAGTTTTCATTATTGGCCAAAAAACAGTTAAATACAAAATAAGCCGCAATTAACAGCAAAAACACAAATCAGGTTTAGTTAAAACGAATTGCAAAAAAAAAATCACAAAAATAATACAAATAGACATAGAAAAAACATAAATAGAAGGATAGTCCCGAAATAACTATAAACATTGATTTTGGTGTTAACTTTTGGTTGTTGTTTCAATTGCCACTGATTTTTTTGTTTGTTTCGTTTCGTCGCTGACTGGTATTTGGAATTAAAGTTTTAAGACTAAATTCATTTTACACATTAATACTAACGTTAGTCGTTTTTTTTTGTGATTGTTGCTGCAGCAGAACAGTTTGTTTTGGTTTTAAACTTTAAAGTGCTTTAAAAAAATGCAGTTTTTATATTTTACTCGTCTTTTTTCCATTCGTTTGTCTGTCTGTCTATCTGTTTCTTTATGTAGATATAGAAGAGTCATTAATGCTGTGTTTTGTCGCACAATCGTAAAAACGTGAGAAATTTATCTAGAAACTAAATGTATTTACGAATGTATTAGTGTTACCTTTTTGTTATAGTTGCTACTGCAACAAGCTGTTGCTTTTGGCAACAATTGCTGTCATTTTGCCAAAAATGAGTTCGTTTTTGCGGTTTTTGAGACAGGAATATAGAAAGAAGTAAGAACAAAAAAAAAATTAGATCAAATGGTTGACTACTTATATGAATAATATTATTTGATAAGTTAAATTATGTTTAAACCAAAAAAATCGGAAAAATCATTTGATGTTAAAAAAATGCTTGTAGCTTAAGTCTTTTGTTTTAATTCCTTAAAATTGGTGCTGATTACTGTACGCCAAGAGTTTTTTAACAACTGTTAACCATTATTAACTTCCTCAAAAACTTGAACTAAAAACGCTATTTTTCCATAGTGTTTGCCACAAATCATATTCAATTAAATTTTTTATTAAACATTTATTTCTTTATTACCATTAGTTACATGTTTACAACAACTTCTGTGTCTGTCATTGGTGCTACTTTAATTATAAATTTTATTTATCAATAAATCGTTTCGATTTTATTTCCATATTGTCATTTATGTTTTAAGACAACTGACAAATTTTTATTGTCACAATTTCTCATGTGAGAAAACAACCAATTAAAATGTTGACAGTAACATTCTTGTAACATTTTGTATATTTTTGTATTCAATTTGCGCAACAAAATATGTCAACTTTGACGTCTAAATATATATAGGTTTTTCATATTAAAATAGTTGTTATTAAAAACTTTGTAAATATTTTTGCACACAAGCAAATATTTTATGGAATGGTGCTGCACTTTGTGCTGTTTAGTATATCTAAAAATGGGTTTAGTTTAAACATAACATGTTTATTATAGTAGTTATTTATATGGGGGGAAATATTTTAAAATGTTTGTTGAAATTTTCATCATACAAATTAATTAATATATGTAGCAATTTGTGTTTGATGGAAACTTATCGCCGAAGAGTTCAAGAACTAGTGTTGTAACTAGTTCCCTGTGTACAGTTTTTTTTAATAATTTAATATTTTACCTCCGTGAGAAGTTTTGATATAAATTTGCCATTGCCATCTATTATAAAATTTTTCGCATGTAGATCGTTTTTCAAAAAATATTTTCAGAAATTTCTATTGTACCTTGAAACATAAAATTATATATCCTAGAGTAAATAAGAACATGTAAAAGAAGACTTTTTTCGATTTGTTTTATAGCAAATCGATATATTGCTCTAAGACTCATAAATGTATATATATGCTGGGTCCTTATAAGATCCTTAAAATAGCCCTCCGTTTGTTGAAAACACAAGCTATACGAGCTAGAGAGCTGAAATTTTGCATAAATATTTTTTGGTGATGCAGTTTGTTTGGTGTTGAAAATGTTCAATATTGGTCTAAAATTTCATTATGCACCTATATAAGGTCTCCTTCTGATAATTACTTTAAAATGCTAGCATCGCAACGAAACCTGACACATATATGTTTTAAACCAAAATTTCTCTGTCAGTTATTATGAGAATCTCTCTAGAATTGACTTTAACCCCCCTATAAGGTCAAAATGTTGGTATAAATACAAAGAAAAACATACTATTAAATTCTGGATTTAGTGTCATTCTTGGCCTTTCAAAAATCATTGGTTTATAGTCGAGAATGTACAACTATTATTTTTCACTAGTTTTAATACATATTTTTATGGTAACAAATTTTTTTGGCCATTTATGGTTTTTGTAATTTTCAGATTTTACCTTATATATCTGAAGTTCCTGGCAACACTGACTGCTTAAAAACTGCCTGAAAAGTAATAACAAGTTTTATTGAAACCACATATGCATTGTAAAATGCTCCACATTTGATCATACCTCCTATATATACTCAGAAAAAATAAGCACTTCCAAAGAAGCGAAAAAGAAGTATAATTTACTCCATGGAAGTACTGAAAAAGACCTGAAAAAGTCATATCATAGGAGAGATGTCTTTTTTATTTCTTTCTAAATTCACTACATCTGAAGTCATTCTCAGGAAGTAATGTTTATGTTCTTTCTTGCACGTTATACAACTAATTTGACTCTAATAATCTATATATATAAAAGAGTAGCGTTACTGAACCCAAACGGTTGAGCTTAAAATCATGATTTTTGGAAATTTGTACATTTACGGGTAAAAAGGGGAAAAAATGGTTAAAACAGTTTTTCTTTATTATCTTACACAATATTAGTGATACAAGAAAAATTTAAAATGCACCTGTATCTACTCATAAAATTAGAAGATGGGTGTCTGGTACTTTTTTGAAATTCGTACTTTTAAGGGGTAAAACTGTGCAACAAAGGGATTTTGGTACCTTTTTTGGTCCTTTATAACTTTTGAAGTAATTACGTACTTTTTTAAAATTCAGTCCTTTTTGGGTGTATTTATGGTACTTTTTTAGCACATTAAGAAAACTTTTTCGGTTTATTGAATTATTCCTATGAATTTTTTTTTTAAATTTTAAAAAGTAGTTTATTTACTGACACAAAATAAGCTTTGCAATTCGAGTACTAAGGCCTATATAAAACCAAATTCGAGTAAATTGTTTGGTACTTTTTAAAATCATTATTTTTCTGGAACAAATGAATGCAGATTTGAATTGTTTGAGTTTTATCTACAAAATATTCCGTATTTAAATCTATATACGGAATATTTTGTATACTTAATTCTCGAAAAAGTATATTAGTACTTTCCACTTAGGTAAAATTTATTCCACTTTTGGTACTTTTTCTTCCTTCAAATGATACTCTTTGTATGTTCTTTAATATGAATTCAAAACACATAATTATTAAACATGGTCCTCATTGAATAAAAATATTCAACTAAGGAACATTAATTTTAACATACATGTCCTTGACTGAATAATATTCTGTATGTGGTAAATATTTAGTACTTTTCTATTCTTCAAATGCTACCTTTTAGATTACTTATAATGGTTAACCGAAACACACTGCCCTTATTAAATCAGAATTTATTGAGATAGATTTTTGTGTTATTTCCTATTTCCTATGTACTTTTTGATATTTTTACGATATTGAACATAGATATTGAAAATAAAATTTAAAATGAATTGACCTTAGTAAAAACTCTGCTGAAAAGGACTTTTGGGACTTTTTCATTCGTTAAAATTAATTTTTTTTGAATTGTATATAACATCTTAAATTAAAAAAAAAAATATTTCCCAACTCTTCTTGTTGGCTTGACATTAAATTTGACATTGTTTGATTAGCAAAAGTATTTTATAATATATTTTTTGGAAAATGTACTTTTTAAAACTTTGAAGTCCTTTTGAAAGGGCACAGGATCACGAAATGAAAAACTGAAAAAACAGATTTTTTCCCTTAAATTTATAGTTTCAGACGAATATCATCCGGTTTTTTTCTAACGATTTTTTCTCTTTTTGTCGGACGATGTAATATTTCTTTATATGAAGATACAAATTAAAACTGTCTCTCATGGGTTGTTTAAAAATTTAATTTAAAAATATTTTCCAAATTATAAATAAAATAAAATAGTTTAACATATAAACCAACCTTATTGACTTTATTTAGAAAACTATTTTGTTTATCTTGAAATACAAAAGGCAAATGGCCTTTAGCGGTCAGTAGCGCTATAGCGGTTGCTGACAATTAATTTTATTCTCTGTGACACAATAATGAAAACTTAAAACAAAATACCATTTAACGGCTTGGTTACCTCTGTGTGTCCATGACCATTTTTCATTCAGTGTCTATGGTTTTGTACTAATTGTAGGTGAGATTCTAAATATGGTTTTTGTGTGCAGTTATAGAAAACATGAAGCACGTGTTGATGTTAGATCTTAAACCAATTTTGTTTTTAAATGACCCAAGAATTTAGTCATTAAAAAGATGTTGAAGACAATTAATTAAAATGTTTTTGTGTTGCGGCGACGTTATGTTGTCATGTTTGTAGTTTAATTTAGTTCAATATCATTATTTTACATTTTTGGGTATTATGGGTTTTTAGATCTTTTTTTTTTTGCTTATTGATGGCTTTATTTAAAAGACCAGATAAACATGTCATAGTTGAAGTGTTTAATTAGTTTTGTTATAGTAGTTAGTTGTAATTAGATAAAAACAACTTCCTGTTTCAAATGTAAGTAATCAGGGAAATATTTCAAATTTTCAAAATTTTATCGAATTTTTTAAAAGTCTGTGTATTAAAATATATATAATGTATATAATAGACAAAGTGTTATTCTATCAATTAGAATTTTATAGGTTTGATTCCTGATTCAATATAGAATGCTTAAGAGTTTCTTTTTATTTAAAATTTGTATCAACATTTATTGTGACTCTTAATGAAGTGTTGCTGCTTAGTAGATATCTCAAATAGTATGGTATAACTTCATACAATTTGGCTGTATCTAGGTAATTTCAAAAATATTATTTTAGAAACTTTCTTGTGACGTTTGGTGGTCAATTTATTTATTTATTTTCTTTTTTTTTGTTTTTTTCTTATGATTTGCTATTTTTGTATGATTGACAGGAAATGATTATTATTATTGTTTTCATTAGTTTTTGACTGATTACTGTTAGAGACATTATGTTATTCGTTTCCAGCTACTTATGAACAATCAGCAGATTTCTTGTTAGAACAAAAGAACAATCTACAACATTGTATATTTCTATGTGAATTATATTAAAGGTCTGAAGTTATGTTTCATAACAGTAATCTATCTTATTTGCTGATTATGTTAGTTTTGTGGTTTAAATTTAAAAAAAAATCTATTTTTTATCTACATTTAAGAAAAATATAGGTTAATTTGACAAATAAATTTATTGGCAATTTTGCTGAAGGGCTTTTTATATTGTTATCAATTGTTTAATTAGAACTAATTGTTGTATGGGGTTGTTGAATCTTAGTTGTGGTAGATAAAAATAGGCCTTGAATGAAACGATGTAAGTGGAATAATTGTGGTGATCAATCATATAATTTAAGCTCTTATAGTGGGAAAAAAGTTATGAAACAAATTGTTATCCAATTGTAGATATAATTTAATATTAAGGAATTTAAGTTTGATAAAATAAAAAAATATTAAAATATTAACAAACATTATTTCTTTTGTCTTTCATCCGATAGTTTTATCGCAATGCACTGCATAAGTAGAGGCTACCGTTTTCTATATCTTTTTGAATTAAAACACAAATTGCAATAAAACCCTAATAGTTTGAATGCGGTGATAAGTGATAACATTATTTATTGATGATTTCGATATTCATCAAGAAGTTGGAGCAACTGTGAATTAATTCTGGTCCAGAGATCATTGCCTTCTGTTTTGTTCTTAATTAATTCGTTTACAATATTCCGGTCTTCTGCTTCAAGTTACTTTTATCTTCTTTATTAAAGAAATCAACCTTAGTAACTTTACTTCACAAGAAGACCGTCTTGCTATAGATCAGTTGCTGATGTCAATCTGAGAGATGGTTTAAAGTACACGCAGAGAAAAAACATGGTTGTGATAAACATGTTCTAAGAGCAACATATTGTGGGTAAAATTATGATTGTAGTCTAAAGATATTATGGTTATTGTAACAATTTAAAAATATTATATTATGATTAAAATGAGCTAAAATATTTTATCATAATAATTTTTATTTACCATAACATTGTTTGTTATACATGACTATATTATGATCCTATATGATCAAAATTTCGTTAAAAAATATGTATCGAAATTAAATTTATTTAGATTACTAAATCAGTAAAATTACAGTTTCTAAAAAAAGTGAAAACCAATAGTAGATGACACGATTTACAAATTTAAGTTTGATTTAAGAAAACATACATTGTTCTATGCAAAGTAAAATTCTTATACATTTAATGTTATAAACCAAATGAGAATTGTTTCAATTCATTTTATTGTCACGTAAAACAACACACACACAAGAAATAATATGTGTGAGGTGTGTGAATAAGGTTGTTTTGTTGTTGTACCAACATATATAGAACAACATAACATATAATGGTTATTTATAACTACATAACATACAATGGTTATATAACATATAGCAACATAACATATAATGGTTTTTTGTAAGTTTAAATGGTTGTTAGTAACATAATATGTTTTCATCGTTACGTTTATTTAGTTATTGAAAAAATAATTATTTTTCAGTGAATCATATTGCCATGAACATGAAAATGATTTCAGTAACAACAATATTGTTTAAATAGAATTAAAACAAGTAACAGTGCTATATTCGGCTGTGCCGAATCTTATATACCCTTCACCATAGTGTATTTTAAACATAATTGATCTTACAGTCTAGTTAATAAAAACATTAAAAAAATTTGAGTCGATTTAAGCCGAATGTTTCGGCGGCGGCTCAAGCAACTAAATATAGTTCGGCGGCGGCTAAGCTCCGACTCGAAGCCGGTCGACTTCGACCTCTGATTCATTGCTGGTAAACATTGACGAGACGTAGATTTTGTTTTTGTTTATCGTAAATTTCAAATTGGAAAAAATTTGTGTTAGTTTCAAACTTACATAATTCGCAAAAAATTATTGTACAATAACTTACAATCTACTCTCAACGTTTTAAATACTTTTTTCTATTCATTAAAAAATATATTTGCAAAACAAAAGGGAAAATTATTTTATTTTAACAAAAAATGCAAATCATATTTTTTTGCTGTGTATTTTTTGTATTTTTGGATTCCAAACATACAAAAAAATACACAGCTGAATAAAACCAAATACATCTACACACACGTGTACATCTTTTTCTATGTACAGTGTTTTTGTTGCTTTTTAACAATTTTTTGATGAAATTTTCAGAGGTTGTCTCGGATTTTTGCTCATATCTCCGTTATTTACCGACCGATTTTGCTGATTTTAAATAGCGATCTTCTCGAAAGCATGTCTAATAGAATTATTGAAGATTCTGATCTCGCCGATATCTGGGGTCCTCTAAAAACTGATTTCAACAGACAGACAGACAGACAGACAGACAGACGGACATGGCTTAATCGACTCTGCTATCTATAAGGATCAAGAATATATATACTTTATAGGGTCGGAAAATTATATTATAGAAACTACAAACGGAATGACAAACTTATATATACCCTTCTCACGAAGGTGAAGGGTATAATAACAACTATATGTTTTTGATAACATATAACTGTTACAGTGAACATAGTTTAGTTTTAGTAGCCATGTCGAACAATGTTTTTTATCTACGTGTATTAACTTGAAATTAAGTTCAGCCGATTGCTCAGAAATCGTATTCTAAGTCGATATATGGAGCTTCCATATATGTAAACTTACAATGCAAACTTCCAATTTCTACTTTTTTAAAAATGCTTTTTTATTAATCTCATACAAAAAAGTAAAACAAATTAGTTTCGCAAATGATATTTAATTAAACTTTCCCTTTGTACAAAACCGCAATGAAAATTATAACGCCTTAAAATAAAGAAAAATCGCTCACTTAACATTACCATAAAATTCGCATATATTACGAGTGCAACTATAAGTGTAAAATATAAATAAATTGTATGTGGAGTTGTAAGAAAGAAAAAAAAGTAAATTAAAATTAAATCCGTAAAAAACACTAAAACTTTCTAAGTACAAAAAAATATTGGCAGAGAACATTCACAAACAATATAGCAAGACCAAAACCAAATAATTTTCGCAGAAAGGCAACGCATAATGAATATTATGGATAAATTGAAAATTTGTTTAGCCGGAATATAGTTATACTACAACTGTACAGCACTCTGGCGTGTGTAACTATTTCTTAATAATTTTATCTGCAAAAACTAATCAATGAAAAAACCGCAGAAAAATGTGGAGCAGAGGTTGTATTTTCATTTGTTGTTTTACCTTTATTACCATAAAATCTATTTTAAGGATAGTCTAATGTCTAGCATCTTGCGATGAAAACATGAATAATAATTTGAACATGTTCAATTGGTAGCACAATGAAAAAAAAACAAGGCAAAACAAACGGTAGACGACATTTAGCCACACCTACGACTAATCTTATCGCACCAACTAAAACAAACAGATATTCTAATAGAGAAAAAACTATAAAACAATAAAAAAAAACATTATAAAACAAGAATTAGAAAATAGTGTTAAAAAATTGCTGCTGCAAAAAGCTAGAAATAAATGTGTAACAAATCGTCGATAGACTTTTTATGTTCAAAACAGATAAAATACATAAATTTATTTTTCTATTGCCTGCCTAACAAATCTTGTCACATAAATTGTTACAACAATTTATAAAGAACTATAAATATATGTATTCGACCGAAAGAGAGAGAAAGATAGATGAAAATAAGTAAGAAGTTATAGTCGGGCGAGGCCGACCATATAATACCGTACACCTGTATACGAATAAAATGTGATTTAGTTTTCATAATAAAGCATTTAAGTTGAATTGTACCTTGCCTCAGATGTACTAAAGCCATTTACTGTTTAATAAAACTGTGGATATTTAAGTAAAATTTTGATGTGGGCTTTTTAGAGGGGCTAGGGTCAAATGAGGCCCTATAATTATAAAGTTCATCAGGGTCATCAAGATTAGTATAGAATTTGGTTTTGCAGCTTTTTGTCGAGATATTATATTATACCCGCCTATTTGGCGGGTTCAGTTCTATGGGGCTTAGGTGAAATAATGGACCGATGTTAATCATTTTCAAAAAGCTTTGTCTGCAATACCATAAAAGATCATGTGCCAAATTTCATTGAATTATATCTAAAATTGCGACCCATAGTTTAATTAAAAGGTTTACAAGCTCTATTCGGGGGTTCAGTTGATAGGGGCTAGGTGAAATAATGGACCGATGTTAACCATTTTCAATAGGCTTCGTTTACATTACCATAAAAGATGATGTGCTAAATTCCATTGAATTATCTCCAAAATTACGACCTGTAGTTTGATTACAATATTTACAAGCCCTTTTTGGGGGGTACAGTTGTATGTGGGCTAGGTGAAATAATCGACCGTTTACCAAATTTCATTCAATTCTCTTCAAAATTGCGGTCTGTAGTTTGATTACAAAGTTTAAATGGACGGACGGACAGACGGACGGACATAGCTAAATCGACTCAGAAAATGATTCTAAGCCGATTTGTATACTTTAAGGTGGGTACAGGACCAATATTATTGTGCGTTACAAACATCAGCACAAACCCAATATGCCCTCCCCACTAAAGTGGTGTAAGGTATAAAAACACCACCATAGTGATGTAGGGCACAGATCAAATATTTCTATATTTTCCTATTCGGAATGCCCTATTTGTATATATAAAGTTTTTTGTGTTCCAATTATGGAATTTTATATATTCCCATTTCGAAATACCGACAGATCTCTACTTTGTTTTCACTATTCGGGGCACCAATATATCTCTTTATTTGTAGTTCCGAAAAGTCTTTGTATTCAGAATATAAATAAATTTTATTTGTTACTCTTACTCTTTTCTACTTTACAATTAATAGTTTTTCAAATTTGCAAAGAACTTTATTATAAGTAATGAAAACTCTTTCAAAGCTATCCAATTACAAAAGATTATGTTACAAACCTCTTGCCAAACCTAATAAATCGTATATCAATGATGAAAGCTACATACATATATACTATAATTCTAAACGCATAGATTTAGCTACTGTTTTTCTTATTTATCACGGAAGTGTTAGACTTCAGTCCAAGACAAATGCAACAAATAAAAGTAAAGAAAACTTTTAAAAACAAACATTCATGTTAAAATCTTAAAAAGGAGTTCTTAGCATTCTATCTAACTAAAAGTCTGTCTCTATTGCTATAGCTGTCCGTCCATGTGTCTGTCCGTCGCTCCATTGGTCTCGTGAACGCACTCTATATGTCGTGCCAAATAAATGTTACATTTTTTTCTACAGTTTGTTTGCATTTTTGTCGTGGTATAACATTGAGTAGCAGTATTTGCTTAGTTCGATTGACTTAAATCTTTGGCACGCATGCTAAAATCAAGTTCACGCATACAATTTAGTTTTAAGAATAAAATTGTTTGTAACTTGATAACATTTTGTTTAACTCTATTTCTAAACTTAGTTACGATTGAGCAATAAATAGTCGTGCGTTTTATTCTTTTTTTCGAAATAAATGTGTATTTTACCTTTTGGGATAAATGTTTTAAACGTGAGAGTAGTTCAAATTTAATGTATTCAAATGTAAATTGAAAAGACAATAACGATTAATATCATTTGCTCAACAAGCATAAATAGATTTATTTACAAATCATACGAATTGGTGTTAATAAAGAAAATCATAACAAATTGTGCTGAACTTACAAGGGTGCAACGAAAAATATATTACAAACAAAAGACTTAAGACACAAACTTGTATTTTTTTAATATTCGTTCTTGTTTTTTTTTCTCCTTACGCTATCTTTAGTATAGTTTTTTGGTCATTTAAGGGCATTTACAGAGTTTATAAATCATTTTAAATTAGTCAATACCATGTTAAACTGTAGTAAGCATTAATTCCAATTTGTGCAGAAAATTATCTGTAATAAACACCAGCTTAAGCAGATTAATTACAACACAACACGATAAAAATTGTATTACTAACTTAACATATCTCATACAATAACACATGTTTAAATCAAAAATATTCATTTTTATAAAATTTTTATTAAATATTAAATTCTAAGAAGATCTAGCAATGTCTATTCGTCCGTCTGTCTGTTAAAAGCATGAAATTTTCTACAGTTTTAGTTCAGTTTTAGTTCAGTTTTAGTTCAGTTCTAGTTTAGTTCTAGTTCAGTTCTAGTTCAGTTCTAGTTCAGTTCTAGTTCAGTTCTAGTTCAGTTCTAGTTCAGTTCTAGTTCAGTTCTAGTTCAGTTCTAGTTCAGTTCTAGTTCAGTTCTAGTTCAGTTCTAGTTCAGTTCTAGTTCAGTTCCAATTCAGTTCTAGTTCAGTGCTAGTTCATTTCTAGTTCAGTTCTCGTTTAGTTTTAGTTTGGTTCTAGATCAGTTTTACTTAAGTTCAAGTTCATTTTTAGATCCGTTCTAGTTCTGTTTAAAATTTATTGTCGATAAGTAATAAAATTTGAAAACTAAATCGACAAGTTTTAAGTTTTACTCCAAAACACCTTTAAGATCTCTTATACAGGAGCTTTCTAAGTATAGCTAATAATGATGTTAAAATTAAAAAAAAACATCTGTTTATTTAGGAACCAACAAATGACTTAAGTACATTTAATTGCAGAACGTTACTGCAATTAATATAAATAAAGTTCTATACAAAATCTTCTCCAAGATTGGCTTACTGTGGCGCCTAAAAAAAGCACATTTGTTTATAATAATATATGCGGATCTTATATTAATACTATCCCCATTACAGGTATTATTGTATTCATTACAAATATGTAATTCTTATGTAAATCAATTTTGTATTGATTAAAATAAAACAAAAATAACAAAAAAAAAAAAAAAAAAAAAATAAAATAAAAGGCAACTTTAAACTTCTTAATAATCATAACAAGGAAAACAGCTAGAATAACAAAAAACTCTCACTATTATGGCAGCCAGCAGTGTTGAACACCTGACAGAAGTAGCTGAATATACAAAACTGTAAGCAGACAGACAAAACGAAGAGTGAATGTTGTTTTAGTGGCACCAAGACAGGAACTATTAAAAAAATCCCCAACATTTATTCATAGGAACGCATGCGAACATTTGCAAGCGGCGCGTAAGACGCATTTATTCATTGCATTGAGCATCAGCATTAATTGCAGCAATCTTTTTTCCTTTTTGCAGAACCGGGCACATAGGAAAATCGTATTATAAGTTGTCAGATATTTAAAGGAAAGATTTTAAGGATTTAAGTGGCTTATTTCTAATCGGCTCAAACTAAGAAATATTTTTTTCATAATGATAAACTTGATAATATGCTTTATAATTTATTTACTCATATATCTATAATCTGTTGTTATAATTACTTCAATACTTGTACCGAGAATACATTTTAATCCTAGAATGAATTCACTTTTTCAAAACTCTTTTTGCTGTGAAGAAATTAAAACATACAACATAAATTTTTTTAAAAATTTACTACTTGTAAGAAAGCCCACAGAAACGTGCAACTAACAAAAATCACTTACAAAATATTGCTGGACTCACGCAGTTTCTAAATCATAAATCAAACATATTATGGATATTCAGTAAAAGTGAGTAACGCGCTTCCATCTAAAAGATGTCGACGAAAAATCCTATAATAAAGTACGCGTGAGTTTAGGCATGAGTCAGTTTTTGTGGTGAATGCAACAAAAACAAATACTACCAAATTATAAAATAGTGGCAACGAGTAGTCTGTGGACCATGGAATGTTAATGAAAATGAATTTTGAATGAAATGATGTGCTAGTGCTGCTGATGATAATAATGATCATTGTGCAATGAACGAATGTGCTTAGAATTTATGAGATATTCATTAGTGTTGATAGTTTGGAAACAGGATAAGCGCTATATAATGATCGGAATGGTGGATGAATGCTGGTTGGTATATCGAAGTAACGCATTTTCTTTCACTAATATTGGTATTGGTTGTTTTCTAGCCATTGCTGATGATTAAATGATGTTTTATATGATTTGTCTTTTTTTTTTGCTAAATTCATAAAAAACATTTGGCTAGAAAAAAACTTTCACACTTTTTGGGAGGTATTAGTGAAAGAAGAGATGTGCGGTTTTAAATGATATGATAATCTAAATATGATCAAACTGTATACTACTATATAGTATATATAGTAACTTTAAGAATAGAAGATCATAACCGCACCAATGTTCTTTGCATCTGTCTTGTAAGAGATGTGATTAAGCACTGAAAATAAAAACTTATTTCATTTTAAGGTACTGTTTCTCATAGGGCCAATAGATCAACGGATAAAAAAGGTTTTTCAGTTATAATATTTTACCATAATTTTATAATGGATTCATAGGACAGGAATTAACCTTTCAAAGACCTTTCATATTATATCAAAAACCTTTAAAATTTACTTTTTCGACCTGATAAAACAATTTTTTATTGTTATTGACCACTCAAAACTTCCCAACAAAAACTATTGTAATTTTCAGGGAAACTGCAAGTATGCTCTAAAAACGAGTTTTAATATGCTTTTAAAAAAAATCTGTTTATTTTTTATACCCTACACCACTATAGTGGGGACGGTATTATGCGTTTGTGCTGAAGTTTGTAACACCCAAAAATATTGGTCCTAGACCCACCATAAAGTATACCAATCGCCTCAGAATCACTTTCGATTTAGCTATGTCCGTCTGTGTGTCCATGTAAACTTTATGTACACGCTACAGATCGCAATTTTCAAGATAATTTGATGAAATTTGGCACATACTCTTTTTTGGTTCAAGGACGAACGCTATTGAAAATGGTTGAAATCGGTCCATTATTTCTCCTAGCCCCCATACAACCGTACCCCCCGAATCGGGCCTTTAGGCTCATAATTAGGTTAAATGTATTATAAATAATATATTTATATATAATATATAAAAATTAGTTTTATAGAACAATAAATGACAATACTAATTTTTATAGTGATCGGGCCTCATTTGACCCTAGCCCCCACAGATAATGACTTGTCAAGGTCAAGTAGGCAATTAATATTGGAGAAAAGTGTAAGTAGTTACTTTTTGGGTAATTAACTACTTATTTTTGTTCGACGATGACCAAAAAATAACTGGTTACAAATCGGTTTACTTTTACTGTTTACTTTTCCGGATTTATAACTGGTTTTACAGTTATTTTTCCTTTTGCTATTCTATTCTCTTACTCAATGCCCCATTAAGAAATAGTTTTATTATTATATCTGCAATGGTTTTCACACAAATATAAATATCAACATTTCTGGAAAAAACCTTCCAAAAAACTAACTAATTCCTTATTAGACATACGCTATAGACAATTGACTACAAATTCCATTCAAAAAACAAGTAAGAGTGTTATATTCGGCTATGCCGAATCTTTTATACCCACCATCAAATCACTATTATTTAAATGAATTTTGATATTTTGAATATTTTATTATTATATATCGATATTAATGAGAACATCTGGGTAACATTTGAAAGAGGTCCATTAATGGGGGTTTTACTATTGATAGTGCTAATTTTTATAGCGAGTAGGGGTATTTATACATATATATTTGGACCAATTCTCATAAAAGTCTGTAGGAAAATTTTAGTTCCTTATTTGTTTAAAATTTCATCGATCTACTTGTATTTTGAAGCCATTAAGGAGCATCAAAGTCATAAAATATGGTAGTGAGATTTTAAATCAAAATTGTTTTATGTCGAGTTGCATTGCGGTATTCGTATTGTTCGCGTCATTTCTGGGACGGAATTTATATGGGGGACTGATCCTCATAAAAATTGATAGAGAGATTTCGGTTCTTATAAAAGAGATAGAGATATTAGCTTACACGAAACTAGTTTATGTCAAATGTCATAAATCTACTAGTATTTTTAAGCCAGTACTGAGCTTTAAAGTCATTTTCTGAAGGAGCCTTATATGGGGATAGCGTCAATTATAGACCGATCTCCGCAAAATTTTGTAGAACGATCTTAGTTCCTACAGGTCAGGTTTATATCGAATTTCATCGCTTTACACGTTTTTTATTGTTTTGCACGTTTTTTTGATGGGGACATTATATGGGGGTAGGTCAATTAAGGCTCGATCCACATACGGTGGGTAGGGTCAATTATAGACCGATCCACATAAAATTTGGTGGAAAGGTTTTGGTTCCTAAGATGCATACTTATCTCAAATTTCTTCGCTATATTCGTATTTTTACGCCCATAATTAACATTAAAGTCGTTTTCTGAAGGGGGCCTTATATAGGGGAAGGGTCATTTGTGAACCGATCCACATGAAATTTGGTAAATTTTGACTTGTATAAATCTTACTTCTGTGTAATTTCATTGGTATAATCCGATTTTTAAGCCAGTAATGAGCATTAAAAAAATTATGGGGGGACTTCTTATAGGGGGAAGGGTCAACGATGGACCGATCCACATAAAATTTAGTAGAGAGATATTGCCTAGTATAAAACTTATTTCTGGGAAATTTGGTAAAGAGATTTTGGCTAGTATAAAACTTACTTCTGTTAAATTTCATCGCTTTAGTCGTATTTTTAAGCAAGTATGAGCGTTATAGTAATTTTATGGAGGGTCTTTATATGAGGGGTAGGGTCAATTATGGACCGATCCACATACAATTTCATTAAGATTTTTGGCTGGTAAGATACTTCCTTACATCAAATTTCATCGCTATATTCGGTTGTTTAAGCCAGTAATGAGCGTTAAAGTCATTTTTTGAAGGGGACCTTATATGGGGGGTAGGGTCAATTATGGACCGATCCACATAAAATTTCATAGAAATGTTTTGGCCAGTAAGAAACTTACTTATGTCAAATTTCATCGCTATACTTGTATTTTTAAGCGAGTAATGAGCGTTAAAGTCATATTCTGAAGGAGACGTTATATGGGGGGTATGGTCAATTATGGACCGATATACATAAAATTTGGTTGAGAGATATTGACTTGCATAAAACTTATGTGTGTCGAATTTCATCGCTATATTCCATTCTTAAGCCAGTAATCAGCTATTTAGTCATTTTCTAAAGGGTATATTATATGGGGGGTAGGGCCAATTATGGTCCTATGTCCGCCATAATGCAGAAATATTTTTCAGACGTGAAAAAATTGACCTATGCGAAATTTTGTGGTATTTGCTTCATAAACAACGAATTTGTGAATATTTGAAGCTATTTATACAATATTCCGGGGGGTACAGTTGTATGGGGGCTATGTGAAATCGTTGACCGATTTTGCCCATTTTCAATACCAAACATTTCTGATCAATAAAATATATTTTGGGAAAATTTCATGTCAATATCTCTTATTTTGTGGACGCTATCGTGCCAACAACAGACAGACGGACAGACGGACAGACGGACGGACATGGCTAGATCGTCTTGGAATCTTACGAGGTCCCAGAATATATATACTTTATGGGGTCTTAGAGCAATATTTCGATGTGTTACACACGGAATGACAAAATCAATATACCCCCCATCTTTTTTGATGGTGGGTATAAAAAATTAATTTATTTTATTGATAACGAGAACTCATTACTAAGTAATGTATGAAATAACAACATAACCTACAATACTCATTACCAAAATCTAAAATTATTTTACTGGGTAAAAGCTAAAAAAACGCCTTAAACAAAAATCAGATCATACTAATTTATGCTGTTATATGTAAAATATGCAAAAATATGCTCAAATCGATGCCAAAATTCTGAAATTGGTCTGAAACTTGTGAATAAATGTATTATACATGAGTAAAAAAAAGCAAGCATTTGCATATTTTGGATTCCCTGGTAATTACTTACCTAACAACATATCTTTTAATGTATACATCATATCCTCAGGATTACATAGAAGTAGTCCAATAGTGTATACTTTTGTTCATGCGATTTACAACGATTACTTTTTCTAATTACTTGTAAGTGTTGTGATAAGTACTTGCCTTCAATGACATCACAGGGTTAAAATAATGACTTAAAATGCTATTGTTTATGTAAATTTTAGCATTTAAACCCTTTACAAGGTAATGACAGTTTTTACTGGGATTACCAGCACATTTTATTTCATTGTAATATTTTTTTTCCGGGCTATTATAAATTCATCCAAATTTGCCTATTGTAGAGTGACCCAACAATGAAGCAATTTGTTTCTGGCTTAAAGAAAAATCAACATCTGTTTGACTAAGCAATGTTTGCAGTTTAGCACAATTTAACAAAACTATAAATGAATTGTAAAGATTCCCACAAAAAAAAAAAAAGAAAAAATTAAACCAAACCACTAATAAAAATTAGAAAAACAAATACAAAAGTATAAATTCATAACAAAATATTAATGTTTGTTATACGATTATGATCATTTTCATAGACAACATGTGGCCAAAAACACTATGAAAATAAAACTGTAATAAAAAAAGAAAAACAAAATAATAATTACAAATAATAATTTGCTTATAATATTATCAAAATTTAGGTCACTAAAGCATTTAAATGGATAAATGCTTATAAGAGAGAGAACCCACCAAAAAAAATTCAGCGGAAAGAACAATAATGAATATTAGCAAAGAACAAAAAATATTTAATTTTATTTTTTTAAGAAGAGGGAGATTCCTTGTCATTTCACCTTTAACTAAAAGTTAAAAATATAAATAGGAATACAACTAGTACTAACTTAAGTTTAATGTCATTTAGTTATTTAGGTCTTTTTAACTGTATTTATATTAAACGTTTTTTTTCTTCTTATTTAACTTCAAGTATTGATTACCTTGAATTAAAAATTCCTTAAGAGAAATTTTTAAATATTTTTCTTTATTCATATACACCATATTTAGTTACTAGAGTTTAGTCTTCTCCCCCAAAACTTTAGGCAAGCAAAAAAAAAAAAATAAATAAATATGTTTCTTATAAACAACAACAAAAAATATCTATTTATTTCCATGATTTAGTTTGTAACCATGTTAAATCTAAGCTAATCATCTATAAGTAAAGAAAAAACTTAGAAATTGTGCATTTTTTGGCAAAATTTCGCAACAAAGAAAAAAATTGCATTATTTTTATATTCATCACGTTTTTCTGGCAACGAGTAACAGGAGTCAATATGGCACCTGTTTTTTGGTAAATTTATTTTATAATAAAGATTATTATTCGTTTGTGTTGCTTTAGCTGGGTTTCGTGTTTTTTACAACTAATTACTCATGAATTAATCAAGTGGCATAACTTTAAAATAATGATGACGATGATTATTTTTTCTCTACAATTTAGTGTCAGTTAAGGTAAAAAACGTTGAAATTTTAGCGTTTTTTTATTTAAGGGGAGTTTTTTTTTATTAGCTTTTAAATATAGCTAAAGTGATCAATAATTGAAGTGTTTTCTATCGGAAATTGTTATAGAAAATGGAAGTTTTAAAAAACATTTAAAAAGATAAAAAAAGTTGAATCAAGTTATTTCTAAGTAATATGGATTTACGAAATCAACCTATTAAAATTGTAAGTATTATTTCATTTCCTCAAACATTGAAATTGCCAAAGTTGTTTCATTTCAAAATACTTTAAAATTGTGAACGATTCCACTCATTCACGCATAAGATGTACAATCATGCCTACCTCGAAAGTTGTACATGAGTACTCAATTAGTTAATTTTGTTTGCTGGTTTAAGCGCCCAATAAAGGTGGTTTAAACTTGAGCAAGAAATGCAAAAGTGTAAACAGCTGACGCACAAAATTATTAAAATATTTACTAAAGTAAACATTAATATGTTTTATTCATCAATTAGTAATACATTATAGGGATTTCACAATACATTTTTTTGTTTTAAATTTATGTTTTCTTTAATTTTCATATTATATTTACAATTGCCTTCTTCTTAATTATAAAAAATGCATTGTTTTGATAACAAACAGTGACGGGTATTAACAACAGAATCAATTTATTTTAAGATTAACTAATCTGATTATTAATTGGCATTTGATTGCCAACTCAAAAACCAGCCCTTAGAGATTATATAAAAGAGTAGCGTTACTGACTGACTGATTCATCATCGCACAGCCCTAACGGCTGAGACTAGAATAATGAAATTTTGACAGTACATGTTTTTTGCTTATGTAGATCCACTAAGGAGGGATTTTTGGAAATTTGTACATTTACGGGTAAAAAGGGGAAACCGGGTAAAACAGGCTTTCTTAATTATCTTACATAATATAAGTGATACAAGAAAAATTTTAAATGCACCTGTATCTACTCTTAAAATGAGCAGATGGTTGTCTGGCACTTTTTTGAAATTCTTACTTTTAAGGGGTTAAAATGTGTAACAGTGTTGATTTTGGTACCTTTTTTTGGCCCTTTATAACTTTTGAAATAATTAACATAATAAAATTTTTATAAATATTTTAAATACATCTCCCAAAATTATGAGACACCTGTTTCGTATGTTTTTAAATTTTTGGGTGCAAAAGTGAGAAAACTGTATTTATTGTACTTTTTTTTAGCACATTAAGAAAACTTTTTCGGTTTATTGAATAATTCCTATTAAATTACGGATCAACTCTAATTTTAACATACATGGTCTTTACTGAATAATATTCTGCAAGTGTGAACTATTTGGTACTTTTCTATTCTTCAAATTGTACCTTTTAGATTCTTTATGGTTAACCGGAACATACGGTCCTTATTAAATGAGAATTTATTGATAGAGATTTTTGTACTTTTTCGTTATTCCGATAGTACTTATTGATATTTTTATGATATTGAACATAGATATTGAAAATAAAATTTAAAATGTATGGACCTAAGTGAATGGTATCTACTGAAAGGGTGTTTTGGTACTTTTTCATTAATCAAATTAAAAATAAATTTTAGAGGTATATTATGGTACTTTTTTTAAATATTACAATTTTAATTTTCTATAAAAGTAAACAAAATTTTGAATGTATTAAATTTAAGTTAGGGTAGCGAAACACCCAAGGTATGCTGAAAAAAATATTTTTTTGAAAAGATTATATAAAATCATTATGTACATACAATCCAATAATGTAATGGCTTTTACAGTTGTTACTAAAGAAAGAAATTACACTTTAATTTTGAAAGTTGTGTGGAATTTTCCAACTAAGTAAAGTAAAATATTTCTACTTAGTGTGAACTATAAAACCGGCCCTTAGTTTTTAGAAAAAAATCTACTGGACTGCAAATATTTCAAATTAATGACCATTTACAACACATTTAACATTACATAAAAGTAAAAAAAAGTTCATTATACAATCAATTATCTCTTAGATAATGTATCGATTTACAGACATTTTTTTATTTAACAATTTTTGCGTTGGTTGGTCTTATTTGTTTTAACCAAAAAAATATACAATTTAAGCCCTTCTATTTTTTGCAAATACTTTTTTATATCTTTCAATGTCTGTTTATTTATTCTACGCCCTACTCAACGCCCTTTATTTCCACTACAAAGTAAACTTGTCCTTTAAGTCTGCCAAAAAAGAGAAAAAAATAAAAAAAAGAACTTCTTTTGTTAACAACATCTAACGCCTAAACGACAACGGTGTGTGTGGTATTTATGAACTTGGTTTTTTGGTTGCAGATCGTTTTGTTGTTTAAAAAATAAGTTTTTTTTTCTTTAACAGCAACTGTTGCATTGCAGTTTTTTTCTTAGTGACAGCTTAAAACACCATTGTTATTATTGTTTTTGTTGTTGGTGCAAGGAAAAATTGGAGGAAAATTGAAAAAAAAAATAAACTTTACAGCTGCTCTTTGCTGTTCACTGTTGTTGTTACTTCAGATGTTGTTTTGTGGTATTTCGATTGTCATTTGGTATTTGGCAGTTTACTAACAGTTCACATCCAATTAAATTGGCTAAAAAAAAAACTCAAACACACACACTTACTTTTTGGCTGGAAAAAGAAGAAGTCTAAAATACATAAAAATAAGTGCGATCTTATTGTATAGATCATGTTCTTGGCATCTCATGGCGTACTTCGTTTTTATTTTTTTTTTTTCAATACATTTTTGCTTCATTTAACAAATGTTTGTTGAATTTCAGTCGAGTTAGTGGACATTTGGTTAGTGTTATTGGCGTAGGAAATATCCAACGAGTGAGTCCACAAACAAACATAGTCAGTCGTCGTCTTACATACTGGTACATATCATCTGTTGGCGATTAAATGTTTGTGGTATTCAAATCTAAGTGTTATTTGAAAGAGATTGAAAAGAACGTCGAAGAAGTTATTTTTTAGTTTCGATTTTTTTTATTATTTCAGTTTTTTAAGCTTTTCCTAAGAAATGATCACAAATATTTATTTTAATACGAATAATACATACGAACAAAAGTATTTGCGACAGATTCTTTATCTTTTGCCATGTTATAATGAAGCTCAAATTAAAAGTTTTGTCAAACTTTAATGAGGTGTTTGGATAGGGTTTTAAAATTGAAATTTTAAATAAGTATATCAAGATACAAAATAATTTTTGTTATGAATTTTCAACTCTGTTTGAGGTGCGGTACTAATTGCTTTCGATAATCTAATACTGAAGTCAATCATAAGATAACCTATATTCAAAGTAATTAACTCATGAACTCCAGAAAAATCGAATAAAAACCGAATGTTTCTTCAGGGTCATAAATACTTCTATTAAACTTAGTTGTGCCGAATTAAATTAAAATTTCGACCTGTACCTTGCGCACAAGGTTTACATGGACAGCCAAACTCAAAAAACGATTCTAAGCCGGTTGGAATATGACGAATATTTTTGTATGTTACAAACATCAACACAAATCCAATACAGCCCCCACTAAAGTGGTGCAGGGTATAAAAGCTATCTACATAGAAGTTATTAACGTTTTAAAAATTCATTCCTCGAAAATCTGTCTTTTTGCAGGTTTGCGAAATAGTCTCTTTACAAAGTAACGCGAAATTACAATCTTATAGACAAAAATTACTCAAATTCGATTTCTTATCGTTAAGAACATGTTAACCTATCCATCAGAAACAAGTAGGAAAGTATAGTCGGGCATGGTCGACCATATATTACCCTAAAATTTTGATTTTTCATAAAAAAAATTATGTTGAATTTTACCTTAATTCCAAAGAATTTAAGCAATTTATTGATATCCAAATCGGGAGGTACGGTTGTATGTAGGCTAGGTGAAATAATGGACCGATTTCAACCATTTTCAATAGGCTTCTTGTGCCAGAAAAAAAACATGCTTGGCTCAAATTTCATCAAATTATATTGAAAATTGCGGCCTGTACCTTGCGCACAAGGTTTATATGGAAAGCCATCCAGCCAGCCGGACAGACAGACGCACGGACTCCAATGCCGATCATCATGAGGGCTGATGCAAATGCCCACCACACTGTCTGGGGAAACTCGGACATAAATGCTAGAGGTGAGTCACTATTTAACTTCATTCTATGCAATAATCTTGATATTTTAAATACAGGATCCTAACCGACCTTTATTGTTTCAAACAGAAGGGAAGTTCTTGATATCACGCTAGTTAGTACTATGCATCATGATTGGATCAAGGGATGACATGTCTCGAACGACTGCTCATTCTCTGACCACAATATATCGATTTTGAAATCGTAGCTAATGTAGGGGTCACAAGACCCTTTAGAAACAGGTAAAGAACAGACTGGGAAAAGCAATCTGCTTTAATCTCACGATCGCTCCAGAATATACCGATTATTGAGAATATATCGGACATAGAAAATGCGGTGGAAACGGTAAACCACGTTTTTGAACAGGCGACTTCACTGGCATGTGAACAAAAGACCTACAATGGCAGAAGCAGACCCCCATGGTGGTCTGCGGACATTGCGAAATCTCGAAGAGAATCCGGAAGGCTATTTAATGAGGCAAAGAAAACAGGAAACTGGATTTCTTACAAGACCTCTGTAAATAGATTCAAAAATCTGATAAGAAATGCAAAGCGCAAATCTTGGAGAACCTTCTGCAGCGGCGTGGAAGGTTCCTCCAAGACCAGACTTCGCAAAGTCTTATCGTCAACTTCTCCAGTCCCGAGTTTCATTCAGAAATCATGTGGAAACTGGACGACCAGCAGCCAGGATACCTTGGAAGTTCTAATGGCTACGCATTTTCCAGGCTGTCAATCTCCTGAAAACAGAATTGACATGCAGCTCTCAAATCTCCCAGCTGATACCAAAATATCCATAAATGAAGATAGGATCAACTGGGCAATTAAGAGTTTTGACCCATTTAAATTATTGGGTCCTGATGGTATTATACCTGCGGATTTGCAACATAATGCTGTCCATCTTATGCCTTGGCTAATTCGGTTATATACTGCCTGCCTTAAATGGTCGTATATACCAGAACCCTGGACCAAGTGCAAAGTGGTCTTTATCCCGAAAGGAGGAAAGACCTCTTACACGAAGCCAAAGGACTTCAGACCAATTAGTCTGTCCTCCTTTCTTCTCAAAACACTGGAAAGGATCATTGATATACATCTGAGAATGAGTATCAATCCTGACCTCTTATCAGCGTCCCAACATGCCTTTATGAAAGGTAAATCCGTTGAGACTGTGCTACACTCGCTAGTGGGTCACATACAAAAGACTCTAGAGCGTACACACTTGTTGCCTTCCTTGATATTGAGGGGGCTTTCAATAATGTACACCCTGAGTCGATAATATCGGCTTTATATGGCTTGGGAATAAACCAGCCTATTGATCGGAAAAGGGAGCAGCAAATGTCACGAAAGTGGCTAGTCGCGGAACTCCACAAGGTGGAGTTCTTTCTCCATTACTATGGAACCTTGCATTGAATCCTCTTCTTATGGAACTTAGGTCCAAGGGCTTTGGGGTCATTGCGTATGCGGACGACGTGTCTGTCGTAGTATCTGGAAAATACCTGGACACTATATCGCATAGAATGGAAACTACCCTTAGATCACTTAGTACCTGGAGTACAAACAGCGGACTAAGCGTAAATCCAGCTAAAACGGAACTTGTTCTCTTCACCAGGAAATACAAGTTACCCACTTTCACTCTACCTCGTTTGAATGAGGTCGAGTTAAAGTTATCTGATAGTGCAAAATATCTAGGAGTCATCCTGGATTCAAAACTATCATGGCATCTGAACACTCAAACCAGAGTGGACAAAGCGGCTGCGGCCCTATACTCATGTAGGAGAGCAATAGGCAAATCCTGGGGTATTAATCCTAAGAATACCAAATGGCTCTTCGACATGGTAGTTAAGCCCATACTGATGTATGGAGCACTCGTCTAGTGGAAATCCCTACTATTGGACGTCCACCGAAAGAGATTTGATGGAATCCTTCGCGCAGCGGCGCTAATGATAACAGGTGCCCTTCGTACCACTCCATCAAAGGCTCTCTGTGTCATGATGAATTGGTTACCTGTTGATCTAATGGCTCAGGAGGTTGCCCTCAACTCAGCGATTAGACTCAGTACAATCGGCAGGTGGCATATGACTATGTCAGGCCACTCTACCATAATCAACTTCCTTGGAGCAATGCCAGGAAACATTGATTATTGCACCCCCAAACCATCTTTTGATAGAAGCTTTTCAGTGTCGATTCAACACGACCCAAATGAGATGGAATCTACCCTCCGTGACGGTTCGTATCAGGTCTTCACCGATGGCTCTAAATGGAAAGATGGCGTTGTCGGTGGCTTCTATATTGCACATACTGGAACGGAAGTTTCTTTTAAACTTCCTGACCAATGTAGCGTACTTTAGGCTGAACTATCAGCCATAAAACGGGCTGCAAACTGGCTCAGGTTCTATCGAATATATCATGAAGATATTCGAATTTATACCGACAGTCAGGCTGCCCTAAGGGCTATAAGTGGTGTTTATACAACATCACACCTGGTCCTAGAATGCCGGGCATCTCTAAACGAGATGGCGAAACATTCCACAGTAAGACTGTATTGGATTCCAGGTCATCGACAGATACCTGGTAATACCATCGCGGACTCTCTTGCGAAAGTGGGTTCCTCACTAGCGACAGAGTACACCGACAATTTCGTTGGCATTCCGCTTTCAAGCTGCAAACGCTCGATTCGCGAAAAACTCCACGAGCTTGCGCAACACAGATGGTCGACTGAGGCTACCTGTGGCCGTCGTATGACCCACGAAGATCACGAGTCCTAATTCAGTTTCCGAGAGCAAATCTTCGAAACTTGATTGCAGTGGTGACTGGCCACTGGCCTTTTGGGCTCCATGCTAGAAGACTAGACCTTCCTAGTAATGACTTCTGCAGGAGCTGTCAAGACGAAGAGGAAGAAGAGAGTACTGTTCACTTCCTCTGTCAGTGTCCTGCCCTAGCGGAGCATAGATCGAATCAGCTAGGAGCCAATGTCATGCACGATTTAACGGATCTTTCTGAGGCTGACATCCGAAGGATAGACTCCTTTATTCGTGCGACAAAATGGTTTGGATAGGAAACCAGAGTAGATGGGTCGAAGTGTAATAAAAATTTAACTTAAATATCCACAGTATTATGAAACAATTAATGGCTTAAGTATATCTGAGGCAAGGTACAATTAAATGCTTTATTATGAAAGCTAAATCACATTTTATTTGCATACAGATGTAGGGTATAATATAACTTCTTACTTTTTTTAAAAAGAGATTATCTATATCTATTATAAGTAAATTTTGACCTTCAAGACATTTTCTGAAGGGGAGTTTGCATGAAGGCTAGGCGAAATAACGGAACGATTTCAACCATTTCCAATAGCGTTTGTCAATTTCATCAAATTATCTTGAAAACTGCGAACTGTTGAAAGTGATTCTAATTCGATTGGAATACTTGAGTGTTATAAACATCAGCTCAAACTCACATTACCCTCCCCATTATAGTGTGTGGAGTATAAATATATAAAATGTTATTGATAAAAATTACTCATTACTAATTTACTAGGATATTAAAATTAATTATAAAAACAATTAAATATTTATTACTATTTCTATATATAAGTGGAATAATTAAGGTAAAATAAAATAAAATTAATTTAAAATAACCAACCAACAATTTTTTCATGTGTAATAAAATGTCAGCAAAGATTTGGATTTTGCCTGCCTTGTAATATATGAGCGATATATAACGATATTTCAGTTTATAAGTAATTGTAAGTGTTTATTATACAATAACACATTACCAGTAATTATAATTGACTTTAGTTAGTTTGTGGAATACTTTTCCCCAAACAAGAATGTTAAGATATCTCAATATTATTGACCAGAACTGATTTCTTCCTCGAGGAATCAGCTCTCTGTCAAATTCTTACATAATCATAATAGGCTAATGACACATTTTAAAATATTTTCTCTTGCTAAAAATATTAAAAACAATACCAGTTACCAGCTACATACTTCCTGGTGTAAAGTCTTTAAAATTAAACATCAATGCCCTATTTAGATAGCAAGCAGCAAACAGCTGAAATTACAAAAAAAAAAAAACAAGAACACAGTAATGAAAATGCACACTTTAAAAGTTTAATTCAACTGTCACAATTTTATGTTTAACATTAAAACTTTTTTTGAATAAAGGAAATATATTTAAACTTATTTCTTTTTCCGCTGCAACAATTTAAAATGAAAATGTTCGTTTTTTGAGCTGTTGCTTTGGTTTGTTCTTTAGTTTAGATTTAAAATAAAACTAGCTGAAATCATGGTAGTATAGAAAGAAACACATAAAAAAATTTAAAAAAGGTATAGAAACAATCCTGACAAGATTACATGTTAAGATAACAGCAGCCTTCTGCTAGCTGCTTTACCTAGTAACTAAGGCATTTCGATTGAACAAAAAAAAGTTCGAGCTTGGCCGACTGCATGGTACCCAACACCAGTCAGTATGTAAAAAATGTGGATTATATTTTAAATAATAAAGTATTTAATTTATTTTTTAATTTTGTTCGGGAATATTTTTTCTAATTGTTGACAAAAAAGAAATTTTTTACAAGAATGCTTTAAGGGAAGTCGGGGCCTATCCTTACAAATGTTAGTAGAGGAATTTACGTCTACTTCAAAGTTATTTATGTAGATTTCTGAAGCGGAGTTTGTAGTGTCGTTTTGATTCAATAGAACCAAAAAACGCGTTCTACGCGGCAATGCTTTATAGGCTTTTGTAAAAAAAATTGAATTAGTATATTTTCATTTAACAAGTTACACACTGTAGATTGTAACGCGTCTGCCGCGAAAAGTTCAGCAACTTTTAACTTTTGAAGCTAGGTTGTATGGGGGCTAGGCGAAGTAATGGACCGATTATAAACTATTTCCAATGTCGTTCGTCCTTGGACCAAAAGAAGAATATGTGCAAAATTACATCAAATTAACTTTAAAGTTGTGACCTGTAGGGTGCGCACAAGTTTTACATAGACACACGCAGACGGAAGGACAGACGTTGCTAAATCTACTCAGAAAGTGATTCTAGCCGATTGGTATACTTTAAGGTGGGTCTAGGACCAATATATTTAGGTGTTACAAACATCAACACAAACGCATAATACCCTCCCCACTATAGTGGTGTAGGGTATAAAAATAAAATCGTACTACAACACATTTTGTTTATAAGATATTTTTCAGTTTGAAACATTTGGCTTAAAAGTTGTTTTAAATGTTTTTTTTTTATTCAGTTTGCTGCTTATTTTGGTGTTTATTTCACGTTTAAATGCATAAATTGGCATAATTTTGGTTTTGTGTGTTTTATGTTTATAGACTTGTCCTTTTTTCTGTAAATCTGTTGTTTTTTCGTTATTGTTGTTGATTTAAGTTTAGTTCTTTAAAGCCAAGTTACTGGTGTATATGGTGTTATTTAAGCCATAATGGAATTATGAACAATAACCACTTTGTTTATAAAACACAAAGTACAAAAAAAAAGAGCTAATGGAAAAAATCTTGTTATGATGATGATGCGGCTTAAAAGTTGAGTTGTGGCGGCCATAGATGAGAATGATGTTGTTTGGCTACGATTGTTCTATGTTTTTTTTCCTTCTTCTTTGTCTTCTGCCTACTTTTGGCTCTTGTTGTCTTGTATTGCCAAAAATGTTCAAAGATTTGTGTTATGTACAATATACTTTGTAAGTTTTAACTATTTCATTGGATTTACTTTTTTTCTGCTTTTTCTGTTATCAAGATATGAATTTTCATGTTTTTCATGTAGCAGTCAATCCAAAAAAAAAAAATCGAAAAGAAACCACGACATTATATCATAGTTACGTCTAGAAACAAGGGTCTCTTCTATTACACAATGATGTAAATACTGCCGCTCTGTAACTTTTACCGCCCATTAAGCCATTTATCTTGCAAATGCTGTGTGTTTTTAACAAATAAATTTAAATTTTTTGTTTCAAAATAACAAAAAGACTGTGTAGTAAGATGCCATAATTGGCAGTAAATGAATTTGTAGGGAAAACATCTTAAGAATGCTTAAAAACTTCTTATCATAGTTATAAATTAGAATAGTAGTACTTTTTTAAGATTTATTTTAAATTTTTAAGATGTAAGCATATATTGCTTGTTATTTTAAAAATGTAAAAAATCGTTACAATTTCAAAAAGGGAACAAGTATGAGTGTTATATGTTAATCTTATGTACCCAACATCAAATCGTATGCCGTAAATTAAAAGCTTCCTTGCATGCCTGTGTCGAGTTTCATCGCTGTACTCGTATTGGTTTTTTAACATTACCCAACAGTTCGACAAATAGTCAATGCATACGAAAAAGACAGTAATTTCCAATAATAGTTAACCACCTGGATGATCGTAATTCGTATGTTTTTGGGTCATTCGTCGTAACTTTAGTGTCCTCTTTGTAAGCGGGAGCGAAGACAGTCGTCTTTTTCTGTCCTTAAGTAACCTAGAGATTATACGCTTAAAAGTTCTTTTTGTACTTTCGAAAGACAGTCATCACTTTAGTGTCTCCTTTGTAAGGGCCACCACAAGTGGTAGGTTAAGTGGTCAGTTCGGGACTGTCCCGTCGAACTGCTGGGTAAAGCCAATTTCTGAAGAGGGCTTTATGTGGGGGGTAGGGTCAAATATGGTCCGATCATCATTAAATATTTAGAAAAGATTTTGATTTGTGAACAGACGGTATGAAATGTTTTTCGGGGGGCTACTAGTATGGGGACTATACGAAAATATTGACCGATATTGTCCATTTTCAATGACTAAAAACTTATAAGGAACATAGGTTATATGCACCCTGTTTTATGACTTTAGGACTATTTTTGATTGCCGATAGAATCCACGTTTTGCAAAAATATATTTTTTATAATCTCAAAAACTCTTGGGCGTTAGAGAATTCTTAACTGTGATATATTTTCATTATAAAATGCAACTAATACTTTCTATGACATTGCATTATTATTGCAAATTTTTATTTTTTTTAAATTTTTTTTGCATCTTGTCCATCCACTTGTATTAAAACATAAAAACACTTGATCAATGTCATTTAGTTTGTGTTTCTAATACACAATTAAGTGAAGCATCGTGTAAGATAATTCAGACCGACCCAATACATATTTTTCCCAGAGTTAATATCATCTAAAGCCACTTACTGCTGACATGGGGCAATAAATTTCAGTTGAGTTCGGATCATCAAATTGCCACAATTGACATGTTGTGCTAGTTTTAGTCATTGTAATGCCTGGACACATTGTTTTTTTTTTTTTTTGACTCTTTACTACCAGATTTACTATGTTAGAAGGTACAACCAGCCGGGTGTCCGTCCACAAGCTGAATGCTGGATTCAGTAGCACATTTATGTTAGAATTTATCTGTAGGTTGAGTTGTGTTTACACATATGTATGTATATAGAAATCGACAATATTAACATTGATGTTAATATGAGAAAAGAGGAGAAAAAAGAAACAAATTTTTAACTTTACATCAATCTAATGAATTAAATAACAACAACACCAGTCTTGTTGGATATATGAACATATAAATTGTATTTAATGGATACAAAAAAGTACACCAATTCCAGATGAAATCTAAAAAAAAAACTATGCCGAATCTAATATACCCACCATCAAATCACTTTCATATAAAAAAACTTTGATATTTTTAATATTTTATTATTATACATATATCGATACTAATAAGGATAATATTTGAAATTGTTCTCTTAATGGGGGTTAAACTATTGAGAGTGAAGATTTCGGATTCGACAACAAATGTCAAATATTATAGTTCTATTTATATTAAAAGGCCAGTAATGAACGTTAAAGTCATTTTCTTTAAGGGATCTTATACAGGGTTAATAATGGACCGATCCTCATAAAATATGGTAGAGAGATTTTAGCTTAAAATTAGTTTATGTCGAAAAGCATTGGGGTATTCGTATTATCAGCCAATTAAAGTAATTTTTTTAAGTTTACCTTATATGGGGGGTAAGACTAACTAAGTATGAACCGATTATTCTTCAATCTCGTAGAACGATTTTTATAATTTCCAACCAGTAATGAGAGTTGTGGTAATTTTCGGTGGGGTAATTATGGACTGATCCTCGTAAAAATTGGTAGAGGGATTTCGGTTTCTATAGAACTTATCAGTGTCGAATTTCATCGCTGTACTCGCATTTCTAAGCCAGTAATGAGCGTTAAAGTATTTTTCTGATGGGGACCTTAAATGGAGGGTAGGGTTTATTATGGGACGACCCCCACAACATTTTGTAGAGAGATGTTAGCTCATACAAATCTAGTTTGTGTCGTATTTAATTGATATACTAGTAATTCTAAGCGAGTACTTAGTTTCGAAGTAATTTTATGATGGTGCCTTATATGGGGGAGGGTCAATTATGGATCGATCCACATAAAATTTGGTAGAGAGGTTTTTGGCTAGTATATGTATAGTCGTATTCTTAAGCCAGTAATGAGCGTTAAAGTAATTTTATGGAGGGTACCTTATATGGGTCAATTGTGAACCCATCCACATAAATTTTGATGTAAATGGTCTCGCATGAAACATATGTGTGTCGAATTTCATCGCTATATTCGCATTTTGAAGCTAGTAGTCAGCTTTTTAGTCATTTTTAAAAGGGGACCTTATATGGGGGTAGGACCAATTATGCTATGTCCGCCATAGTCCACAATTTTATTTCCGACGTCCCCATCTTTTATGACAGTGGGTATAAACACACAGTTCGACAAAGTAGAGTTTTAACAAACCGAAGTTCCTGGTTCGTATTCTCGTTAGCTCTTTTTATTATTTATAACAAAACATTTAAGATCGTCTTTGTAAGCGAAATTGTAAGTACTTTTTTAATTCCCTATTTGTAAGTGACCGTTGACCTCAAATGCCATCACCGAGGTAAAATAATGCGTTAAAATGCTCATGAAGAATTAATGGTTTTATTAAAATTTTAACTCATTACTTTTCAATGTAAGTTTTTTCTGGGATGTTGTTTAGTTTTGGTTCAGTTCTAGTTCAGTTCCAGTTCAATTCAGTTCTAGTTCATTTCTACTTCAGTTCTAGATCAGTTCTAGTGCAGTTCTAGTACATTTCTAGTTCAATTCAGTTCTAGTTCACTATTGGTCATAGAGTGATATTTTAATTGCTTATAAGTGACGGAAATATTAGGACTAGTTTTTTTTATTAGAACAATCTGTATTAAGATGAAAAAATAATGCACTATAGTTTGAAAATGATGCGAAAAAATAAATTCTTCAACCAAAATATAGGAAATTTAATTAAGCTAATTTTTGTAACCTTTGGCCACCAATCCGATTGCCCGTACTAATCGATTGTGTAAATCAAAAGAAGATCAATCTGATTTATAAGTAACAAGTATGACTATATGATAAAAGAGTGGATAATTTTAAAAAGCAAATTTGTTCTTTAACCATATTGTGGAATATTTTTACGTATTATTGCCAAAAAAGATAATTTCTACAGAGGGCTCATAGGGGAGTATGGGCCTATCCTTATAAATTTTAGTAGAGGAATTTACGTCTACCTAAATTTATTTATGTAGGTTTTAATCGTATTATTAGAAATTATAAGTGAATTTCGACCTTCAAGATATTTTCTGAAGGGGAGTTTGTATGTATAAAAATTTATCGTTCTATAAAACTAAGTTTTGCAGATTTTTGTTGACAGACAGACAGACGGACGGACATAGCTAAATCGACTCAGAAATTGATTTTGAGCCGATTAGTATACTTAAAATAATGGAAACATTGTTACGTTGTACATTACTCAACTGCTTCTTTGATAACAGTGTAGTTCTTAAGAATTGAAAATAAAAATTTCGATTTTGGTTACATGCAACAATGATTTTCAGTTAATTTCAATTTATTTTGAACCTACATACCAAAAGACTACGAAAGTAAGTGTTTTCTGTAATGAGTGCGTCGTTGTCCATTCGACGTAAACAAGAACATGCCACTGTTAGGATTGCTGTTCTATGTTCCATTAGAATGATTCAAATAATAAATTAGTTTTTTACATTGTTTTCTTTTTTTAATTTGCTAAAGGCGGTGGCAGTAGTTGGTCAAAGTTACACAAAAACTGGCAGTTGAAGAGAAAAAAACTAAATCCAACAAGAACCACATAAAAAGTACACAAATAATAATGATCATTCATATCATCATTGTGATCATTAAGAATTAAAAGTGGTTTCATTTGAAGACGATGTCAACGCAAAGAGTCTGTCTGTTTGTCTGCTAAGTTTGGTTAGTAAGGTTTGTACTAAAAAGTAGACTTGATTTTATCATATTGCGCTCTTAGTCTGTACAATTTTTAGACTGGCGGTCATGGGCAAGTTGATTTGTGTCGTTAGATGTTGATTTAACTATGATGTTTCAGAGATTTTAATATGTATGGTAAAACTAGAAAACATGAAAAATATACAAAATAAACTTAGATGTCAGCACCTTCCTTAAGTTTATAATCATATGATTTCTTTTCCTATATACAATATTAGATTGATAATATAAAGCTACGTTCAGACCTATCAAACATTTGATCAAAAAGACATAACCACTATTTTTTGTAAATTTTTTTTGATTTTGCATCACTTCAGTTTTAACTCAGTTCTAGTTCAGTTCAAGTTCAGTTCTAGTTCAGTTCTAGTTCAGTTCTAGTTCAGTTCTAGTTCAGTTCTAGTTCAGTTCTAGTTCAGTTCTAGTTCAGTTCTAGTTCAGTTCTAGTTCAGTTCTAGTTCAGTTCTAGTTCAGTTCTAGTTCAGTTCTAGTTCAGTTCTAGTTCAGTTCTAGTTCAAGTTCAGTCCTATTTCAGGGAGAAGTGAAGTTTTTTTTCTATTTGCCAATTGCGAATCTTTTTTCGTTATTATTAAAAATAGAAAAAAATGACTAATTAATGACATTTAATACTCTGTTATATATTATTTATGCGCTTCTTAAATACCAGTTTTAGTTTAATTATTTTAAAAGTATATGTATATGTAGTAAGTTCTTGAAAATTAGTGAAGCAATTACCTCTAATTGTAATAAAATTCACAAACATCTTTCAGTGTATCAATAAATAGGAATTTCTTATATTTTGCTTAAAATATTTTTCTTGGAAATTGTTTTGTTCATCCAATACCAATAAAAAGTTAGTAACATAGATATAGAGAGATCTAAACTAAATGTCCACTTCAATGTCGCGACATTGATGAAACAATTGTCGGGTATGTATGTTTTGCTTAGATGGCAGCAGGGCTTTTGGTTTATTCTCTGCTATTTTTGTTTTATACAAAATCTAAAAAAGGCTACCGATCTCATCAAAAAATTGTCATCGTCAAACTCAGGCTTAAGCTACAAGAAACATATAAAAAGCAACAGTTTTTTGTTAAAATCATTTTGGCTTTTTTGTAAGTCTCATGCCCATCTGAAGTGGACCGACAATAACATCAATAACAACAAGTTGCTTGACTTGTCATTGGAAAATAAACAAAAATGTATAAAGAACAAACAAAAAGAAATGAAATAAACCGTAGACCAGTTCAGTAGGTCACTAAGTTTAGATAAGAATAGAAACGAAAATATTTTGTAGTCGTAGCAAAAAATATGTATAAAAAAGAAAATCTTTTTTTCCACTTTTTTTAACTTTTAATGAATTGACGTCTATAATACATCTAGAAAATAAAACAATGTTAACAATAATGATGATGACGACAACGACTCCAACCAAGTTACTGATAATGAAGATCTACCATTCGACATGTGGTTTAATACTTGTACTAGACTTTTTCTACATATTTGCATTCAGAAAAAAACTGCTGGTATCAATGCAAAAACTATTTGCAGAAAATCAGCATATCAAAAAAGTTTTTTTTTTTTATAAAAGAATCAAATAAATATAGAGGTTACAGCGGCATTGGACAAGTAAGAAGATAATTTATTTAAAAAAGCAGTGTTAGACAACCTCATTCATTAAATCAGTTAAAAGAGAATAATATGAAGATTTTTAGTATTATTCTCTTGTTTAGTGCGTGCTTTATGTGGCACTGACTTAAAATAATTCGTAAACTTAAGTGGAAGAATTATTTCAATATTATATTTATGCTTTGTCTTAAACATGAATATTTGTATTTATTACTTGATGTCCTAATTCGGTGTCATTGTGATGGTTTATCGCGCAATGCATTTCAAAGTATTAACTGTTGTAGTTTTTAGTATTTTATATAAAATTCTGTGTTAATATTTCTAACACCCTAAAACTAGAGCTCAACTAGAACTGAACTAGAACTGAACTAGAACTGAACTAGAACTGAACTAGAACTGAACTAGAACTGAACTAGAACTGAACTAGAACTGAACTAGAACTGAACTAGAACTGAACTAGAACTGAACTAGAACTGAACTAGAACTGAACTAGAACTGAACTAGAACTGAACTAGAACTGAACTAGAACTGAACTAGAACTGAACTAGAACTGAACTAGAACTGAACTACAACTGAACTAGAACTGAAGAAGAACTGAATTAGAATCGAACTAGAACTGAACTAAAAGTTTTGATTACTTATATTTTTACTCTTGTAATAAATTCTTTAAGTGTAGCAAAGAAATCCAATAACTAATTCTGCCCGATATAAGAATATTTCACTGGTTTTCTTTTTGGAATTAGAAAAACCGCCAGTTTTTGTATTTGTCTTCTTTTGCTTATGAGCGACTGCGTGGGAAAACGTGACTAACGCAACCGAACATGTCGTTTACTTGTCTTTGGGCTGCAACAAGCCGCCTTTCTTCAGCAGCAGAAGCAGCGTAGCAGTATTATTTTATAATTCGTTCTCTAACTTTCGACTCCTACAAATGTTGAAAAATTTGCATTTTATAACGCGGTTATTTAGTTTGCAACTAGTTCTTTTGCAGTTTGTGCTCAAAGACATTTATCCACCATATGCCATCATCATTTTCCATGTCTGAAAACTGAAATGCACCTGAAGAAGACTGATTGCCTTAGAAGATCTGAGATGACAGCACAAGTGCTGCGGCATTATTACATTTTTTGAGTTTACAGAAATAGAAAAAAATGGCAACAGCAATATTAAACATTGTGTAAGTAGGTATGTGTTGCAATTGTTTTATTCTATATACATTTTTGATCTTTTGAATTTTGTTTCAAATTTGACTTCTCGCTGTAGAGAACGTGCCACTGTTAGATCTCGTCTACATTAAAACTGTGCTTTTTTGCATGTGTGTGAGTGTAAACTTGTCCATTGCTGCCTGTAAAGTTGCGGTTTATTTGATTACTTTTTAGATTTTTATTTAGAACATTTGTTTACCAAACATCTATTGCACTAAGCAAGTGCAGCAAGTATTATTATAAGTATTATACTTAAAGATACACTTACCAACATTGTACAGGTACATTTGAGTGGGTTTTCGATAGTTTCGTGTGTTGTTTTAATTCTGCTGCAGATCATAAATCTCCATCTATGCAAAAGTGCAAAGCTTATGAAGTGTGAATGAATCCAAAGTTAATTTGATACCCTAATATACTCAATAGTGGGGCATTTTAGTTGGCATTGATTAAAAGATTGTGGCACATTTAGTGCAGTATTTAGTTCACATAGATATTTATGTTGCACGTTTATTTTATGCTCAAATTTTGTGTGTTTATATAGTAAGAACAATGTTTTTGTTCTTTAAAAAAAAAGTTTTTTGTTGTCGATGTAACAAAGTTAGAAATTTAAATTCTATTGATTTTTAAAAGCCTTTTCTATTAGGTTTTGTTTTTGCAATAGCGTCTTTAATAATCGTTACATACTTCCTTAGCCCTTTTTAAAGAGATGTCTTTAAGATAGGGTTTCCGTTTTAGAAATTTTCAAGTTATATTTCTCCAAGAAATTATTTTTAACAATTTTGTCAAATTACTTAATTTTTTGCCCGAAGGAATTGTTATGGACAATCTCTCTTTTCGCCCAGCTATAGTTTAATATAATCTGAGCAAGATCAGACTGTCGATTACTTGGGAATCTTGAATTCCTCACGGAGTACACAACTGAAAAATGACCAATATGTAAAATTAAAATATAAATGTTACAGTGCAGAGGGCAAAATAACCCAGTACCGACGGCTAGCATGTCATGTGTCATCGTCATCCTGCAATCGTGAGCAAAAACTAGTACGATTGTTGGTACCGTGGCTTCCGTGGACTCCGTGGCAAACAATGCGTGTATAACATGCCATTGGCGCGGGGTATTTAAAAGAGAGCAATTTCGATTTTTAGTCATAAGTGAGGGTTCCTCACTCTGAATCCTCAGATGATCAGAACAATACTATCATAGCAAATCCTAATGAGGATCAAGTTGACTAAACGGTGAAAGAGGTGAGTCATTATATAATTGATCTACCTATTACTAAAAAACGGCTTTCTGGAGAATAGAGGAGGTAGTTGCAGAAGATGCTTCAGAATATCCAAATGCTTCAGAATATCCAGACACCAAAAAGGAAAAAGGCAAAAATGATCAGGCCTTCTGAGAAGTTGACAACTGAGAGTAAACCTTAGTCGAAAAATAGTTCTCTGTCTTCTAACATTACAGTCGAAGCTAAACCATACTAAACGCAAAGGAACCTCAAGTTAGAATCCGGCGAATGAGGTGGCAAGATTGAAAACTCTATTTTTACAAATCGTGCTTATCTTTTAGACTTTATATTTACTAATTTAAGAACAACAACTAAGTTTCTTTTCGATTCTTATCAACATTACTTGTCTGTATGATAATCATGTTTATGCCTGCTCATTATTTCTTTTATTTAAAATTATGCAATTTGTTATTTTGTATTTTAATTTAATTGTACTCCAACATACAATTATAATTATTAACATGAGCTGAAGTTCTACAACGGAAGTTAAGAAAAAAATGAAGATATCGGTATGTGTTCTTTTGTTTTGTGATCTTCCTACTCCAGCACAAGTAAGCACAAGCGGACTGTTCTAGTAGTTCTTACCAGAATTCCAAATTAAATTAAAGTTCAGATGTTTGTGGAAGTGTCTATGTGTGTATATATATATTCTATAATATGTAAAATAGATCTGTTACATAATTTGCATAATACTCCGTTTTAATAGCTGCCTAACGTGACTTGAAGTGACAGTTACGTCGTTGTGAAGCTGTGAAATCACGAAAGAGGGATTTTTAATTTTGTCGGCTTTTGATTCTTTTATGTTGTGGCCAATTGCTAGTATTTGCATAATTTTTATTTTATTTTAATATTGTGGTATTTTACTTGATATTATTTATTTCTTTTTTTTACCATAATAGTTAGACATTTAGGAAGTAGGTGATGTTGTAATGACTTGTTCTGGTATATATTATGTCATGAAGTAACAAATTCTTACTTCCTTTTGTAAAGTGGTTGCAGAGTTTGTCATTCGATTTGTACACTTTGTTGTTGTGGATATTTTGAAAGAAGTTTTAAATTAACTTGTTACATATTCATGAATGTCGGAAATTCGTTTTAGAGTTATGTCTACAAATAAAACAAAATCCTGTATAGACCACACATTACATACATATATGCTGAGGAAGTACCAAGGCAAATTATCAATTTCTTAACGGTAGATCTTTATACAGCTGAAAAACTTTTAAGAATTAATTATTTGAACTTTACAGTTTTACAGAAACCGTTTACCAAACTGTAGCTAAGAAAATTTCATTTACGCGCATTAGTTTAATTTAGAATCATTTATTTAACATTTACTACACTTTTTCTATTAATCTTTTATTAATACGTATAAAAAATCATTATAATTTATTGCATTTTATTATACATTTTTTTAAACATGTTTATAGATACTTTAGTTGTACATTTTAAAAACAGCCTTCAAATGCTCCATATGTTTTAATTTTCATATTGATCCAATAGTTTTTTCTGCTATCTTTTACTATGTATATGGTTTTCATCATTAGATATGTTCTTTGAATTTGCACATAAAAACGTGTGCTCGCAAACAATTTATTTATGTTATTTCTGCTACTGTCAGCATTTTCTTTGATAGATCTGGGCTTTCAAATACGAGGGCATATTTTAAAGGCAGTGAAAAAATAATTATATATACAATTTAAAATTGTTTCTAATTTCGGTATTTTCTTAACATTTTTATAAGGAACCACTTTTGAACATATAGGAAAGTTTCTACATTCTGACGTTGGATAGACAGAGTTAGAAAATCTTTGACAAATACTCTACAGGTGACAATGAACTTTTTAAAGATTTCTGACAAATAATTGGGAAAATCTATTACTGAATTTATTTAAATTTTTTCAAATCTTGTTAAATATACACCAGAGTTCTGCAACGAAGTGCTACTAAAGACTATTTTATGAATGACTGGTACAGATCCTATCATCAGGGTTATCTGGATCAATGATATTCACTTCTCTTTCTTGGCCCGGGCTGAACATCCACAAATATGATTCTCCCTTAGAAGTAGGCACATGATCTCTGAATCAGAACGTCGAAGAATCAATTTTTACTAACTTTGACAGTATGACGAGATACATAGCGTCCCGTTCATTATCTTCAGTAGATGCTATTAGTATATGTTGAAGAGACGCTATGCATTTCTGCACGGCTACCAGTGAATTTATACTAAAGTCGATTTCATCGATGATTTGTACTGTTCCTATCATCACGGTCATCAGGATCTATGCCATTCACTTCTGTTTCTTGGCAGGACTGAACTTCCTCAAATCACATTCTGCCTTAGCCTGTGACTATCTCTCAACTTCGACAGTTTGGCAAGACATGACATCAGGATCTATGAAATTCACTTCTGTTTCTTGGCAGGACCGAACTTCCTCAAATCACATTCTCTCTTAGCCTGTGACTATCTCTCAACTTCGACAGTTTGGCAAGACATAACTTCCCGTTCATCGTTTTCAGTAGTTGCTATTAGTACATGCATCTCCTGTACGGCTACCAGAAGAAAATGTGGAACGTTTTCTTCCAAATGTCGCCTTTTGTTTTCCAAGTCTTGTCTGCGATATGTATGTCAGTTAGCAGAAAGTAAAGTTTAAGCATTTTTCACGTCAGAGATAACAAAAAATTTCTCCATCTTCTGATTGATAATGATTTCTTCAAAGGAATTCATTTGTGGACCATACAACGAAGAAGAGAATAAAAGTCGTATGATTTATATTTTTTGTGTTTATACAATTGGTATAAAACATTAACAAAGTAAGATGGAAACAGCTGTTTAACTTCTTTTGCATTTGTTTTCATAAAAATACATCCCTGATCTAATGCGACCTGCTTGTTTTTTTTTAATCATTTCAAAAAAATGAAGTGAAACATTCGACTGTCAAATTTTCCATCTGTATTCTCTCTCAATTTGTAATGGTTTCATTACACCTGATCCACACTAAGAAACTTTTGGTGAGAACCTTTTTCTTAATTCCTTTTGAAGTTTTAATAATGTCTATACATAGAAACATTTTCATTAATTTGAAACTCCGTACCGCGAGAGAAATGAATAATATTCTTTCTCTTAATCTCTCACGCAAAATCAAAAGGTTTCCAGTGTGGACCGGCAGTTACATATTGCGTTTAAACGATCCCATCCGTACTCTTCTACACACCGTAGCGAGAGAGAGATGAATGATATTTATTATCTTTCTCTCTCACGCAAAATCAAAAGTTTTCCAGTGTGGATCGGCAGTTACATATTGCGTATAAACGATCCCATCCGTACTCTTCTACACACAATTGTGACAGATCATATTACTTGTGTTAAGTAGGCATTAATATGGACGAAAAAGACCTATAAAAGTTGAAGGCCATGCCTATATCACTACAATAACTAGGCCTAATTGTATCGATACTATGAGGATAAAAAAATGTGGTCGTCAAAAATATATAAACATTAAAAGAAAGGTTTGACTAAGAGCTACTTTATGATTTAACACGGGATTTATGATCTACGGACGCCATTTATAGAATATAAAATATCAAGTTACTGAGATATAACCAACCAGAAGCAATTACCTTAGTTAATAAATATGGTGTTTAGCTTTACTTTTGTTCGGAATTCGAATTCGAGTTGCAGATTTTAGTTCTAAAGATAGTTGATATAATTTTCATACTAATTATAATAATTTTTGTATGAAAAAATAAAGACCAGAAATGGAATATTAACCAAATAACAAATCAGAACTAGACCAGTTCAAGATTATCTAAAAACTTTTCAATTTTTCTACGCAGCATGACAGAAACATAAAATATTTGTAATCAATGTACAAAATATTGTTGAAAGGAACGAATGAACGCTTTCATCTTTCAACATTTTCATAATAATAAAATTCCTTGAACTTTTCTGCATCAAATTGAAGGTAAACTTCCCGGGTTATAAGAAATGCGTTATGAGGTCATTTTATGGCCATTTACTTTATATTGCATATGAATACATACTTGAAATCAGTAAAGAAATATGTTTTTATGTATATAAAATAAAATGATAATGGAACAATTCTAAAACTTAATGTTATATATTTTCACCAAATGGTAAACACTTACTTTTGATGATGAAAATAATACAATGCATGAATGTGTTATAAATAATAAAAATCACGTCATACAGTCGGTTGCTACTACATAAAATGTTTATTGTCAGTTATTTAAGATTTTGAATTAATTTTTTAATATTCTTTAATATATTGTTGGCAATGCAACAATGTTGCTCAACAACTAGTTTACTGGGCTTTCTTTATAAAATAAGATAATATTTTTTTTTTTTAATTTAAAAATGACTAAGTAGTGGTAAATGGTAATTATCTAAAGCGTATAAAAATTAATTTGTGTTATAAAAACTTTTGCTGAGAAAACTTATACCGTTTAATGATATTTTGTTGGGCAGCAAATTATTGAATAAAAATATCATTATTCCACTTATGATTGGCGAAATGATACATTGACCAATCAACCGATAGTCTCAGAATCGCTTACGGTTAAGACATGTCAGTCCGACTGGCAGTCAATGTAAATCTTCCACATGCCGCAATTTTCAAGATATTTTTTATATAATTTGGACCGAAAGTGTTTTTTTTCGGCAGAGGGACGAAGTCTATAAACAATGATCCATTATTTTACCTATCCCCCATTTTTTGAAGGGAACTCTACATGGGGTTAGGATTAATTACGTAGCGATCCTCATAGAATTTAGTAGATACATTTTGGCTCACACAAAACTTATTCATTTCGTTTCGCATCGATATACTCTCAGATGCTATTTTTTCTGAAGGTGCCTTATATGGGTTGTAAGGTCAATTATGAACCGATTTTTTCAATTTTTTTTTACAAATATGTTTAGAATGTGTTAATGTCTCTTTTTGAAGGAACCTTATATGGAGGCTAGGCGAAATCGTGGACCGATATTACACATTTTTAATACGAAACAAAGTGCAATAATATAAAATATCATTTTGCATTCGATCGTGTTTTAAACAAATAGACATACTAGAGCGTAAAAAATCCCTTTAAAATTTTATGAGGATTGGCCCATGTTTAGGCCTTACTCCTATAAGCTTAAATACTTCGGAACTAAGGTAAAATTCAAACAAGTAGGAAAGTATAGTCGGGCATGGCCGACCATATGATACCCTACACCATGAGTATATTTTTACAATTTTTACTTTTATAAAATTTTTATTTTTTGTAAAGAAACTTTTATGTTGAATATTACCATAATTCCAAAATATTTAAGCCATTTATTGATAAAAAACTAAAATTTCTAAATGAGGCTTTATATAGGTCAAATATGGGCCGATCCTCGGTAAATTTGGGAAAAGGATATATTTCTAAATAACAGTTAGTTTTGTTGAGTTTCATTGCGATACAAATGGTTACAAGTCAATTTTAGACGTTTAAGTCATTTTTGAAGGGGGGTTTGTATGGGGGCTAGGGTCAAATATAGGCCGACCCTTACGAAAATCTGCAGTATCATTTATACTTATAAAAAACTTATTTGTGCCAATTTTTAAAGAGATAGCAGAATATTTGACGTAATTATAGCATAAAAAGTTCAAATCGGGAGGTACGGTTGTATGGGGGCTAGGTGAAATAATGGACCGATTTCAACCATTTTCAATAGGCTTCGTCCTTGTGCCAAAAAACATGCTTGGTCCAAATTTCATCAAATTATCTTGAAAATTGCGGCCTGTACCTTGCGCACAAGGTTTACATGGACAGCCAGCCAGCCGGACAGACGGACGGACGGACGGATGGACGGACGGACATGTCATAATCGACTCAAAAAATGATTCTGAATCGATCGGTATACTTTAAGGTGGGTATTGGACCAATATTTTTGTATGTTACAAACATCAGCACAAACGTATAATACCCTCCCCACTATAGTGGTGTAGGGTATAAATAAAGGTTTGTTTATGGAAAAGATAGAAGATAAACAATTTTAATATTATATAATGATCATTTGGTCGGCTATGTCCGACTCTACTTTCCTACTTGTTTTAACTTGAACTTGCCTCGTACAAAGTAGAAAATACAAATTTGTGTGTAATTTTTGTCTATTAGAAATTTGTAAAACCATCATTAAATTATACCACACTGACAAATAATGAAGACTCTAAATCTAAATCTATTCAAATGGTGGCAGATTACAAGAATAATGTTAACATCCAAAAAAAAAAAAAAAAAAAACAAAACCAAATGTTATTTTGTAAGTAAGTAATGGATGGTTGGTTAGTTGTTTGCTTGAATTTTCTTTACAGATTTCAATTTAAATTTTTATGTAGCTTAATCGCCATTATCTTTTTGTCATTATTAAGATCTTTTCCGATTATGCGATTTGTAATGATCATTTAGAATATCATTGCTACAATTTGTTTTAAATTGTTTTTTTATTTGTTACTGGTTTATGTTTTTTTGTTTTGTTTTATTGCTAAAACTTAATTTAAGCTATAATTTTAAAATTTACTGTTAGTTATTCCATCTTTTAGGTGTATTATTTACTACCACTTACAAATACAATAACTATAGGAAATACAACAATTGTGTAAGTTGTATTAAGAATACGAATGGGAATATTTTGTTAAACAACCACTAAAAGAAATAAAGAATGATTTAAAAGGGTTTCATTGCGAACATTACAAGAATAAAACTGTAATTTTTTTTGTTAGCTATGAAAATACTATTTTATACATTGTACGAAAATATGTATGAATATGTATATTAAGAAGTTAAAAGTTTTTGTGTTTATGTATGATTACCCTGCAGAGTCGGTGGATTATGATATACATTATTTTGTCTTAACTTATAATAAAGGTTTTGGGGCAAGCCACTACTATTAATACGAAATAATTATACCCTACACCACTATAGTGGGAGGGTATTTTGGGTTTGTGCTGATATTTGTAACAACAAAAATATTTGTCCTAAATCAACCTTAAAGTATACCAATCGGCTCAGAATTACTTTCTGAGTCGATTTAGTTATATCCGTCTGTCCGTTCGTAATCCTTTTCAAGATAATTTGATGAAATTTGGCACATACTTTTGTTTTAGTTCAAGGATAGGCGCTATTGAAAATGGCTTAAATCGGTCAATTATTTCGCCTAGTTCCCATACAACCGTACCACCCGAATAGGGCCTTTAGTCTCATAATTACATTAAATGCTCTATTATGTCAACAAAAATCAGCAAAAATTAGTTTTATAGAACGATAACACCACTTTAGTGGGGAGGGTATTTCGGGTTTGTGCTGATATTTGAAACATACAAAAATATTTGCCCTATACCATCCTTAATGTATACCAATCGGCTTAGAATCGTTATATAAGTCGGTTTAGCTATGTCCGTCCGTCTGGCTGTCCATGTAAACCTTGTGCGCAAGGTACATGTTGCAATCAAGATAATTGGATGAAATTTGGCACACGCAAGGACGAAGCCTATTAAAACTAAATAAAATCGATCCATTATTTCACCTAGCCCCCATACAACAGAACCAGCCGAAAAGGGCTTCTGAGCTCATAATTATGTAAAATATACCTGTACATTGACAAAAAGCATCACAACTAAGTTTTATACAAGCCCTGATGATGCCAAATTTCATAAAGATCGGTTCTCATTAGACCCTAGCTCCCATAAAAAGTTTCCTTCAGAAAATAACATGAATGTGCAGAATTAACTTATAAACACAAATATTAATATATGTTTTATCCGCAGTATATCTACCGGTTACACGACAACAGGAGGTTTAGACATTGGCTCTAAAAATTAATATAATGTATTACAATTAAACCGCTTCACATCGGATGAGTGAATTTCATGGTTAGGCCATTAAGTATCTCTGTATTATATCTGAGATTAGATCAAGTGATAACTGTATTTTCTAAAATTGTTATATGTATATAAATCAGGAATAATATCACTTCTTAAATACTTTGATCTAACTTCGACGAATACTCCCGGGTGACTGGTATCCATATGATATATACGTTGCCTGTGGGAGAGTATTCAGTTAAACCGTTCTTACTATTCAATATGTTTTTAGATTTAACTTTATGATCTGATTTCTACCTCTGGCTGTAAGTTAAACCATATGGGCTAATAGGTTCTTCTATATAGAACCCCAGGTTCACTAATTACTACTGGTATTTGCTCTAATTATCCTTTCAATCAAGACATTTTATCAGAGATCTGCGTTTTAAAATTTCTGACATATTCAGTGTCTAGTATGCTGCTCCATAAAAATATAAAAGTATTAATAAGCCAGTATAATATAACCACTTTATAATGAATGTAGTAAGTATTACTTAATTAATCATTATTTTAATGTTTCGGTAATTTGTTTCATAAAAACCTGCAGGGTCAATTTGAAATTAAGTTTAATACTCTACTGATGAAAAATTGGGTGAAAAGATGTAAGTATTAACTTTAAGAGGTTATTATTTTGTGTACATTTTAACGACAAAGAAATTTAAAGCGGATAAGAAAACTATGTCAAAGTTGAACATATTAAAAGGAAATATATTATAAATATCACGATGTTATTACTTCTTTTTTAGATTTTGGAACTGTAGGGTTTTTTACATTTCGTTTTCATCTATTCGACAACAACTTCCTTTACGGCAGCTACACCTTGATTCTTTTTTTTTTAGTTTTTCCTGTTACCAATTTTGTAATAAAAAGTGTAAAATTTGTTTATTATCATAAATAAATGTTGTTGTTATGTCTTTACATATACCGAACAACTGATCGACCAACCAACTAACCAACCTGCTTCTGATTCTATTTTTATCCATTTCTTTCTTTGCAAATCAACACTTATTGTTTTTCTTTATTTTCATTTTATATTTTAATTTCATTTCCATACTGCGGCATGCGGTCAAATTGTCTATGGCATAAGGTTGCACCTGTGCCTTTGGGTTGTGTTTGGTTTTTTATATTCTTTAACAGCGACAATAACATCATCATCAACAGCATTTCCATAGTCGCTTGTCTACCCATTCGCTCCACAGATTAAGGTGCAATGGTGAGAAAATTAGCAATAAGATTTTAAAGCAAAGACAAACAAAGTGTTTTAGTTTTTCGAATTTTATGTAAAAGAAAAAAATATATATTATAAAATCCCTAGGTTTTTGTAGCAATTCGGAAAAATTTTACTGAGATTAATATCGCTTGGGAAAAAATCTTATTAAATAAAGCTGAAAATTAATAGAAAGAAAAGTAAAAAAACAAGTCTATTAATTTTTATTTTAAAATGAATGCAAAGTAATAATTTTCTTGCGTAACAGTTGTTGGCAAGATAAACAAAAATTACAGCTTATTTAGGAGGTGTAATTATAGGTTAGTAGTTAATATTATATAAAAGAAATTCTCTGAATATTGAAAATAATTAGGTCAAAGAGTTCAATGATACTTTAAAATATGTGAAATGTTTTGAATTTTAACTTTTCATAGAAAAGTTTATCTTCTCTAAACAAACATTAGACATGTATTAGGTATCGTATACAATGACTACGATAGGAATTGTCTCCAAGAAGAGGACCACTGCTTTATATTGACTAGCAATAGCGAATGCTATTTTGGTTCCAAAATTAAAATATTAAACCTTATTATTGAAATGGGGTAAAAACTTCTGTGACCACTAGTGTATCACAATGGGAACAGTGGGAGTGGGTGTTTTTATTAAAAAGAACAAGCGAGAATACGAACCGGGGACTTCGGTTTGTTAGTCAAACGATCTACTTACTGCACTACTCAAAACAAGTAAGAAATTATAATCGGGCGAGGCCGACCATGCCCACACCTGTTACAGAATATGTCGAAAACTTTGAAACGCTAATCCCAGATAGAATGTCTTGGTCAAGCGGAACATTGGAGCAAATACCAGTAGGAATCCATTGCTACACGGATGGCTCTAAATTAGGGGACAAAGTGGGCTTTGGGTTCTACATTGAAGACCCAGAAACAGAAATATACCACCGTTTACCTAATCATAACACAAGCATCCACACAGAAGTACGAGCAATAACGGAATGTGTAAATTGGGTAAGAACAAATAATATATTTACCGACAACCAGAAGGCAATTAGGGCATTATTAGGTGATTGTAAGAAAGCTTTAACTGAATACTCTCCCATAGGTAAGGTTTACATCATATGGGTACCAGGCCACTCGGGAGTAGTCGTAGGGCGAATGTAATAGCTTTAAAGGGAACGTTCTTCGATGTAGTTAACCTGACAAACGCATAACCATTCGACGCAACAAAAGCTGAATTAAAAATATGGATGAGATAATCCCATAAGACCTCTTGGAATAATGAAGCGGTGGGTAGAACCACAAAGATTCTATGGGGTGACCATGATAAGAGCAAGACAAGAAATCTCCTCAAAATGAGCAAGTGTGAGGTTAGTATGATGGTACGTATTCTGAGTGGAAACACAGGATTACGTGCACATCTATACAAAATTGGACGTGCGGATTCAGACGAATGTAGAGCATGTGGAGAGGACAGTGAAAATCTGGAGCACTTTCTTTGCCACTGTCAGGCATTCGTCGAAGTTAGATCCAAGTATCTTGGAAGTGTTGTAATTCCGGAAATAACATTCTTAACCAACACTGATTGGAAGATTCTTAAGTCAAATTTTGAAAGGGGCTTTTTTGGTGCTAGGGTCAAATAAGGCCATAAAATTATAAAGTTCATGAGGGTCATTAAGGCTAGTATAGAACTTGGTTTTGCAGGCTTTTGTGGACATACGAGTATAATAAACATAATTATGAACTTAAAAGCTCTATTCGGCGGGTCCTAGGTGAAATATTGCACCGATGTTAACCATTTTCAGTAGACTTGGTCTAGAGTAGCAAGATCATGTGCCAAATTTGATTGAATAATCTTTAAAATTGCGACCTACAATTTGATTACAAAGTTTACAAGCCCTATTCGGGAGTTCAGTTGTTAGGGGGCTAGGTAAAGTAATGATGCACCAATGTTAACCATTTTCAATAGGATTGTCCCTGGGACTATAGAAGATCATGTACATGATAATTTCATTGAATTATCTTCAAAATTGCGACGTGTAGTTTGATTACAAGCTTTACATGGACTAAATCGACTCAGAAAATGGGTATAGGAACGATATTATTGTGCGTTACAAACATCAGCACAAACCCAATATAATCTCTCCACTAAAGTGATGTAGGGTATAACAAGTCATGCGATAAGGTTCTTGAAAATATTTCATTAAGTAAATACAAGTCATTATCAGATTTTAGCTGGACTTATATAGTAATCTATGTTTGGAAATTCAGTTTCCAGGAGTTCCTTAAAACTTTCTAATCAGTATTGCAGATTAATATCACTCACAAGATATTTGATTAAAATCTGGCAATGTGCTTTAAATTGTACTGAATCCATACGATCGATTTTGTATAGTTGTGTCTAAAACCTGTGTCCAATAAGAATCATAGTAACCATGAACTTATACATTATATTCACCCCATAGGATTGTCTTCTTTATAGTCCTTTAGCTATATTTGCCGTTTATCTCCTAGCGGCCTGGAACCTATATGATGCTGAGATCATTATTGAAAGGGTACTCGGTTATATCTCTCTTACCCTCATTTCCACCATGTCCAGTTATTTTGTAACTTTAAGAACAACTATCAGTTAAACGATAACTGGAGGTGGTTAAAAGGGGGTTAGGGACAATATGGTCTTAAACTTAACCTTATCGGCTGTTATCGCCTTAATTACATTCTGGTTTTTGGAATTTTTGTTAATATGTCTTGGAGTCACATTTAGTGGAATCCATTAACACGGACGGAATTTTATCAGAAAGCTAGTGTTGTCATTAATAATACGGTAGCCTTTTTCGAGTTTTCTATATACATACATAATTATGTATATCCCCTTACCGGTTTTATAACCCAGTTTAGAGCTATTTGGATTGCTACAGATCCTTGTATGTTACATTGGTTCCGAAAAGAGGAAAGGTCTTGTTAGCCATTTTATAGAAACGTACGTTACAATAGGTCTATTTTGCGCTTTTTAAAGCCAGTGTATCATGCAAACATTTTTTCATTTATTTAGTTTTCTATTAATGACATAATATATCACTAAATTTTACCAATAATGAATATTTGCATCACAAAATTAAGTTAACGAAGTAAATGCCATGTAACTTAAATGACCTTTTCTATAAACTTTTAAACTCTAAGAAATCAAACTTAAAAAAAAGTACGAACAAGATTTAAATAATTACAAAACTATGCAAATTTTTTGATTCATTTAAAGTTCAAAATAAAAAAAATATATATTTCTTAAAACCTACAACGAAAAAATTGGACAAACAGCTAAAAATAACTGTTGAATCGCGTTGGTAAACACAATTTTTAGGGTGCTAATCTGCCATCTGTTAAACATGTACAAGGAAGTACAACTCGCAGTCTCTCAAAGAAAAAAACTTAAAAAAAGAGACAACAGAAGAAAAATCGTACAAGATTCTTTTGTGGTAAATAGGTCTTAGAACACAACAAAGACACCAAAAAATCAAAGAAATCAAAATCAACAAAAAAGAAAATATTTTTTTTTTTTAAGAAAAAAAAGGTGGGTCGGGCGTACTGTATTTATACAATGGTTTACTACATACAAATACTAAATCTAAAAGGCGCGAAATAGTTACAGAACATTTTATGCTTTTGTAATGTTTCGAACTTCATTTTTCTACTTGTTGTTGTTGTTTATACAAATACAAAATACATACATACCTACAACAAAACTTCATGACAAAGCCGGAAATTATTTGAATGCATATTTTCATTTGATGAAACTTCACCACACTGCAACACTATTCATTCGTACAATAGAAAACATGCAAAAGAAAACAGAAAATAACATTTGGAGTGGTAAATAATACAACAAATACAACAACATAAGATTTACATTAAACATGTTACAACAATGCAGAAAACCTAATGACTTTCATAAGTAAATAAACTTAAAGACTAGAATGGAACAGTGGTTTATACTGGTCCATCATGTGACTCAATCATTAAATTAGAACATAGTGCAAACTTTATAGTACATCTTATCCTTAGTCCTTGCAGTATATCACTTTCTAGACCTAATATCAAAAAATATACATACACATTCGCCAGATTATTCTTATTATAGTGTTTAGACAAAGTCACAGTCAAGTCTTTAGACTAGATTACAGTCCATACCATATACAGACAGATGTCAGATTGGGTATAACTGAATCGCAGACTATTTCACTTAAGTTTTTTTCTTTATAACAACAGAAGCAGTAAATAATTCATAATCTAGTCTTTAGAATAAATTACAATCTAGTTCATAGAATAGATCCAAATCTAGTCCTTACAAGATCATAATAAAAACATTGAAGAAGTTAATTTCTGTTCTACACAGATCACAGTTTGGTCTTTAGACTAGATTTTAGTTTTGATTTAAGACTAAGTCAGAGCTTAGAATTTTGATTAATCACATATAATAGAGCACTGTCTAGTTGTTAGACTAGATCACTGCGTTATGTATACTTACACTACTTTTATCACTGCGTTATAATATACTTACATTACTCAGATCACTGAGACTATATACTCTTACTTACTCTTGAGTTTAGATTAAATCTTAGAACTTAGACTAGATAAGATTACATAGACTAAATCACAAGCTAGTCTTCAGACTAGATCACAGAACAGTCTAGTCTAGACTGAATTACAATATTTACTTACAATAGATCACAATCTAATTTTTGAAATATGTATGTATTTTGTAATATAGTATTTACAGGCTAGTTTTTGAACTTACTCACTGAGATCACACTTAGACTAAATAATTGTTTAAAGTTGAGTTTATCGTCAGATTTTTCTCAGCTATGGGCTGAATCTAATACTATAAATACAACATCTGACGAGTGGAGTGGTACGATCAAAATGGGGTCTCTACTTGACAATTCGCGTGCAATAAACTATTACGTTATCCAACCAACCAATAAGTACCGCGTTATCCTAAGTCTAGAATTTAGATAAAATTTTACTTTAATCTTTAGAATCGATCACGCCTGCTTATCTAGATCACAGTCTAGACATTAGATTAGATTTTATATATAAAATGTTAGTATAATGTTTATACTCGATCTAGTCATCTAGTTTAGATCACAGTCTAGACTTTTGATTAAAATAGAAGCTATATCTCTGTCTAGGCTTTATAATAAAGAACAACCTGATCTTTAGATTAGATCAAAGTCTAGTCTTCATTAACATAATTTTAAAATTTCTGCATACCACTGTAAAGTTCTCTTGCAAATAACAACAACTCAAACAAATTAAAGATTCTTGTAATTTTTTTTTGTTGTATTCATTGTTGCATCCTCCTAATTTGTTTTAATTTAATATGAAATGAAAATGGTAACGATGTGCAATAACTACTACGAAGTGCATATGTACGTAAAACAATCTGCATTGCAAAAAAAAAAAATCCACCATCCAAATGAACGAGTCAAGTTTCGTAATGTTATTAACATTCATGATATTGTAAGGTTGCAAGATTATATTTTTAAGATTTTTTTATTTTACCCCACTCTAGTTGAAAAGGTTTTTTTACATTTTTATGGGTAAACAGTGTAGAATGACTCCCGTGTAACAACAATCATTACAAACGATTTCTTAACAGATAAAAGAACATTTTGCTAAATCTTAGTTAGGTGATAAAAAGACAACAGCCAAGTTAAAAAAAAAACGGCAAATGAATGAACAACGAAACAAAAACAAAAAAAGGCTAAGAAACTAGCAACTGATTTATATCTATTTTTATGTTCAGTCAGTTATTGCAACTGTTTTTAGTTTAAATACTATATCTATCTAACCAAGAGTTCTGCGTTTTATTTATCTCTTCAGCTATTTAAGCTCATGGTTTTATTTAATAAAACAAAAAAAAAAATATATATTATTCACAGGGAAGTTTAAGCAGTTACAAGAAGACATACAAAAAAATTTCTAAACTATTCATGACCATAATGTACAAGTAGTTAAACATACATAAATATTTAAGCATAACTAAGAATACTAAAATAACAACTAAAAAAATTAATTACACCTTAAGCCCTAAATATCTTTTTTCTAGCTAAAGAAATTATTTTTTATCTTCACCATACAATATTTATGTATGTAAGTATGTTTTCTATAAAAAGTATATGTAAGTAAGTTTTTATAAAATTTCCCGTACTGGTGGCATATTGTTAACCAAGTAACTAACTATAGTTGGTTTACTCATCTTCCTCTTCATCATAAAGATGATATTTAAAAAGTAATAATCCAACAAAACATTTCTTTCACGTTAAGGCTTAACTGGTTTATCATTTTCATTTCTTTTAACATCTCAATTTTAAATACTACTTTTATAATTTTAAAAGATTTCCTAAAAAAATTCTTTCATAAAATGTTTTTATTTAGCTTATAACTTTTATTTTTATTCAAAATTATTCTTATTTTATTGTTATATCAGTTATTGCTAATTTCTATGGTTTAAATAAATTTATTTGAAATAAACAAAAGTTATATATGTTTTCTATTGGAAAATAATCATAAAAATGTTAATATTTTATTATGGCTGTTAAACTTCTCAAATAATGGGTGGCTAAATTTTATTACAACTATTTATATTGGTGTTTCGAGAGCAGAAAAATCTAAATTTTAGAGCAAATTTTTGAGAGATCATAAAATATAGTTTCTTTTAGAACAATACTATAAAAAATATAAAAAGTGAAAGGTGGAATAAATTTATTAAAATGTTGTTTCTTAAAAAAACATAATTATTAACAATTTTCTATATAAACCATGAGTACATTTTTAAAATTTAATTTTCACAAAGTAACTTTTATGTTGAATTTTACTTTAATTCCAAAATATTTAAGCAATTTTTTGATAAAAAACTAAATTTTCTTAATGAGCCTTTATGCGCACAAGGTTTACAATCACTGCCAGCCAGACGGACGGACGGACATAGCTTAATCGACTCAGAAAATGATTCTAAGCCGATTTGTATACTTTAAGGTGGGTATAGGACGAATATTTTTCTATGTTACAAACATCAGCACAAACCCAATATACCCTCCCCAGTAAAGTGGTGTAGATAAAAAGCCCAAATCGAAAGGTACGGTTGTATGGGGGCTAGGTGAAATAATGGACCGATTTCAACCATTTTCAATAGGCTTTGTCCCTGTGTCATAAAATAAACTTGGTCTAAATTTCATCAAATTATTTTTAAAATTGCGGCCTGTACCTTGCGCACAAGGTTTAAATGGACAGCCAGCCTGACGGACTGACATGTTTTAATAGACGCAAAACATGATTCTGAATTGATCAATATACTTTAAAGTTGGTGTAGGAACAATATTTTTGTGTGCTGTAGGGTATAATTATCTGCACTCAATAAAGGATTGTAAAGTATCGAAAGAATTCATATTTTCGAATTATCGGAACATTAGCAAAACTCGAATCCTTACTAAGGAAACATTTGGGAATTTTTTTATCAAATCCAAAAAAAAAAAAAAAATACCCAGAGGTTACAGTGTGCGCTGTTTTTCATTAAAAATATTTTTAAAAACATTTGTAAAAAAACAATGTTTAATCGTCCGATGTTAAGCAATTCAGTTTCTTCTGCATAGTTTCTAAAAATGTTCCAATTAGTGTTTATGAGGGATTTTATATAACCAATGACAAAGAAAGAGGTCCAAGTTTTAAATCTCGTCTCCACATTCATCTGAATCTGCACGCCCAGCACGGTTTTGCTTTATTTAAATTAGCAACCTCCTTTAAAGCCAAAGTGGTCTGGCACTCAAATTATGCAACGTCTTTCTCTGTGAGATCAATCGGCTTAAGATTATAATTAAAGATTATGATATGAACCCGATCGCGCCTTATTTATTCTAAAATAATTCCGTTATTGAGCGGATTTCTGTCCTGAAGCTAGTGTTGATTGTGGTGATTAAGCAGATGGTAGAAAATTTATGTTTCTGTAATTCCAGTATAAAAATCCAGGCCTCTTCAGTTTAGAGTTAGTGTTAGATGATCAGGTTCAGGGAGAATAGATAGGGGGTATATGGATTTTATACGCCGTATACTTATGAGAAGTGTACAGGGTTGAATGGTTATGGATAAAAGTATTCTATAAAATAATACCATTGAGTTTTCTTTCCTTATCCAAGTATGTAAAGAGAAAACTCTGTTCATACAAGATTTACCACAGTGTGTATTATGAGTATTATCTTCGTCTTATATGATGAATTCGTACATACTTAGTTCTATCGGTTACGTATCTTGGACTGTCACCAACTCAACGCATCCCAACTGAGTGGTTGTACTTGAGTGCACGTGAACGTAAGTAAGTGGCAATTTCATTCATTCATGTTGAATAGTAGTGCTCTATCGGAATACTCCATAAGAATTTTCTTTATATTTCCTATGGATATTTTGGAGACCATCTTCTCTCATTTCGGATATGACTTCTCTGGCTAGTCTGAAGCAGTTATAGATGTTTGTACTGTAATATTCTTATCAGAGCTAGTGACAGCAGTCTTTTTAATTTGTACCTTTTTAATTGTGAAAAGAACAACGAAACACAGTGGTATAGGAAAAAAGAGGGAAATAATTCGGTAACTTCTAAACGGTTAATCCGATTTTAATGAAATTTGGTATGCACAAAGAGGAGGTGTTGTCGAGCTTTAGGTTTAGGGGCCCGACGGGGGTCCTCAAATTAGGACACCTCGGCTATGTTAAATTTTTAAAACGATCCAATTTCTTCATTTGAGTTTCGAGCAGTAAATTATCTGTTATAGTTTAAGAGATATTCGCATTTGAAAATTAAAATTTTAAATTTTTTACCGTCCTTAATTTAGTTTTTTAATAATAGCGGGACAGAAAAATTCCCGATTTTCGCCATTTTTTTTTATTCGCTTAACAACAAGTTTATATATCAAGCAGTGAAAGAATTATGTAAAAATCATCACTGAGTCCAAAGTTATAGGCCATTTTTTGGGAAAAAAGTATCTTTTTCTTCTTAAGTTATCTAAAAAGTTTCTAAGAAGATGTATATAGAAATTATACTTTTTGGAAAGCTGACTTTAAATAAAATACGATAAATGAAACAAAACCTAAAAATTTTTGATACCGAGTGGACCAGGTTCATCCAAAAAAAACCTCTTTTATGGAAAATTCAATTTTGAGCAAAAATTCTCAAAGCGCATAGTAGATATCAAATTATAGTGACCTGTTTTATATGACCCAATATGTTTTTAATCATTTTGTAGGCAAAAAACCAAAAAATCCCATTTTTGGGATTTTTTAAACTTTTTTGGGAATTCCGGGATTTCTAATAAGAAAATTCGAAATTTTTATTTAATTTTGGATTTTGAGTAAAAAAATCTACCTAATTGTAAAATTTTATTAAAAATATTTATAAATAAAATTTTTATTGCAATTTGAAAAATTTGTATCTTCGCAATAACTGGAAAAAAACATTTTTTAATTTTTTTAAAAAAAAAGTATTCCGCGATTTTTTTAATTTTCAAAAATTATATACAGTTTTGAAATAAGACAAAATTACCTTTCCATTGATATATAACATGACTACCTAATGTTTTTTAAGTGACAAATTAATTAAGGAAAACTCAACATCTTTTAGAAAATTTACCTAGTACTATTATTTTTATCAATATATGAAACAAATTTAAGAGTTAACCTTATGAATGAAAATACTAGTGCTAGGTAAATTTTCTGAAAGATGTCGAGTTTTCCCTAGTTAATTTGTCACTTAAAAAACATTAGGTAGGCATGTTATATCGCATAGTCGATATATGCGATTTGAGAATTTTTGCTCAAAATTGAATTTTCCATAAGAATAGGGTTTTTTTTGGATAGACCTGGTCCACTCGGTATCAAAATTTTTTAGGTTTTGTTTCATTTATCGTATTTTATGTAAAGTCAGCTTTCCAAAAAGTGTAAATTTTATATACATCTTCTTAGAAACTTTTTAGATAACTTAAAAAGAAAAAGATACTTTTTTCCAAAAAATGGCAAAAAATCGCCTTTTTTAATTTTTATACCCTCCACCACCATCAGAGGTGATAGAGAGTATATATAACTTTATCATTCCCTGTGTAACACCAAGAAATATTCATATGAGACCCAACAAAGTATATATATTCTGGGTCCTTATCAAATTCTGAGTCGATCTAGCTATGTCCGTCTGTCTGTGTAAAACACGCTCACGATAAAACGAAGCAATATAATTTAATCAAATTCACCCAAAATGTTCTTAGTTTTCCTAAGTTGTTTGGTATTGAATATGGGCAAAATCGGTTCACATCGGGAAAAGTTATGAATCAAAATTTGAAACAACCTCGAAAAAATAGGCATTTTTTACACACTCTGATGTAATTTTCTCGAAAACTACACAAGATAATTCCATAAAAATCGGCACACATTCGTTTCCACAAAAGAGCTTAATCTCTGCGTAAAATCGCGAGAATCGGTCCACAATTTCATATACCTCCCATACAAAAGTACAAATTCCCGGAAATTTGGTTTTTTGTTAATAACTTCCGACGTATTGTGATATCTTCACAAAATTTTAGAAATTAAAATTTTATGACAATAGAATTTATTCAGAGAAAAATTTTTTTGGATGGGTCCATAATTGGTTATAGCTCCCATACAAGGTCCCCTCCCGAAAAATATCTCCTAAACTATAACAGATAATTTACTGCTACGACGACATTTAGTGCTTGATGAGGAGATTCTATTCTATTCTATTTTTTTTTAAATCGGAACTCAAATGAAGAAATAGGATCATTTTAAAAATTTAACATAGCCGAGGTGTCCTAATTTGAGGACCCCCGTCGGGCCCCTGGTTGGCCTATAAGGTCCAAATTCAAAACCTAAACTCGACAATAACTCTTCTTTGTGCATATTTTATTTTATTTTATTAAAATCGGATTAACCGTTTAGAAGTTACCGAATTATTTCCCTCTTTTTTTCCTATACCACTGTGTGAAATTTTGAAGATAAGAGCTTTAAAGTTGAAATTAACCATACCTTTGTTTTTACTTTAAGAGCAGCGGAAGATCCTTCTTCTTTGCCAGTCATACCTTAACGCCGTCCCAGGGGATACTCTCACCTATATCTTATTGTTGACCACTTCACCACCTTACCCTATTGGTCTATTGAGATTTTGCAGAGATAAGATGGCAGAATTTTAACTTTTTTTCTATAATCTTCATAATTTTTTGAGGCTTCTTTTGATATTTTTTGATTAGAATATCTTATTTGGCGTTGTCGCCCCTACTTGCAGGATTCTGACTTAAGGTTGATTAGAATTTGTAATGTCTTGGCTTCGACCAAGAGACGCACCTACGTTGTAGTCTACTGCTCGCGATTGTAGGATGGCAGCACATGACATGCGAGAAGTTCAACTCTTGCTGCTGTTATTGAGTAATTTATATCCCACACCTGTACTTTATTATTAGTACGTTTTTATACCCTTCACCTTCGTGAGAAGGGTATATATAAGTTTGTCATTCCGTTTGTAATTTCTTTAATATAATTTTCCGACAATAAAGTAGTATATATATAAGATTCGGCACAGCCGAATATAGCACTCTTACTTGTTATATTTGCCGATGTTAAGGGAATTGCGTGGAATGCAATATAATAAGGTGGTGAACAATCTGTCCTTCTTCAGCTGAATTGAAGCAATAACTATAAGAAGAATGATTGTCGTTGAAGCGCTCGGTAGGAGAAACTAGAAAACTTCAGCGAGAATTTTCAATGATAAATTGAAAGGATATGGGAGCAAATGTAGAAATGATTTAGTTAAATGGTCAAGGATATCTGTCCTCAATTGTTGGAAGGTGTGCAGTAGAGTCATATTGATAACCTTCAAGAAACCGACTTTTTTAATACAGTGAAATTTCTTGTTCATTGCATTAAAATTGCAAAACTTTAATCATCAGATATTTATCAATTCATTAAACATAAAAATATCCTTTAGAAACTTCCATAACCATGCACGAACATTTTCTAAATATTTGAAATTCCTTTAAGAATATAAACAATAAAAAAAGAACATTTTATAAATCTTAATTAAAATGTTAAATTCTCCAAATGTCAAACAAACTATAAAAGGCGTTGATTTACCGTTTTATTTCTATTAACTTTACCACCATTTGCACCACCAATAACTACCACTCGCATCAGACAACAAACATTTGTACAGCCAGCACCTTCAAATCGCCGAAAAAAAAATAAATAAAAATAAAAATAATTTTGTTATTTTATTTTTTATCTAAATAATGCCTTTGAACAAATGAACGAACAGTGACTGGCATTTGAAGGCATTTTCGGCCGGCTTGTGTATGTTTAACAAATGAATTTTTCGTAATTTCTAGTCGATATTGAAATTACTACTTTTACAACTTAAACGTCGGATTGCAAGAACCAAAAAAAAAAAAAGTTTAGAATTTTTTTGTTTGCTTTCTTTACTTATTTTGGCTTATGGCTAAATTACAGATTAAAGATCTGTATGAAATGTTTAAAATAGACTCCCATAGAATTTTTTGGTTTTTTGGTAGATGGCAAAAAACAAAGTTTGAATGAATATAAGTAATTCTTGGTTACTTGACCATTATAGTCTAGAGTTTAAGTTTGTTTTACTATTGTAAGTTTAAAACATAAAATAAAACGCCTTTGACTTAAAACCAATAATATCCACAATAAAAAACAGAAAAAAATTTAAGCGATATGCCCAAATTTAAAAAAAATATTCACTAGTGAAACCCATACAGCGGCAGTTGACTTCATTTACTTAGTTTTCTAACCTTTTAAGACATGTGCGTGTTTCAAAGATTAGAGAACTCTACCTCTTAAAACCGCAAAGGCGACCACGTTAGAAGGCCGCTACTTAGACGTTACTAAATATATGAACCTTAAATAGAACTAAGTTTATTGTTTAAATAACTAATGTTCTTGTTGTTATTATTGCTATTTGCTGTTTGATTTTTAATGTTTTCTTACAACCATATTTGTTTTAAATTCTTTTCTATCTTGTTTTTTTTTTTTTTGCTTCTTCGAAATTTTCGGTAATTGCAGGTTTGTTAAGATGAAAACACGCAACATTATGATTTAAACTGTAATAGTAAGTTTGCGCGACTCTGACTAAATCATGATGATTTCAATCATTTCATAAATAACTGACTTAAATAACAACGAATTTTTTGCATAATATTTTATTAACCAATAAATTGAGATGATCAAATTTTGTTGTATTGGTTTAAAATATTATTATCCAACAAATATCTGGCAATTTTAACATGCAACAGGTAAATGAGTCTTTGGGAATTACACAGGAGATAAATGTTTAGGAAGTTTTTTTCTTTCCTCGAAAGTTATACACGATTTTTTTTCGGAGGGGTACTTTAAAAAAAGTATTTAACGTAAAATTTTTTACATGATTTGGGTTTTTAATATAATTAATAAAATGTTTTCTTGAATTTCTTGTTTTTTTTAGGAAAATTGTGATGCAATTTAGAATTTTTATTACAAATTCAAAACAGAACATCTTTACTTACGGGGGGAAAAGAATAAACACTATAGGGAAAAGTATTAACAAATAAAGAAGGCTCCTTTTTACTTTTCTATACAACATACAATGTAAAAGGGATTGGTTGGTTAATGTGGTAGTTCACTACACGCGAACAGTCAAGTAGAGTCGAAGAGAATACGTTTTGACAGTACCACTCTACTTGATTCATAGTTTTAGATCCAGCCTGTAACAATGAGAAATCTCTAGATATCATTAAGCTTAGATCCAGATATCTCACAAAGATTAGATATGAAATAACTGCCAAGAAGGTTTTTTTTCATAGAGTAAAGCATTCACAGAGAAGATGGAATACCGTTTCATCCTTTGCAACTGCATTTCTTTACTATGCGTTTCTCATTAAAGAAGGGCCACAACATATTGGCCCCTTTACATGTGTCTAGGTTATTTCACCTATTTTCAGCCTTTTGAAGATAGAATCTGAGGATACTATTCTTGATAGAAACCTAACGTGGTTGCTACTGGGACGGCGTTGGACGTATCAAGAGCAGATCCTGTCCATGTGCGCAAGGATCCAAACAATGGTATTGTCAGGCAGGCGACCCAGCCTTGTTAGATCCTTTTTGAATTGTCTAACTAATATGGAAGCGGTAGTATATACAACGTTGCTTGACTACCGAGAGGTAAAAACATTATTTTCGTTTACAATTGTCCTAACAATTGTTTAGACAACATTGCCTAGACATTTGTTCATTTTATTGTAAAATTTGTTTAAATTTTTTTGCAATTAGAATTGATTTTTAACATAAGTTTCACTGAGATTAGTGTCAATTTACTAAATTTGCATTTTTAATTACCGTATATTAATATTAATTCTAAATTTTTTATAAAATATAGCATTATTTCAATAAAATTGTATGTGGGTTGTCATAATAAAATAAGCATTTTATTATGCATTAACATAAACAAAAAACTGACAATTTTCCTGCCGACATTTTGTGCCGTGATAAATATTTGTTTAATATAGACACGGAAATACAACTACACAGATGAGATGGCCTCTATTGAGTCGGCAATGGCCAGTAACCGATAGACCGAAGTACGAATCCATCAAATAAATAAGCCGAAGACTTTGTTCGTACTCATTGAGACACACTGTTGCAAATCTGATATGAATAGAGTTTTCTCTTAACATACCTGGTCAATGAAGAAAAATTCAATGGTATGACTTGTTACGATACTTTTCATTAGTCAACCCAGCATACTTCTTATTCATCTGACACACTCATTACACAACATCCGACTCACTCATTCTAGGTATACTGGCTGACAAGATCCTCTGAGGGGTATTTTTTGTTATTCGGCAATAGCACCGAACTTATTCCGAAATATAGTCTTATCGACGTTAAAACGCAGCCACTACGTTGATCCCGCAGGAACCTCAACCAACTGACAAGTCTTACTGGCAACTGGCCATCCGATTATGTGGTTCACTGTTTCGACACCATGTCAAATCATTTCTAGGAAAGTCCGGAATGAGTGAAGTGAAGTGGCTCACCAGTTTATAATACCGGCAAACTAGAGGTACTGTTAGTTAGTTTTTTCCCTGGGATTGCAAAAACATCAAGATAGGGTCTTTCATTAAGAAATCATGCCTCGGTGAGATCGGATGGTGAGATAACAAACGAAAGCATATTATCTGCAAGTTAAGTTGAATGAAAAGCACACTACAATCTCATTTTCTCTTTTACATAAATAATGTATGCCAAGAATGTTAGCAGGCGATATTGTTGCAGACGTAGAACTTTTTAACTCCCTAGCCAAAGAAATAATCTCACCATGTTCCTTTTAAGAGAAACAAAGGGAAGCAAGTGCAGCTCCGCTACATAATGCATTAATCAAAAATGGTAAGAAAAGCATTATTTTATTATACTTTTAAGAGATATTTAATTGATCTGAGATATTCTATGATATCTTAAGGCCACCAGTTATAAAGATAAGTAAATTTCTATTCGAAATAAATGTTCATATGAGCACAGACTTGCTAAATCTTCTATGTGTAGACTCAATTTGAAGCTGTTTACAGAATGTAACAAAAGGTTGATCAAGAAGGAAAGTTCATAATTAAATAAAAACAAGTAAGAAGCTATAGTCGGGCGAGTCCGACCATATACTTAATACCCTACACCTTTTACAAAAAGAAAATGTGATTTAGTTGTCATAATAAAGCATTTAATTAAAATTGTACCTTGCCTCAGATATACATACTTAAGCCGTTTATTGTTGAATAAAATTGTGGACATTTAAGTGAAATTTTGATGGGGGCTTTTCATGGGGCATAGGGCCATATGAGGACCTATTATAATAGATTTCGTGAAGGTCATCAAGTCTAGTATAGAACTTGGTTTTGCAGTTTTTTAACGAGATATAGGTATATTAAACATAATAATAAAGTTAAAAGTCCTATTCGACAGGTTCAGTTGTATGGTGGCTAGGTAAAATAATGGTCCGATATAAACCATTTTCGACTGGCTTCGTCTACGGTATCATAGAAGATTATGTGCCAAATTTCATTTAATTACCTTCGACCTGTAGTTTAATTACAAGGCTTACAAGGCCTATTCGTCGGTTTAGTTGTATGGAGGCAAGGAAAAATAATGAACCTATGTTAACCATTTTCAATAGGCTTCGTCTACGGTATCATAAATTATAATGCACCAAATTAAATTATCTTCAAAATTGTAACCTGTAGTTTGATTACAAGGTTTACATGGACGTACTTACGGACATAGCTAAATCGACTCAGAAAATGATTCTGAGCTGATTTATATACTTTAAGGTAGGTATAGGACCAATATCATTGTGCGTTACAAACATCAGCACAAACCCAATATACCCTCCCCACTAAAGTGTTGTAAGGTATAATTAATAAACTGTTGGATAAATGAGAGTGATGAAGAGGTCATTGATGAAATCTGAATCTTCAGTATCAAAATAAATTCAATACTTTAATTTGAACAGTAAAATTTGATTCATATAATTATGTGCTGCCTTGGTGGATGCCTAATTTAAAGATAAGTGTTATGCGATTAATATAACTAGTATTAAAGCATCATGTAATTATGCTTTCAAGTACATCATTGTAGGATTTCAATTCAATAAAAACGCTGATTATATGTTGAAGCTCCACACATTTCGATTCTCTAAATATATAAATTTTAATAATTCATATTTCACAATATTTAAAGATTAGTTTGTCCTTCTTTTCAACAAAAAGGACAGGACTTACTTATCATTCTTATTAATCAATAAAAATAATTATAATCACATGCTATTTGTTAAATTCAAGAATAAGAAATCCAAAGTCATGTTGAAAGTTTTTCTCCACAACTTTCTAATTTTATTTAATATTGATATAGTAAATCTTTCATCACTTTATACTGCCATTTCGATTAAAACCAAACATCTAATTACTCAACAAATATAAAAATTTGTTCGATTATGAAACAATTTCACACATTTAATAAAAAACGGACCAAGTCATCAGACAGACACGCTCCACTACACCTGAAAAACAAAGCAAAGTTGAAATGTTTTCCATACAGGTTGTGGTGAGGCACAAGACTTTTGAGATTTTTTAGATAAATATGACCACAAGTCTTTGGATAAAAAAATATTTAATTATTGTTTTTCGAACATGATTTAACATTCAAAACTTGTAGCAAAAAATTAAAAAAAACAACTGGACAGCTGTAAGAATGTAAACAACTGCAATGCAATAAACAACATTGATGTTAGAACATGATTTGTTGCATGTGTAACTTTTGGCACATGGACAAGATTTTATTACAGCTTTTCGTGTTGTTGCTTGCTGTGTTTTTTTTTTGCTCATTTTTATTTTTGATTTCTGTGCTTTATATCTAGAGTAAAATTGTTGATTTTAAAGTATTTTTATAATAGTAGATTATATGGTTAGCTAAAACGTCCTTGCGATTGAAAAAGATATGAATTTAGTAGTGGTAGGGTAAGTACCCTACGGTTTAACTATTAATATTATAAATTAGCAACGGTATGAAACTTATACCTGTTATGCATGAATTGATTGTTATTATGTCCAATGTCGCAGATTTTATATAATTTTGATAACCTACTAAAGTGTTTAAAGTACATTTCTTTATTTTTGGCTTGCAATTATACATGTATATACAAACTTTTTACTTTGTAGACCAAAAACGAATCCATTAAATAAGCCAAAAACAAGTTTATGTATGAACAGAGCCGACCCTTAAAAAATGTCATTCACATTCATACTAGTATATGTAGATGACTGTCGAGAGTTTTAACGTGAGTACCTGCCTTGACGGCATTATCTCACGGTGGTCTTTTTCATCCACTGGGTAGACTTGTCGGTTTACCATCGCCCCTTTGTTCTTCAATGAAAAACTCAGGTGGCAATTTTTGTACATTGGCTTTGAAAAGTCCATGCTGGAGTACTCGAGTTATCTAATCTCTGGCCATTGGATGGCCTTGATTCGTCAACAGCACCTAGAGACGTAACCGGTGTACCGAAGTACGATCCTTCAATAAGCCGAAGACATTGTTCTTACTCACTGGGACACTGTGGTAATTCTGATATGAACAGAGTATACTCTGAACATATCTGGACAAGGAAGGAAAATTAATTGGTATCGTATGTATATGATGCCTTTCATCCATCATCATTCAACCCAGCACACATCTCATTCATACGACACATACTTAAGAGAAAAACATACGACACATTCATTAGGTAGACGGATGGAGTAAGGCCGTGAATTTGGGTTTAAACCACAGCCAACTGACCAGCCAGGACATAGTCCTGCGGCTACTGGCCACCCGTAGTATCAGATTATGCGGTGCTCTTGTCTGACCTCTGTCAATCTATGCAAGGACTAAGCCAAGCAGTAGACTGTAACCAATTTTCAGTCCGGGCCGATCAATATAACTTTATATATAGATTTCACCATGTATCAGACTTGTAGCCAAGATTCTCTCTCAGCGAGTTTGGGTTTGAACCTCAGCCGCCACGAAGGGATCTCTTCAATAATAGGTACAATAAAAAGTTTAAAACGTTATCTTGTTGTGTACGAGTTTATTTGGCTTTGTGGTTCTAATCACACCACAATAAGGAAATATCATCAATAAAATAATGATCTTCAATTAGTCTTATACCACCGGTGATGAAAAATACTGAAAGCTTAGTTTTAAGGGAAATATTGTCAAGATTGTACAAAAAGTTCGAGAGATTAAGTTGCTAGTGGACAGCTTTCATGACCAGCCTCGTCGTGGTTCAACAGCGAAAAAATGTAACTGATAAGTAATTTTATAATTTTCATCTGATACGAATTCGAAAGAACTTTTACTCCAACCCAAACATGACATAGGTTCCACGTGTTAACTAACACGTAATTGACAAATTTAGTAATTGATATCATCATTTTGGTGATAGGTACAAAACTTGTTTAATACAATTAATTATTTTGATAATTAAAACGTGTTTTTGTTGTTTTCCATGTAACAAACCCTTCGACCAGTACGTTATACCAATTCCTTGTATGGCAATAAAATGAAACAGATCAAATAAAAATTCTGCAATCATTTATTAATCATTTTGGTTACAGTATGATTACAGACTGTAAACATCATCATACCGACCAAATACTGATGATGATCAACGTGCAGATACAAAATATTTCTTATGATTTATAATACATACAATATACCGCATATATAGAAAGCAACAATTATCTCGATGTATACTTTGCATTGTTTAGTTATTATTTTATGTTATTTTTTCATTTTTTTTTTTTTTTGAATACTAAAATCTAACAAAGTCCTGTTTCGTCACTACTTCAATCGAATGCTGGTTAGTTTACTACATACATACATACATACATGAACATAAACATGAGGAGTAATATACTCCCATTTGCAGCAAGTGCTACTCGTTTGTATGTCTAACTCTGCAACTCAGTTTGAGATTTATAATGCTGTAATATACACTTAAGTATTCATGGTTGCTGCTTAGTTAGTTAGTTGGTTGGTTGGTGGCTTGCTTTCAAGGTGATGTAATCTTATAATGTATCTTAAATATCAAACTGCCACCATTTCTGATTGCTCCAGCATGTAGTCAGTATAGTCTATGCTTTGGCAATCAAATCTAGTCTAACAACAATCACGTTGATTCCAGCTTTACAATCATAAAAATGACGTTGACTTGTATTCGCATGGTTGCAACTGTGTGAGATCTTGCCGGTATGGATGATAATGATGACGATGATGAGGTGGAAGCTGTTGATGATATTGCAAAAATAGTTGTAGCAACAACTTCAACTTCTTGTTATTATTTTAGACACTTTGTGGCATTAATTGCAAAATATCACGTTATATTCGTTTTGATTTGATTCTTTTGTAACTTTTCGTACATTGTTCAATTGTAAAAACTTGTAATTTGGCCCCACTGTATCATACATTTACATGTCGCCATATGCTAGTAAATAAATTTAAATCTGGTTGTAAAGTATTAATGAAATTTTTATAAATAATTCGTATTTTCTTTAGTTGCAGTTTGTAGTGTTGTAGGCGTTGTTTTTTTCATATTGTATTTTTATTGTGATTTGACCGCATTATTTTGCTTGTTAGTGGGGCAATTTGGCACTGTATGGTTTAATGGATGGAAAATGAGGCCAAGTGCAATCTACATATTGAACGATGTATGTAGATTGTAGAATATAACCCAGATTTGGAACAAGATATGGACAAGAAATAATCTTTTTCTGATTTAATCTTAATCTAAAGTTGAAACATGATACGTGATTCTAGGAATATGTTTATTTTTTTATTACTGAATTGACATGATGTTTGAATGGAAATTTTATTGAGTATAAATTATGAGAATATAATACGTATTCAGCTGATGGCATTTTATAGGCCTATCAATAGTTTATTGTAGTAATTTTTGTTTCCTAACCTTGAGAGGGCCAAAGCTTCCGGTATTATAACAAAAGTTAAAATTAATTTTTACCTTCAATGGCAATTTTTTAATATTCTACTATATAAAAATACAAAACAATGATTATATTATATTGCAAATTAAAAGCGATATAATATTCACATTATTTATTCAAAATAATGTGAATGCTACCAGATATAACATGCAAAAAGGTCACATTTTAAATTAACGCCAATGTGTCTGCCTAGTGGTAGGTCCTTTTGTGTTGCACTTGGTTGCTGTGGTTTAGACCCAAAATCGCTAAAAAGGAATGTCGGGTAAAAATGCCTTAAAGTCTAAAATTTGGAACAATTTTGGTGCTGTTGCCAAGACAACACATACTCCACAAAGTAGTGACTGTAGGACAAACGTTGGAAATGAGTTGGGAATTTGGAAATTTAATTTCGAATACCTAAATAGATTGTATCGGATGCTGTTCTCTATGAGTGTATCGAATGGATGAGAAGTGAGCGGGGTTAAATGGAGATTGATGAAAAATATCTTATGCAAATGATACCATTGAATTTTCATCCTTTGTATATATATGTTCAGGGTTTAAGGCAGATTCGTCACATTGTGTTCTATTTGATTTGATCCACCAAATACGTCTCTTGGACTAAACAGGGCATCTTCGTGGTGAAGTTTTTCCGTCTCGGAAGTTAAGCAATGGGACAACATTGGTCAGAAATTAGATAGCTGAAGTTCTTGTGTTTGTACTCCGGCAGAACTATATTCAAAAATTGCCACCAGCACTCCGATTAAGAAGTATAGTGTGGTTAAACAATTAGGTACTACCACACTATAAAGGTACTTCCAAGACTATAAAGTGGTGATGTTAAATATATAATCAGTCTTTCCTTAAAATGGTTTGATCTGTTATCCAGAAAAAGAGCCATATATTCTGGAACCACGAAAACTGGTAGTCCGCCAGGCAAACTTTCAGACTACGTATAATTCCAGCTATTGGAGAGGTCCCTGAGGGGTGCACATTATTTGAACACGGAATAACGGGAACTGAATACTTTTACATGGTGACATCTATAGATACTATGCAGAGGAATGACAGAGAGCCTAAGTGTTGAGAGTGGGTTAGTGTCAAATGTATAAGATTAAAAATACTTGAAGGACCAATTCCACCTGCGTATTTGTAGATTAAGTGATGTTTTTGTGTCTCGGAAATTAAGAAACAGAGTAGCGATGGTCATAGATTAAATTGATCAAGTAATAGGTAAAGGTTCTTGGCTGTGTTAACAAAAAATGGACAAAAATTCCCTCTTGCTTTTTTATTTGCATTTCACAATGAGGATGTGGAGACTAGTCGCAAAAATAGGCTGTTTGGCAGGTGTTCACTCGATTTCTCTGACAGTCGACTACAGCACTCCCACCCTGTGTATTGTTCTGACATACCGAAAAACAATTTATAAAATTATGGCTTGAATATTTCGGAACAACCGTAACATCGGGTAGGCAAATATGAATTTGCTGTTGGAGCCGCGGTAGGCTAGATGATAAAGTTCTTGCCTATCAGTATGGGAGTTGTGGGTTTGATTCTCACCAGAATTTCTGGTCTGCTACACTACAACGGGCATATGGTCATCGTCAACCTAATCGAATTCATCCCGAAAATTTCGATTTAAATTGCATATACATACATATTTTTGTTTAATATGGCTTTAGAAATGGTGTAACCAAAAAACATAAAGGAAGTCAAATCATTCCATAGCATTTAAGTGAAAAGAAGAAATATGTTTTTATAACTGCTTAAGGAAGAAATAGTTGGCGGAAAATAAACTATAACCGCAAAAATACTTGAGCTTAAACATAAAGCATATTAGCATTACAAGTGATACATTTTTTTTGTAAAAACCATTTGCAACAGAAAAATAACTGAATGTTATGACTAGCTGTTATGAACTACAACAAAACTAACTTGTACTTGAAGTGGACTTAGTGGTGCTTTTGAAGTACCTTTTATGTAACTTCATGTTGTTACAGTTGCACTTACTAACAATAACAAAGAAGTTAGAGAAAAACTACAACAAAAAAAAAATAGCTCGTTAATTCAATTTATCTATGTTTGGCAGTTATTGTTTGTTCATTATTACACCCCGACTAAAATTCTTAAAGTTTCTTTAAAAGGCATATTTGCTCTCGTTCTTATTGCCATCATAAAATATAAAATTTCATTTCAATTCGTTTTATTTATCCTAATGGCTGTTGTTATGCTCTTTTCTTTCTATGTTCAGATCTGTTAGGAAACAACAAATATACGTTTTTATAATGATGATTGTAATCATCAATATACATAGTTATTATATTTTTCGTTTTTTGCTCTATTTTAAAGTAGTTGCTTTTTATTTCCTTTTGCCAACAGCCACCACCACCTCCAATAGGCATAATTTGGAATAAAGGTGAAGATTATTTTCCTAAAGCCAAACAGTGTGATGAGTTAAGTGGAGAGTGTAGAAAATTAAAAGAAAACACAACAAACGTTAAAAAAGTCATAATAATGTAATGTCTACTCTAGTATAGTATAGAGAAGGTTTGATGTGATAAAATGAATTCACTACTTTTGAGGATATGAAGTAGGTAAAGCTCTTGTTGCTACTAAGAGCATAGGCATCTCCACAATTCTCCATTGACCGATAACGCTCATAACATAGTAAAATTGCTTGACATCTTCTATTTCTTTTTTATCAATTACAATTTTTTCTTTTATCTTCAACACATCGATTTTTCAACCCTACGGTTTGTTGCCTTGTCTAAAGATCTTTGCTCCAGTTGACAGATACGTGTCTTATCTTATCCAAAAATATGTTATTTAGAAGAGGCGACTTTTTACGTCCATGTCAAACACATACTCCTTAACAACTTATCATCTTTTTTACTGAAAAGTGGAGTAACGTAATAAATTATCGGCATTTGATCTCAATTCCGATCCATTTCGGTATGTTTATTTCTCTCAGAAATATCGAATGATTGTTAGTATTAGGTCTTTAAAAGCTCCGCTAACACCTGAGATTTTCTACTCTTGAGGTAGAATTCGAGTACTTTTTTCTAATGAGACATAAAGAAAAGATAAATAAGTGAACGGTTATTTCAAGAGTGCATATAAGTATAGCGGTCCTCTTTTCGTCGAGTCGATCACTATGTCTCATTTCTCGGTCATGCTACGTTTCTGTAGATGGTTTTTAACATCATAAGTCCAGATTTTGTGTTTTCCGTGATTTGACTAGTTTCAGCAGGTTTGCTAAGCATGGACTTCAACCTTCTTATTAAAATCCAACAGAATATCTCCACAGCAGATAGCATAATGCTTTCAGCAGCACTACAGTGCAGACTATAGGAAAAAAAAATAGTAAAGAATATACTGTACTCTATTTAATACTGCAGACCACAATATAGTTCAGATTATAGTTCATGTTATAGTGGACATTATAGTCCAGCATTGTTGTAGTCTAACTTATAGTCAAAACTATAGCATAGCAATAACAGACAATACAAAACATAGACTGACAAAGATAAATCATGTTAAAAATGTTTGTTTCATATAATAAAATTACACAATCATTCAATTAAGCTGGAGGCCCACTCCACGCGTTTTACGATTTCTCGCATTCTGTCAAAAAAGTAGAATGAATGTATTTATATGCTCAAAGTTAGACCTGGCTCACACTAGGAAACTTTTGTTGAGTAACTTTTGATTTTTTGTGTGAGAGAAAAGGATGGTTGATATTTCTTTTTCTTTCTCTCACACACAAAAATCAAAAGTTTCCCAAAAAATTTTCCTAGTGTGAACCAGGTCTAACAAACACAAAAGCGTAGAATGCCTCGACGCGTAGAATGCTTAAATTAGAACTACTTTTATATGCGTCACAGGCGTACGAACATGTCAGCTGATTTTGAAATTTTATATTCCTATTTATCAATTTTAATAAATTATAATGAGTTTAATGATGAACAAATAAATAAAAGCTGTAGAAAAATGCGATGTTTTTTTTTAAATAAAACAAAAAGTTTACGCGTTAAAAACGTAGCATGTAACTTAAAGTGTAACTCGTAGTGTGGACCTCCGACTTTAGAATTATAAGAATGTCTGAAACTACAAGAGCCGATTAGTAATTCTTTAGAATTAGAATTCAAATATTAAACTATTACTTGATATAGGGTACTTTTTTAAATTATTTACCTAATGTTTGTTTAGCGTTTACTTTTTCATCTTTTCAACAATGTTTTTATGTGGATTTGTTCTTATTTTTACAGCAATTTTCTTTATATTTTTATTGACCATAACATTTGGAGGTTATATAATCGCAATTTTTATGTACGAGCAGTATGTAGACGATATGTCCGTCCATAAGCTGGTACAAAAGCTAAATAATGCTTTAGTTTCAAAAGCTAAACAACTTTAAACAAAATTTAATATGAGTAAAACAATTTGGTGCTGCAACAGCATCAAATGTTACATGAACATGCTGTTGCATATTGTTGTTGTTATTCCTAAAGAATAAAAAATAATAATAAAAAGGAAACAAACCATTCAACCATGAATTTCAATAGAGTTTTGATGATCATTGTAGTTGTTTTGTAATTGATTTTTTTAGTTTGGTTTTAATATTTTTAGTTTTTATATCCCAAACCTTTCTTTAGGATTGTTCTTTTTTTTTTGAACTCGTAAAAGGTAAAATATTTACGCAAATTGGTTACATGCATTTTTTTATTATTATTATTACAATTTTTTTAACATAAAAACATACATCCATATTTTTCCTGCTTACTTTTTAGCTGTTGCCAATTTCTCTACGGTTGTTGAAAGCAGCAACAAGCTGTTTGCCAGTCCAAATGGCTCCAGCTAAGGATGATGCTAACAAAACACATTTAATGTTGTTTTTTTTTTACAATTTCTTCGTTGTTTTGGTCAATGGGTGTTGTTTGGTAAAATTTTTAAATTTGAATAGTGAATAGTAGCCACAAAGTAATACATACACATTACGGTACTTGCCAGCAAAGATATGATATGATGAAAAATATGTACTTGTTGGAGTGCTACAAATAATTGGAGAGGAGTTCACAAACACAAGCCATCTCACAAATGTACCTATGTATCTCTACCACAAACATTTCGAAATTGTGTGGTCCCCAAGATAAAACAAGACATATTTTAATTTATTAATGGTTTAATGTGCTCTGCTCAGTGATGTGATACCACTACTGATAGCAACTTAATAATAATCATAATAATTCTATATTGAAATAGATAAATTGTCCTAATGGCTTGCAGCGATAACACTTTTCTCATTTAATCAATTATTTTACATTCATTAGAATAATATTTTATTTTTGGCAATTACTGGTTGAAATATCGATACATTTAAATATATTGTAATAAAAGAACCTTCCTTAGGGTAGCAATTCTTATTGGTTTAAATTTATGTTTATTGTTCCTATGCCAATCAGAAACCATATTTAAATAGGTTAAAAGTCGGACAACTAACAGCATATTGTATATCTGCAATATTGACTACACTATAGACTAGACTATAGACTAGACTATAGACTAGACTATAGACTAGACTATAGACTAGACTATAGACTAGACTATAGACAAGACTGTAGACCAGACTATAGACTAGACTATACACTAGACTATATACTAGACTATAGACTAGATTATAGACTAGTCTATAGACTAGACTATAGACTAGACTATGGACTAGACTATAGACTAGACTATAGACTAGACTATAGACTAGACTATAGACTAGACTATAGACTAAACTATAGACTAGACTATAGACTAGACTATAGACTAGAGTATAGACTAGACTATAGACTAGACTATAGACTAGACTATAGACTAGACTATAGACTAGACTATGGACTAGACTATAGACTAGACTATAGACTAGACTATAGACTAGACTATAGACTAGACTATAGACTAGACTATAGACTAGACTATAGACTAGACTATAGACTAGACTATAGACTAGACTATAGACTAGACTATAGACTAGACTATAGACTAGACTATAGACTAGACTATAGACTAGACTATAGACTAGACTATAGACTAGACTATAGACTAGACTATAGACTAGACTATAGACTAGACTATAGACTAGACTATAGACTAGACTATAGACTAGACTATAGACTAGACTATAGACTAGACTATAGACTAGACTATAGACTAGACTATAGACTAGACTATAGACTAGACTATAGACTAGACTATAGACTAGACTATAGACTAGACTATAGACTAGACTATAGACTAGACTATAGACTAGACTATAGACTAGACTATAGACTAGACTATAGGCTAGAGTATAGACTAGACTAGACTATAGACTAGACTATAGACTAGACTATAGGCTAGAGTATAGACTAGACTAGACTATAGACTAGACTATAGACTAGAATATAGACTAGACTATAGACTAGACTATAGACTAGACTATAGACTAGACTATAGACTAGACTATAGACTAGACTATAGACTAGACAATATACTAGACTATACACTAGATTATACTATAGACTAGACTATTTTATTGAATGTATTTATTGAATTTTATTGAATTCGGTTTATTGAATTATTCCTATTAAATTACGGACTAACTCTGTAATATTTATTGCAATAAAATGTTTGCTATTTCACTGGGAAAAAAGTACCGAAAAGGAAAAAATGGGAAATTTAATTTTATTCAAACTCATTTAGCCAATTTTTATAAAATTTCAAAAAGTACCCAGCAAAAACTGGGTAATGGCTTTCAATTGTAATTACATACCTAATAACATACTTTTCAATAACTACTACATATGGTCTGGATTACATATATGAAGTCTAATAAGGTCTTACTAATAATGTGCTATTGACAGTGAATATACAGATGCTGTATACGTTTATTCATGTGATTTACAATGACTACTTTTTCTAATTACTTGTAATCGTTTGTGGTAAGAACTTGCCTCCAAAGACATCACCGTGTTAAAATAATGACTTAAAATGAATAAGATTCTTTAAGAGACGACTTTTTAGTACTTTTTATCTCATAAAGTGTACTTTTTTAATTTTCTAAAATATTAAACCTAGAAACATTAATTTCAACATACATGGTCTAGACTGAATAATATTCTGTAAGTGGGAACTATTTGGTACTTTTCTATTCTTCAAATGGTACCTTTTAGACTCTTTATAATGGTTAACCGGAATACACGGTCCTTATTAGATGAGAATTAAGTGAGAGAGATTTTTGTATTTTTTTCCGATGGTACTTACTGATATTTTTACGATATTGAACATAGATATTGAAAATAAAATTTAAAATGTAGAGTCCTTAGTGAATGAGTATCTACTGAAAGGGACTTTTGGTACTTTTTCATTAATCAAATTATATTTTTTATAATAATATATAATATTGAACAGAGAAACATAAAATTTTTTATTAAATGATGATCTATTAGAGGTACTTTTTATGGTACTTTTTTCAAATATTACTTTCAAAATTTTCTATAATGTGGAAACTAAATGAAAGAACTAAAATTGAAAACTGAAAATTTAAAAAAATGTTAATCAATTTTAATTTTCTATAAAAGTAAACAAAATTTTGAATGTATTTAATTTATGTTAGGGTAGCGAAGCACCCAGGGTATGCTAGTATTTATACAAAATTTGAGAAAAATATAAAATGCAATAATTTAATTAAAAAGAAGATACCTTTTTAATTGCATTTTCTAGGCTTAAAAAAAACTGTTATCCAAAGTTTATGATGCCACATGATTGCATTTCCAATAACATATAATACGCTATATTTAACAGAAGGTTACAAAAGAAAACTATCTCAAATATTAATTTGTTGTAAATTTGAACATTTTCACAAAGAGTGCATTTACATGTTCAACATTTGCAACAAATAAATCAAACTAAACTGAAAACAGTAAAAAGATTTAAGGCATGTAACAGCAACAAACCCAATGACAACAACAAGAACAACAACACATTAAGATGAATGTTAATGTCATGTTGACAACAGTATCTCTACTCTTAGCCACAAAATGATTAACGAATCCTGAAGTCAGTCTTGAATTTAACTGCAACTAGGAAAAAGTTTCATCTTCGCACCAACAGCAAATAAGGAAGTTATAAAGTTGAGAATAAAAATTGCACATTAAATTATAAACAATAAAAATAAACTCAGATTTTTGCCACATAAATTTACCTGTACAGAAGGAAACAAAACGAAGTGTTGGGTAATTTGAGCAATTGGGAATAGAATAAAAATTCTTGTTAAATAAAATTAATTAAAATATTTAACAATCTTGCTAACACACAAATATTGGGGCGAGTCTAACAAGCAAAACACCTTTAATAAATGAAGTTTTAAAGGAAAATATATAAGCAGATATAGGAAAGTATTTAAAAATAACTGTTAAAGAAGAAGTGTTTTTAAATATATTTGTATACACCCAGGAAAAACTTGCATTGAAAAGTAATGAGTTAAAATGCTAATAAAACCTCTTTTCACTACTTCTTCATTTAATTTATTATTTGAAAACGGTGATGTCATTGTAGGCAAGTACTTTTACGCTTTTACGCTTTTACGCTTTTACGCTTACAAAGAAGTTGTTGAGTAAGTTGTTTTGTTTTTATTAATAAAAAGGAGCCAGTGAGAATACGAACCAGGGACTTCGGTTTGTTAGTTAAACTCCACTGCTTAGATATTTTATTGCGCGTCAAATAATAGTTTTCAAATACAAAGTTAATGTTGTATTTTTTATAAAATACAATTCTTAACACGCAATTAAATAAAATGTGCAAAAAAATTACAAAGCCGAAAATAAAGTACTTCTATATCAGATTAAAAGAAAGTCATTACTCGAGTACTTCAAAGTAATGCAGACGGCTAGTAAATAGTCATTGAAAAGTAAGTGGCTACCAAGTTTTTGTTGGGCATGTTCTTTTTTGTAGTTTTGCTTCGACTGCTGTTACATATTAAATTGAAATGAATATTCAAATTGGAAATTTTACTTTGGCATTTGAATTCATTTAACAAGAATAAAACTTAAAACTAATACATTATTTTGCCAATAATGGTCATACGGAAGTCATTACAATCATTGCTGAACAGAAATAAAACCACTATTCCATAAAAAAAAATACTAAAATAAATATTCCAACAGAAACAACTTAAAGGCACAAATGTTGACGTTTTACAATTGCAGAAGAAAATAAAACTACATAACATGGATAGGACCACCAAAAAAAAAATAAAATAAAAAACAAAAAATATTAAAATAGTTCATAAAAAACGAAGTAAATAACACCTAGAATAACAAGATTAAAAGTTTTGCTATATTTTCTTCCTTAACTTCTCGCTAAGGATTTTCAAAGAAAATAGGGTTTCAAATTTAAAAAGTCCTAACATTTCCAAATTTCGGCAAAAGAGAATTTTCAAAATTTTTGTGAAAATTTCTATTGAAAGAATTTTTAATTTTTTTTTAGTACATGGTATGGTTCTATAAATCGACTTTCGAATAATCGAACAATCGAAGTCGACTTTTTTGTTCCAAAAAAAGTCGATCACTCGACCGTCGTCAATGAAAAAGTCGAAAAGTCGACTTTGTAAATAAAAGTCAAAAAATGACAAAAAGACAAAGAAAGTCGAAAAGTAAAAAAAAAAATCAGAAAATTTTGGAAACTCCAAAATAGTAGAAAAAAATCCAAAAAATAGTAGAAAATTTTTAAAATGGAGAAAAAAAGTAAAAAAAAAATCGAAAAGTTAAAAAAAGTTGAAATGTCGGATAAAGTCGAAAAAAGTCGGGAAAAGTAAAAAAGTCGTCTATTTATAAAATATTAAATGTCGAAAAGTCTAAATGTCGACTTTTAACTAAAAGAAAAAAGTCGAAAAATCGACTTTGTAAAAGCAAAAAGTTGAAAAGTCGACTTTTCGTTTCAACTATAGAACCCTAGTACATGGCACAAGAAGAGCCTTAGCGGAGCAAAAAAAAGTTAGTTAGTTAGTTAGTTAGTTAGTTAGTTACATGAAATCCGCAGAAATACGCCTAGGTCTCTATCGGGCCTGTTGTGTGCTCCGTAACCAGTGCTAACCTACAGAAAGGTACAATTATTCTTAAATATCCAATAAAATTTCATATCGAAAATTTACTTAAAAGGAAAACTCTACTTTTAACTAAGAACAAAAAAAAATTAAAACCAAAATTCAACAAGTCATTGTCCATTATTCATAAATAACTATCACCACCAACATCAACCTATAGTAACTACTAGCAGTAAGTCGAGTAAGTAAGTACAATGAAACGTTACACATTCATAATGATACTTGTGGCCACATTTGGATGTATTGCCCAGTAACTAGTGCACACTCCCGTTGAAAAGACCGCAATAAACAAAAAAAAAAAAAAAAAAAAAATACACACAAATATTCATATACATACATATAAGTATATTTGCAGTGTAGACCGACAAACGGACCAACAAACATTCGCAACATTATACAGAGATAACTAAGAGTGTACATTTGTGAAATACCTTTGGCCACAGCACTTAACCTATCGATGATGCATCTCTAACTACATCAGTGCAAAACAATAACTAAACAGTAACAGTAACTTCTTTTTTTAAGTTTTTTTTTTAATTTAATATTTTTGTTGTGCCAAACAAAAAATGTTAAGTAACATCTTTGGAACTGCACTGTCCCTTTATAGAATTTTTAGGTTTTTTTTGAAGTTCGTTTGCTTAGCTGCCATTGAGTCAATGGCATTGACTGTAATCTTATTAGACTACAAGTAGTACCTTTGTAAAGTACATTATATAACTTTTATTATAATAAATACCATATAAATATAAATATATTTTTATGTTTAAATTTTTTTTATTTTATTTTTTACTTTTCTAGTATGATGGTTAAAGAAACGACAATGGCGTTAAAAATAGTGAAAAAGGGATTAAAAAAAATAAAGGATTTTTTTTAAGAATTTGTAGTCTGTATCCTAGAAAACATTTGAAGAAGTAGTTTAAAAAAAAATAATTTGAAAATATTTTTTATAAAAAGATACATTTTTCAAAAATATTTTATACAAAGAGAAATTTATTAAAAAGTTTTTAGCAATTTAAACATTTTCTGTAGAAAGCGAAATTTTTCAAAACTTATCTACAGGAAGACAAAAAAGAAAGTGAAATTTTTCTCTTGAAATTTCAATTGAAATAGAAAATTTTGCAAGAATATTCTTTAGAAAGAGAAATTTTTGAAAAGTTTTCCATAGTATGAGAAATTTACCAAGAGTTTTCTATAGAAAAATATTTTCTACAGAAAGAATGGGAGGCTTTCTTTCTGTACATAACAAAAACTCTGTAATGGGTTGTACTTACATAAGCACTTAATTTTCAGTGATTATTTACTTACCATCTGCATAACTTTGAAGTACTCGAGTATTAACTTTCTTTTAAAAACCATTATGGTCCATGGTTCATATTCCCACTGGCTTTTTTTTATTTATTATTAAAAACAAAACAACTTACCAACAACATCTTAGTAAGCAAAATATACTTCTTTAACTCCCTAATTGCAACCAATGACATCGCCGTGTTAAAACAATGAGTTAAAATAACAACGAAGGAGTAGCAAAAAAAGTTTTACTTTTCAACGTAAGTCTTTCCTGAGTGTTTCTGTGCAAAGATAAATTTTTCACATATATTTTATGGAAGTACAAATCTTTAAAATTTGTGACTATAATAAGGATTTCTCTATTTTATTTAATAACATTTTTTTAATAGAAAGCGAATTTTTTTTAAATTCTCTACAGAGAAAGAAAATTTTCAAAAATGTTTCCATTGAAAAAAATTTTTAAGAGTTTTTTTTTTTTAAATGATACATTTTTTAAAAGTTTAAAAAAGATTTTTTAAAGGTTTTTTATAGAAAGAGAAATTTGCAAAAGTTTTAATAGAAAATTCTTTTTTCAAAAGTTTTCTATAAAATGAAATTGTTTTTAAAAATTTTCTAGAAAGAGAAATCTTTCAGAAATTTTCAATAGACAGAAAAATTCTCCAAAATTTTTTTTATGAAAAGGGAAATTTTTTAAAAGTTTTCTTGGTATGAGAAATTTTCCAAAAAGAAGGAAAAACTTTTCAAAAATTGTCAGTAGATAGACAAACTTTCTATAAAGAAACTTTCCGTATAAATATGATGTTACTATAGAAAGGGAAACTTTCTATAGAGAGAATAACTTTTTCTAGAAGGAAGAACTTTATATAGAAAGGTAAACTTTCTTAAGAAAAAGACACTTTCCATAGAAAGAAAAATTTTCAATGAAAAGAGCAACTTTCTATATAAACCCAAAACGAAAAAATACATTCCTATAGAAAGAGAAATTTTCCAAAAAAAAAAAATTTTATATAAAGATTTGTATAAAAGGAAAAATTTCTGTAGAAAGAGAGATTTTCTAAAAATTTTCTGAATAAAATACTTTTTTTTAATTTTCAACACAAAGACAATTTTTTCAAAAGTTTTTTTTTTATACAATAGATATTTTTAAAAAGTTTTATATAAAAAAAAGAAAATTTTCAAATCTTTTGAAATTTTTGAAAAAGAAATTTTTTTGATAAATTATTGCAATTTTTTTTGTAGTAAGAGAAATTATTGAAAGGTTTCTATTGAAAAAATCTTGTTCAACATTTTTCATAGAAAAATAAATTTTTGATAACAATTTTAAGAAAAATATATTTTCAAATTTTTTTTTGAAATAAAGAAATAATATAATTTTGAAATAAAGAATATTTTATTGAAATAAAGAAATATTAAAAATTTTTGAAAAGAAAGAACTTCAGAAAATTAAATGATTAATTTTATTTTCAAAAAGAGAAATTGGTTTTATTGATTTCATAATCCCCATCAGCCTTCATAAAAATACATTCAATGTAGCAAGCGATATACATGTATCCGGATGCAATTTCATTAGCAATATATTAAATAACACACAACATTTGTTGGGTTATGTCTAGCGAAGAAGCTGCAACAATGTTTAGAAAAAAAAAAAACAAAAAAAATCTAAAGAAGAAATTTTAAAAATGCTTATCTAATATTTATGCAGAGTTTATTACAATTTTTGATACCATAAAAAAAAGAAAAACACATACATATTAAGTACATAAAAAGATTATTTCCTCATTATACATAATAGCATTGTTATTTTGGACATTCCTCAATGGTCAGTGACCATTATTACCTTTACTTTTGTAGACAAATACGTTTTTTCCTCTAATATGAAAACGAATTTAAATTTTCATACTTTCAAGGCAAGTGCATAGAAATATATTTTTAATATTTAAAAAAATATATTGCATAAAGTTTTATTTCTAAGTTAGAAACAAACATATTTTACGTCCAATTCTAGGTAATTGTATTTTAATGTTAAAAACGTATTAAGTAATTGTAGTTCTTTTAGTAGTAAACTATGATTATCACTGTATAATATTAACGATAATCTTAAAATATGTAAAACTATAATAAACCGAAGATGTCTCTGTTCGTTCTAAAGTAGCTGAGGATGAATGTTTTATGACCATAAGTCTGTAACAATTGTCAATTGTGGTGGTTTTTGCTGCTGCTAGATATTACCCTTTTCTATTTCTATATTCTTGTAATTTTAAAAACGAACATAAAATAAAAATTAGTAATTATATCATTAAAATAACCGTAACAAAAATTTCAAATACAATTTAAGTTTGATAGTTATTAATGAAGTTTTTTTTTAGACATCTTATCTTCTCAAGCTTTAAATATATTTTATGCTTAAATATTTCTCTAAAAAGCTGAAAATATTGTAACGAATTGGTTACAAAAATTCCTTGCTACACAGGAAGTGAAAAATATTATTGCTTTTTTTTCAGCAAGGAATTTTGTGGTAAAAAAAAGTTTGGTATTTAGTGGTTAAAAAAATATTATTCACAGTTTTAAAGTAATCTGCACATAATGACCATTTGAAAAAAATAAAAAAAATGATTTAAAGGGTTTTACGATTAAATTCGCTGTAATAGGATACTTGAACTCATGTCCCAGCAGAAATACAACGAAGTGCTTCGTAAAGAATAACATTTATCACCACTTATAAAGTTGCACTAATTGAATTTTATTACCTTCTATTGAGGCGATGTTTAATGACAAAATTGATGATATATGTATTTATACTTTACACAAATCGGCTCAGAATCATTTTCTGAGACGATTTAGCTATGTCCGCCCGTCTGTCCGTCATGTAAATCACAAAATTTTAAAGATAATTCAATGAACGTTGGTACATGATATTCCGAATAGGGCTTGCAAACCTTGTAATCAACCTATAGGTCACAATTTTGGAGATAATTCAATGAAATTTGGCACATGAACTTTTACCATAGACGAAGTTTATTGAAAATATTTAACATCGGTTCATTATTTCAACTAGGACCCATACAACTGAACCCGCTAATAGGGGGTTCAGTTGTTGGCACGATAGCGTCCACAAAAAAAAGAGATATTGAGATGAAATTTACCTAAAATATTTTATATTCATCATAAATGTTTAGTATTTAAAATGGGCAAAATTGGTTAACGATTTCAGATAGCCCCCATACAAATGTACCCCCCGGGATATTGTGTAAAAAGCTTCAAACATTTAAAAATTAGTTGCTTATGAAGCAAATGGCACAAAATTTCGCATAAGTCAGTTTTTTGTCTTCCGAAATAAAATTCGGATATAGGACCACAATACCCCCCATATAAGGACCCCTTTTGAAAATGGGGTAATCAACTATAATGTTGATTACTGGCTTAAACGTCAGAAAATGATTTTAAGCTGATTGGTAACTTTAAGTTAGAGGTATAGGATGAATAAACATCAACACAATCCTAATATGCCCTCGCCACTAAAGTGGTGTAGGATATAAAGAGCATAAAAATAAATTCTTGAGAATAACTTTTGAAGTAGTGAATTTGAAATCAAATAAATAGGACATTTCTCTGATGTCAAGACTGTGGTAAAATCATTACTTCTGTAAATATTTATCAGTACTTCAATAGAGTTCATTCTTTTTTGTTTCTTTTGGAGAAATCAAATGACTTCTCGGTGTTATTTGACTCTTGGTTTTAACAAGAAGTCGAAGCACTTTATGATTAGATGGCACAACACCGCCTTATTGTGTTTCTTATACGACTGTGGAAGTACAAAATTTAATGAGTAACGGTTCATAATTGACGCATATCAGGTCCTCTTGAGAAAATTACTCATACGCCCACGGGTTTAAAATTGAACAAAAATATTTTGTTTCTAAAAATTAAAATTAGATCTTGGTCCATAATTGAATTAAATCATGATATCTCCAAATAAAGCATTTTGCCTTTAATTCTTGTAGATAAAATAGGTTTTTTTTACTAAACTTATAAATATTCATTTGACTTTATTACTTGCTCTTCAATAAAATTAAACAACCTAAAAAAACTCAATGAATTTAATTTTTGTTTCCATTAATTTATCTTAACTATTAAGCCAATCATTCTAGTTGGCTAAGTTTATCGTTTCTTAAACTGTTAATGTTATTGTTCTTAACACCTTCTTTTACGTACAAATCTTAATAGAAATTCATGGGATTTGCTAGTTTTAACAATTACACACAAATTTCAATTTAAAACTCTTTCTCAGCAGAGCATATGAACACAAACATATAGGAAACTGCAATCACACGTTCCAATTTCTGCATATTTAGAGCTGAAAATCAAGAATGAAATAATGGTCGGAAAAAGAATGAAAACAAAAACCGCATTACTTTTGGAAGTTGTAAATTGTTAGAAACACCTTAAACTAATAGCTGTGTGTTGTATTACGTGTTAAAAAGAAAAAAATTAAAAAAATACATAAATATAATAAATATTTATAAAACATTTGCAATTATTAAAGCCAGATAAATGTAGAGTGTCAGCCCAGTTTTACAGTAAAAATTACATTTCAAATATTTTCACAACAAAAAATTTATCAGTTTGTAATAGAAAAAAGTTGTGAAAAACAATGGTTAGCCAATGAGTTATCAAATTCTGATTGAAAACGTTATAAAAATTGTTTCCATTTTATTTCAGTTGTTTAAGTTTTAAGATTCTTTTCTATTATTCATTTTTGCTAAGAATGATTGTCGGGTTTTTGCTAGAAAAAAGTAGTTAAACTAACAAGTAATTGCTATTGCATTGATTTCGTTTTTTTTAACTATAAAATGAAATGCTTTTGTAAGAGTGGGCTGTTAATGTGATAATAAATTGGCAATGTAAAACCATTCGATATTTGTTTCCTTTTTTTAGTAAACTACTGCTGCTGCCGCTGTGGCTACTACAACTACTAATCTTATAATAATAAAATCTCTTTTTATATATATTTTCCTATTTATATGATTGTGAAAATCATCATATGCAGCTGTTGCCTACACCCAATGTTTTTCCTTTAGTTTTCCTCGATTACAGCATGAGAAGGCATTAAAAATCAAATTAAATTTAATGAAGTTTTTGAAACTACCTTAAGGAATGTGTTTGAGTTTTTTTTTCAGTTTTTCTAGAACAACAGAAGCCATAACATAGAAATTTATATAAAAAATGTGAACATATGTTATTTGAACATAAATTCAAAGGTTGACTTTTATTTTGCAGAATATATTCATTTTTGTTCTTAAAACAAATGAATTTTTGGATTTGAGACATTTTAATTGTGAATTGTTTCTACAAGGTTTGGGAGGAGGAACTTAATGATTAAATAAAGTTATGCATTATATGATGAATTACGAATACTTTTAAAGTGTAAATGACCAATAACCACCCAGTAAAAACTTTCATTACCATGTAAGAAATTAAAATGATAAAATTTACTTACACAACAGCATTTTATGTCATTATTTTAACACGGTGATGTCATTGGAGGCAAGTAGGTACTTACCACAAACGATTACAAGTAATTAGAAAAAGTAGTCATTGTAAATCACATGAATAAACATATACAGCATCTGTATCTTCACTGGCAGGATGACTTATGAATAAGAAAGTATTTATATAACACATTATTAGAAAGACTTTATTAGACTACTTCTATGTAATCCAGACCATATTTAGTAGTCATTGATAAGTGTTTTTTTAGGTAAGTAATTACAATTGCAAGCCATTACCCAGTTTTTGCTGGGCAATTATAACTATTTGTCATTTTAAGGCGATATATCACAAAGCGGCCGAGTATAGCTCTCTTTACTGGTGATTGGAATTTTCATAAAATGTTTTCTATATACTTTTTCGTTAAAAAAGTTTTTGAAGAAAATGTTCTATTTTTTCATTAAAACGTTGGTTTTTTTTTAAATATATGTGTTCTACAGAAAATACTTATACCTGTTTTTCGAACATTTGTATACCCTACACAACTAAGTATATTGGGTATGTTATTATGTGTTTTTGCTGAAGTAATATCCAAAAATATATACTAATCAGTCACAATAATTTTCTTAGTCGGACACTCTACAGATCACAATTTTAAAAAGACTGACGTACGGAAGGACAATTCTGTGTGTGGAGTAGGGTATAAAAGATTTTTACAAAAATTTACAGATATGATATTTTGTAAGTAATTTCTTGACGTTTTTTGCTCTCATAAGATGTTTTTATAGAAAAATTAATCACATCTTTCTCAAATGAAAATCAGTTAGACAAGACTCATCACTGCTCTTTAGAGACAAGATGATGTTCTTGTACTTTGATGAATACCATAATATCACTGAATTTCCACTATAGGATGTCATGCATATCAAGGTGAAAGCGCTTTATCCGGGCATATAGACTAGACAATACACTGTTGGACAAGTTCGGATTGTAGAAGGATGTTGCCATAATAAGTACGTAAAAAAGTCTTTACTTAAGCAGTTTTTGCATTATTAGATAAACAGTTACAAAAAAAAAAAACAAGTAGTTTTAATTTTCAAAGGAAAAAGAGTAAAGAAAAAATATATTGCCGGGAAAAATTTTCTTACATGGTTCCGTCAGTCCTTTTAGAAGTACTTTGCTCAATTTCTCAATCTCTCTAATATCTGACCATTGTTACACCGCGGTGTATAATATATCGTATATCTATCACCATTCAACTTAGAACACTTTTCATTCATCCGACATAGTCCCGCATCATATCAGCAACAGCACAGACTTTATACTGGATTATAGACTTAACCATACTTTATTTTATTTTTTTTTTTTGAGAAACAGTCTCTTTCCACGTGTACCCCTAAGGGAGTACTCCTTGTGATCTACTGTTTTCAGTAGTACCAGATTATGTGGTCCAATGTTAAATCGTCGAAGAAAAGGAAGAGAACAGAGAGGAAGATTAACAAGGTAATATGTTCCCGGGGGATGAAAAATACTAAATATAAAAGCCATATTTGTAAACAATTAACGCTATGTATTAATACATTAAAAAGTTGCACAATTTCTTCATAAAACGAAATAATTAAACAAAAAATGCATTGCTCAGAAACAGGCCTTAGAAATCAGCAGGTTATGATTCCGGCAAACAAGATAAAAGAATATTCATCAAGGTAACAAATAACCGGGTGAATAACAACTGAATATAAAAGCGCTATTTGTAAATTAAAAAAATAATTTAATATTTGTCCCTTTAAACATGCTACGTATTAATAAATTATAAACGCCGCCCAATTTCTCCATAAAACAAAAGACTTAAGCAACAAGCGCATTGCACAGAAACAGGCCTTAGAAATGGTAACAAACTAATAAAATATTGCGTAACAAAACAAATTACATTAATATTTAAAAAAAAAAACAACCACATACATTTAAAACTTAAGAAAAATTACGTTAAAATTAGAAATAGTAGTATAAATAATATAAATAATACTTTTATGTAATAAACAACAAAACCAACCGCCAAAATCTTAAATGTAACACAAATTAGAAAATCAACTACAAAATAGAAAAACAACATTAAAAACACATATAGAGTTATCTAATCATTTGAAATAAGAAGAAGTTATCAAAACGAAAATTTCAACGAGAAAGTTCATATAAATTTTAATTAATAATAAAAATGTATTAAATCTTTTTATTTTAACATCTTACGCAGCTTTAAGTAAACGCTTAAATATAATGACAATTAATTTGTTAAATTATTTCCAAAACAAATAAACCAAATACTCTCATACTCATAAACTTAAAAATTAATGAAGAGGAAAAAATGTCATAAAACTAAACGAAAAATAAACTCCAAAATAATTAAAAAAAAAAACGAAAGCAATTAAAAAGTCAACGACAGTGTTACTGGAAATAAGTATTAAAAAAAAACTAAAAGTAATTTAATAAAAAAAGTGAAAAATAATGTTATTAAACGAAATGCACCGACAAGCTATGTATATCCATCTCTTCATGACATGACTTCACTGAGCTGTCGTTGTTGTTTGGCAGATGACAGACTAAAATTCAAAACAAACCGAAATCAAATAATATCTCTCTATATATTTGACTTTGTGTTGATTTGGTCATTTTAACGCGTGCTGTCTTCTTGTTTTTAGATAAGAAAATTATTTACTAATTTATTTAATGTCTGTTGAAATTGACTTTCATCTATAACAGTTTTTTTGGTTTAAATTTCAAATTCTTTTTTATTTTATATGAAAAAGAAAAACGTGAGAAATTCAATAATTTTTTTATTTTGAATGTGCCTGTGAAATAAAAACATGCAAAATTCATCAAAAATTTAAGAGGAAATTTTTATTTTATTAGTTATTAGAAAGTAATTGAAAATTTAATTGAATCAAGCCTAAGTAAAGTTTACATAAACAATTTAATGGTTAGTTTTGATATTAGCTATATTTCTTTAAGGCTTAAGATAAATTTAAAATAAAATTGCATTTAATGAAGGTTTAATGTACGTAAAATATTACTTCACAATAGCATTTTAAGTCATTATTTGAACATGGTGATGTCATTGTACACCACAATAGCTTACAAGTAATGAGAAAAATCTGGAAATTTAAAAAGTAAACAGTTTAATATCTTATGGGAGAAGATACATAACGATTAAAATAAAAAGTATTTATATAGCACATTATTAATAAGACCTTATTAAATGACTTTTATGTAATCAGGATGGTATGTAGTAGTGTAAAAGTATGTTAATACGTAAGTGGTTCCAATTGCAAGTCATTACCAAGGTTTTACTAGGCGGTCACGGCTTTGATTGTCACATAGGAAATAGTCAATAGCTGATGTAACGAATCTTAAAAGCATTTATGCTTCATCTTGTTCCTTTCTATTCGTTTTGTTCTTATACTTGCAAGGTCATGGTAGTTCCTACCTACGAACCGGGAACCTAAAAAATTGTTACAAAAATATTAGTTGCGTGCAGGTTGTAAGTCCTATTTCAGTAAATGTATAACGTGCATTGATAGTTCATCTTCTTCAGGTTTAACAAATAAGAAAAAAGCAGAAAAATAAAACAAGTATGAATGTATAGTCGGGCGTAGCCGACCATATGACATCCTACACCAGTCAGTATGTATGTTAAAAATGGGGATTATTTAAAAAAATAAAACATTTGGTTTGTTTTTTAAACTTTATTTCGGAATATTTTTACTTTGTTTTTGCAAAAAAAGAGATTTTTTAAGAGGGCTCAAAGGGGAGTAGGGCAAAATATGGCCCTATCCTTAAAAATGTTGGTAGGGCGAGTTAAGTCTTCTTCAATATTATTTATGTAGAATTTAAAAGTGTTATTAGAGTTTGTAAGTGAACTTTGACCTTTAAGTTATTTTCTGAAGGGGGGTTTGTATGGGGGATAGGGTCAAATGAAGCCCGATCATTACAAAAATCGGTTGTGTCATTTAAAGTTCTATAAAACTAAGTTTTGTCGGCTTTTGTTAACATAATAGATCATTTAAATTAATTATAAGCCAAAAGGCCCTATTTGGGGGATACGGTTGTATTGGGGCTAGTCGAAATATTGGACCGATTTTAACCATTTTCAATAGGCTTCGTACCTGGGCCAAGGGAAGCGTGTGTGCCAAATTCAATTATCATCCAATTATCTTAAAAATTGCGGCCTATACCTTGCGCACAAGGTTTACATGGACAACCAGGCAGCCAGACGGACGGACGGACATAGCTTAATCGACTCAGAAAATGATAGGTATACTTTAAGGTGGGTATAGGACTAATATTTTTGTATGTTACAAACATCAGCACAAACCCAATATACCCTCCCCACTAAAGTGGTGTAGGGTATAAATAGTAATAATAAGGTGTTAGGGGTCAAAATAGTGATAGGGGGGTACTGATTACACAAAGTATTTTATTAAATTCCAATTACTTGTGATGTTGAGTAATAACCAATTACAATTATTTGTAGTTTTAATAATTACATTTACTTGAAATTTGTAATTGACCAATTACAATTTCTTGTCATTAACAATTACAAGTAATTGTAATTTGAAAAACTTAAATTATAGTCATAATTAATTGTAATTAAAAGTAATTGAAAATGTTAAAGCTTCAATTACAATTACTTCAATCCTGCTCTCAAACTATAAAGGTGTTGTCATTACCCCTGTAATAGTAGAATTGGGTGCTATATATGTATAAATAAATCAAATCAAAATATGGAGAGTAGGGTACCTTGTTTCTATTTGGGATACAGGGTAATCAAACGACTTATTGACTTTCTAGAAAATATATCCCTAAAATAAACTACGCATGGTATGTTTAAGTTCCTAAACTTACCCCAGCTGAATTACCATAACATAAACATGGATGACTGGCCTAACATCTGTAACGAACAATCATACCGAATTAGGCTTAATGGATGGAGCGGTGGTGGACGCCAATCTTTCACTTGAGCAAATCGGTGTGTGGTAAGCTGCTAGCATAGGATACTTGGAAATTGTTCTAGTTCAAAACTCTAGGTCAATGATGCGAATGTAAAAGTATTCCCGTCTTAAGCCTACAATATCATATATTAAAGAAAATATTTTAAGCCACGATCATAACTAATTGCTTATAATATGTATTCAGTGATCGCGCACCAAAAGCTTTCTGATTGCCTGCAGGTATATATATGAGACGACAGCTCCACTTGCGTAAAGTAAGTGATCGTCTGACCTCAATGGGGGTTCCCACAACGCAATGTGATACTAATGAAGGATATCAAATCCCAGGTTTGTGGTAACCTATGGAATTAATAAAAGTAATTAGACAATATTCTACTAAATTAATGCTAACGTATTCGGACTATTAAAAAGTGTGAGATTCTTTTTAGCAGTTGTTAAGAAAAAGATAATTCAGCTTTTCTATAGAAACCTTTTATAAGATACTATAAAAAATGTGTGACATACATATATAGAACGTTTCTATAAAAAAATTTCCTGATCAACATTTAACTCTTCCTATACAACTTGTCTAAGGAGAAATTTTCTATAGAAAACTAGGTATTACAATCATACATGAGAAGCAAATATTTATACCCTACACTTAAGGTATAATAATCGGTTCAGATAAAGAGGTGTTTGACGCCAATATTTCAGTTGAACAAATCGGTGTGTGTTAATCTACTCGCATAGGATACTTGAAAATTGTTCTAGTTCAAAACTTTGTGCCGATTAAGCAATGTTCGTCTATCCGTCACTCTGTCAGTGTGTCCAACCCAATACAACTGTACTCACACATAGGATTTTCGATTTTAAATGTTCTTGTATATCATTAACAAACTTAGTTTTATAATAGTCCATATAACACTGCCGACTTTTCCAATGATCAATCCTTATTCGACCCTGGACTTATCCCCACGATGAAATTATGAAAAAATTATCTTAATGTGGGTGTAAATTCCTAAAATTATAGTACTAAAGACCATACCCAGCAAAAAAAAACTTCCTAAGAAGCGAAGATTAAGTAAAATTTACCCCAGGATAGTACTGAAAAAGACTTTATGAATTGGCAGTCTTATCATAGGTGAGATGTTATTTTCATTTGATTCCAAATACACTACATCTGAAGTCATTTTCAGGAAGTAATTTTTATGTTCTTTTTTGGAAGTTATAAGGAAATGAAATTGAAGTATTATAGAATACAACTAATTTGACTTTAATAATATTAATATATAAATAAATTAGACGCATTTATCAAAAAACTCCAAATACAAATTAAAAAAATGTCAATACAAACAAAATTAACTTTAAATTTTAAACAAAATTGGATTCTTTTCGCTTCTTTGGAAGTCAATAAATATCCCTTCCACAGAAGGTTAACAAATACACTTAGTGTTTCTTTTGAAGTGGTAGTACAGGTTTTTCGTTTGGAAATACTTCGTTTTATTTTTCTTGGGTATATAACCCTACAACAATATAAGCCCCCTTTTAGAAAACCACTTTTTTTGTCAACCAAAAGTACAAAAAAATAATTTTTTTATTTAAAAATAATCCACATTTTTAACATAATCCCCGGGGTAGGGTATGTCGGTCATGCTCGACTCTACATTCATATTTGTTTTCTATAAAAAATTTTGTGAATAAAAATTTGTTCATTAACGGAAATAAAATTCTGAAATTTAAACACAATGCTATTTTTAAAATTTTATTATAAATATTGTAAACTATTTCTTTTATAACAATACATTTAACAAAACGACATGTAATTTACTGGCTTAAATTGTTAGGTTAGTAGGTCTAGCTAAAAGTAGCAAGGGAAATTTTAAAAAATACTCACCGTTTAATCTTTTAAATTTGTTTCAATTACAAAACGGTATAAACAAACTGTCAACATGTATAAATATTAAACAAATTAACAAAAAATCTACATATTAAACTGCCTTGTCTTTTTTTTCATATTTTGATATTTATTATCTAGTAGTGACAACTTTCATTTACTATTCATTGATTATTTTTATAGCAAAACACCATCGAATCGAATGATTTACTAAATCACAGCTATCTGATTTTATTTCAATTTATTATGATTTTTAATATAATTTAAAGCAAAAAATCTATAAACTATAACAATACAAAAAGCTTTTACTTATATTTTTTCCAATTTGAAAAGAAAATCTATTATAATGCTAATTTATTTTAAATCAACCTTAGAAAAAGAAATGATTTTTTCTTAATGATTTTTTATAAATTTCTTTAAAATGTACAGTTAAATGTAAATGTAATAAATAGACACGAGATTGAAATTATATACCCTCATCTAATAATATAAAATAAAAATAATACGCATGAATTTATGATAAAAAAAGTAAAGTATTTCATAATCGTTGGCAGCAGCAGCAGCCATTATAGGTAGCATCAACAGTAGAAGTATCAGCAGTCAGTGTGTTGTAAATAATAGTTGGTAGCAGTAAATAATAATCTTGTCTGTCTATGCCGCATAAATAGTTTTATTATGTTTGTAAGTTGAGTACAACAAGTATGTTTGGATGTTTTAAATATTTTTCACTTTACGTGTAAATATTCCGAGATTACTTTTCTTGTGTTAAAACATTGGATAAAATGTAATAATATTAAAATGGAAACAGAAACATTTACTATAGATATATTATTTATTATATTATTTTTTACATTTCAATTATAAGGAATATTCTTTATTAATTAACCGAGGAAAGGAACTAAAATCTATAAAAGTAAAAGAAATCAGGATCATTGACCTATTACCATTAGAACTTCTTATGTAATTTATAGCTTGTATAAAATGCGTTTATCCCTATCTTAAATTTAAAATCTAATATTCTAGATTATATTCTTAAAAATGTATTAAATTAGCTTGCGAATGATTTTAGAAACCCGATTTTGCACAGACTCAACCAATGCAAGAGTGAAACGCAAAACTTTCGAAGGCAAGAAGAACGGCTTGATTAGCATTGAACGATAAATGTAATGCCGTGCGAAGGTATCTATCCACATAGATCTGAATTGCGAAAGCATGTCTACAACTAGGGATAATGATTACACAAAGTAATTCTTTACATGATCAATTACAATTACTTGTAATGTGTAATTGAGCTACAACCAATCACAATTGTAATTTTAATTAAAATTGTTCCAATTATAATTACTTGTAATTTGTAATTGAACAATAACAAATTACAATTACTTGTAATTATAATTTTTATATAAATACATTTAATTATAGGAAACAAAATTTACAATTACAACTAATTGTCATTGGAAATTTTTCAACTATATTAACAAGTTATTGCAATTGACTAAACTTTAATTATAGTTGCTAGTAAACTTCAATTATAGTTGCTAGTAAATATATCTTGTAATAGGCAAAACTTAAATTACAATTAAAATTAATTGTAATTGGTAAATCTTCAATTATAATTTCTTCAAATGTAATTGTAATTTAAAATGCAATCTTTACCAACCAAGTCTAATGCCTTCTTGATTTGAGATAAATATTAATATAAATCTTACACCAAAAGCAAAACAAAATAAACAACAACAACGCTAAACGAAAAAAAAATACACAAGGCATCTAAACCAACAGAAATCTATACATACATAATGAAAAACACAGAAAAACAAAAACAAAATAAACAACGCAATAAAACCAACCTACATCCAAATATACGAACAGAATTCACAAAAACAAAATACACAACTCAATGACGCCAACAGCAACTAAACATACAAAACGAAATACACAGCTGAAAAACAAAATACATCTACACACACATGTACATATTTTTCTAATATACTGTGTTGTTGTTGCTTATTTAACAAAGCATGTAAAATATACTTATAAATTTTTTTGATGAAATTTTCAGAGGTTGTCTCGGATTTTTGCTGATTTTAAATAGCGATCTTTTCGAAAGCATGTCTAACAGAATTATTAAAGATTTGGATCTCGCCGATATCTGGGGTCCTCTAAAAACTGATTTCAACAGACAGACGGACATGGCTTAATCGACTCCGCTAGGAACCAGAATATATATACTTAATAGGGTCGGAAAATTATATTATAGAAATTACAAAGGGAATGACAAACTTATATATACCCTTCTCACAAAGGTGAAGGGTATAATAATATTCATTTAACAATGTCAAAATTTAATTGATCGTAAAATGGACTTGAATTGAACTCTATACGTACTTGATTTGAAAATTCCAAATTACTTAACAAATTTTGTTATTTAAACAGTCAAATAAAATATGCTAATATTATTTTTCAAAAACTTAAGTAATTATGAAAACACATTATTAACTAAATGAGAACTAAATAAAAGCGATATTGAATTAAGTAAGAAATGGATTCAAATAGATTTTCATATTCAAAAAAAGAATTGTTTTTATTGGTATGTTTTGTAGTTTTGTGTACCCTACATCGTTTTAGTGGGAAGGGTATATTCGGTATATTCTGAAGTTTTTAACGCACCAATCGGCTTTTAATTATTTTCTGAGACGATTAGCTATGTCCGTCTGTCTGTCCGTCCATGTAAACCTTGAAATCAAACTACATATCGCAATTTTAAGATAATTTAATGAAATTTTTTACATGATCTTCTATTCTGGGACGAAGCTCATTAAAAATGGTTAATGTCGGTCAATTATTTCACCTAACGCCCATACAACTAAACCCGCTAAATAGTTCCCTTCAAGTTCATAATTATGTTTAATATACTCGTATCTTGACAAAAAGCTGAAAACCCAAGTTCTATACTAGACTTGCTGATTTTCAAAATTTTATTTAAAAAGTTTATCTGAGACAAGGTAAAATTCATTGATTGATCGAACTGTTTTCGCCGTTTAGAGAACTTAACCAACTGGCACGCAACAGCAAAAAGATGGAAATCTCTCGTGGAAACCTTAAGATCATAAAATTGTTAGGAAAGTTTGAGGTAACACCATGTTTAAAAACTCAGTTTTCTTTACTTAACGTTTAAGAATTTTCCAATAATTATTCGCGAGCTATGTCATGTCCGGAATAATATCACTCCCAAGATACTTCGATCTATCTTCAGCGAAAGCTTAAAAATTGAAACGAAGTGCTCCAGCGTTTCAAAGTTTTGCTTAAATTCTCTACAGTAAGTAGTGGTTATACTCATCGTTTAATCATTCCAAAAGGACTTATGGGTTTCTCTCGACCACATTTGTAATTCTTCCCCCGTTGCGTTCAATGGTTTTGCGCTCGTCATGTTAATTATATCAAACTCCCTTAATATATATAGTTCCAAATGGCTTGGCACCCATACGACCTTATATCTAGGAGAGTATTCCGTTAGTGAATTTTTACAATCCGTGCCTATGGTTAACCTGCATAGTGCTCATCAACAAATTTCTACATCCCTCAAATATTTATATACATTTATTCATGATAATTTAATGTTTTAAACTACTGGTTGACAAAAAACCATATACTACTCTCGATTTTCGGATAAAAGCATGAAATGAAAAATATTTACAACACTACTAAAACAGTTGGCATTGATATGACCTTCAAGCTATCGGCACTTTTAAAATTCTTCGAAATCTTAATTAATAATTATTTTTTTATTGACTAACTTCCTTTCATTTAGAAAATCAATTATTAATGCCACCCCATTGCAACATCTAGAGAGACATTTCTATATGTGGTTATATCATAAAATCTGCCAAAGCAAAAAGCAGCAAAGTATTATTTACTTCATATCTTCTTAAATTATTTTTCTTTTACCATTACATGTACAATTTATATCCATTAACACCAAATAGGTGTTGAAAGTCAAATAAACAATAACATCATCTCATCTTCAATAAACATATCTGTTGAAAAAATTTCAAGTTAGTTGCCGCAACAATATTAGAAAAATAAATGGAAAAAATCTAAGTAGCATGCAACATGTAGCATTTAAATATTGGAAAAAAATAATACAATTGAGTGTATGAAGTGTGCAATTGTATTGAATTTCAATTATTTCTAATATTTTTTTTTTCAATATTTTCTATTCTACTTCAGAGATAATCATTATTTAGAATGCAAAAATCAATTACATAAACTAACAGTTGTTTTGTTTTCTTTGTATCTGTATAGATTAATCAATAGATTCTTTTTTTTGCGTAAAAATATTGGAGTTTTTTTTTAATTTTTCTTCTTCCACTTTTATTTAAGATCTCACTTTGATTTAGTTAAGTAGTTTTTCTGCTGGCAGTATGTTATGGAAAATTTATGGCAAAAAAAATTGTAAAATTTGTGTGCCAATGTATCAGTAGATTATTAGGGTTTTTGGTGATATTAAATGTAGCTGATAGTAAGGTTTTAAAAGGTATATTTTTTCAATAATTTTACTACATAAGGAAAAAATTGAAAAATTTAAAATTCACTTTAATTATTATGAAACATTTGTTAAATCTTCCGTCAAATCTGTTATTCTATTGTTCTTAAAGTTGACAAATAAGACTTTTATATTCGGCAAAGCTGAATCTTATCCAGATAAAGTATAGTAGCAACTTGTACTTTTCCAAAAATTTGGATTTCATTGGCTATAAACTTTCATTACAATGTAAGGTATTAAAATGCAAAAAATTTACTTACACAATAGCATTTTAAGTCAGTATTTTAACAAGGTGATGTCATTGATGACCTTGTTACTAGTATGCAAGAAAGTATACAGCATCTACAGCTTCAAAGGAAAGAAGTCTAATGAATTATAACCAATCTATATAACACATTATTCGTAAGACATTATAAGACCACTTTTATGTAATCGAGACGATAGATAGTATTATGTCGTTAGGTAAGTAATTACAATTGAAGTCTTTACCTAGTTATTGATGGACACATAGGAAATACCAATATTTAATGGAAAATGTTTATAAAATTCACCTTCGTAGGAGGGGAATATATAATTTTGTCGTTCCGTATGTAATGACTATAAAATATTTTTTTCTACCCTATATTCTGGATCCTTATAGATAACGCAGTCGATTTAGCCATATCTGTTTGTATGTTGAAATCAGTTTTCAGTAGTCCGAAGATATTTGCGAGATCTGCATTTTTATTAATTCTATTATACATACGATCGGTCCATAAATATGCAAAATTTAAATTTTTTATTCATGCTCAGACCGAATTTGTAAACAAACAAGACATAAAAAAGGAGCAGATCAAGAACAGTACTAATGTGTTGCTAGAAACATAAAATATGGTCTGTACAGTAATCCGGACTCTAGTTAGAAGTCATAAAAGGGGACTTTCTGGTATCAGTAGTGAGAGAGGGTATATATGTAAATGTTTGTCATTCCATGTATAACACCGAGAAATATTCATCTTAAATCCAAAAAAATGTATATTCTGCGTCCTTGGGAAATTCTGAGTCAATTTAGCTATGTCCGTCTGTCTGTCTGCCTAAAACACGCTTACGTTAAAACTAAGTAAAGGAAGTCAGCCAAATTCACCAAAAACATTTACTATTGTCTTAAGCAGCAGAATTGGTTTAAAAAGTAAACTATTGTTGTGTACATTTAAATCATTCTATTATTTTTTTCCGATTTCATATAAGGTCCACTTCCGCAAGTTATATTATATATCTTGTTATTATATGAACCACTCTACAAATTTTTTTCGAATAGGACCATAAGTGGTCATAGCTCCCATAAATGGCCCACTTCCGATAATTACCTACTTAAACTCATATATTTCTTTGAATAACAAAGCTATCGGGATTAAGTTCAACACAAATATTTTTTGTTTACATTTGAATCACTATCCGAAATAGTTTTACTTATGGTCCTGTATTTGGTCAAAGTCCCATATAAAATCCACTTCCGATAATCATTTAACTTAATTATGAGCCCAAAGGCCCTATTTGGGGGCTACGGTTGTATTGGGGCTAGTCGAAATAATGACCCGATTTTAAACATTTTCAATAGACTTCGTACTTTGGCCAAATGAAGCATGTGTGCCAAATTTCTTTCAATTATCTTGAAAATTGCGACCTGTACCTTGCGCACAAGGTTTACATGGACAGCTAGGTAGAAGGAATGACGGACAGACTTTTTGAATTTTTTTTAAATTAAGTACGTAGAGCACTTTTTTAGAGAGAATTCATAAAAGAGGACACACTGATACTTTTTCGTTCTTCAAAAGGTATTTTTAGAAATTTCTATAATATTAAAATTGGAAACATGAAATTAAGAATGTTGGTTCCTATTAAAGGGTACTTTGGTACTTAAACCTGGTACATATAAAAGGAAAATTGTTTTTTTAACACACACACATTGTTTTTCGTCTACCTTAGAAAAACATAATTTTAAAATAATGTTTCAGCTTTTATGAAAACTCTATCCTATTAATAATTTACTCTCACAAAGACTATGAAAACTATTTTTTGTACAAGCTGGCTTTTCCTTTGTGTTATTTTTTCTATTCTTTATGCTGTCTTCTTTGTGTCTGCTAATAATTATTGCATATTTCTTTTAAAATCATGTTTATGCATATTTTGTTATGAAATGTATGTAGAAAATCTGTTACATTATGTTTGCAACAAATAATTTTTGCTCCAAAACCTCTTCCACACACACACACTACAACAACTGAAGTCTGAGTATGTTGCATATGGTGTGGCATGGCTCATAACGTGTTTCATCAATGTGTTCCACTTCTTTAGTATTTAGCATTTGTGTTGTTGTAATATTTTCTTATTAGCACTACTGGCGCGTTTAATTGTTGAGAAGTTCATAGCAGGTCATGTGTTTAGTGTTTTAAAAACACGTATATTCAATAATATAATATTATGTGGATAATGTTGCAAATATGCTAATATAATATTAGAAAGACATAGATAAAGTGAGAGAAAAAAAATAAATGTGTAAATAGTTTAAGTTTCAGACAAAAGACTTAAGAAACGAACATGATATTAAATAAATATCAGTAGATTATAATTCTTAAGCTAGAGTTAAAAAAAAGTTGTAAAGCTATTAATAGTAAACCAAATTTTATTGTGCTTTCATTTCAGTATGTACAGAAATAATTTAAACGTTAGTCCCTTTTAACTTGTTCGACAAACTTTAAATGTAGAAAAAAATTTTGATTTAAGTTTTATTAGCACTTCTCACGTTACACCAAATAATACGTGTTAAATAAGTAAATAAATAACTTAAACATTAGTTACACCCCTTAATGACCCTTTAGGCATTTAATAATGTTAACACTTTTACTACGTTTTTTTTAACAAAATTCCTGCTTCGATACCTAAAGAAATGAAAATGAAATTTTATGTTTCGTTAAAGTTGTTTAGTTTACTAGAATTCTTGAAATTCGACATTTTCACTCTCGGTTTTTATTTTTGGAGTTAATGACATGAGTGTGTAACACACAAAAAGTGTGTTAGTTACATTTTTTTTGAGCTTTATGATCAATTTTTGTTGGAAGAAAAAAAAACAAAAACGTTTAACCTAGTTAACGCCTTTTTATTAATACAACACAAGAAATATGTGTAAAAAAGTAACACTTACAAAGTTTATTTTTAGAAATTTTTTAAAAACTTTAAGATATTGTAATGCAAAAAGTACTTACGTAGAAAATGTATAGGCTTCACTGCTAGATTGCTCTAAAATTCAAACAATTTACTAATTTGTACGTAAATCATCTTGGTACTTTGAATTTAAATATAAAAGTACAAAGTTTCTTAAAAACTTAATGATTCAAAGATATGTAAAGTTATAAAAGACCTAATAAGTATATAACTGAAAGAAAATTTATTTAAAATTTCTTTAAAAAAGTCAAAATTTTTAAACCAGAAATTTTTCTAAAAAATTGTATTCAAAGAAATGGTCTTAATTTAAAATTAAAAATAAAATATTTAATTTTATTTTTCGAAATACAATTTTATAGAAAATTCATAAGTATTAATAAGTATCTATTGAAAATAGAAAAAGTACCAAAAAGTTCCATTTTTTGGGTTCTCACATAATCATGTTTCTAGGTGCATTATTATAGATAATTTAAAAAGTACCTTTTGAAAAACGAAAAAGTACCCAAATATCCCATTTTATGGGTTCGAACTTAGTCTATTTAATACATACTTAATGTTAATGTTTCTAAGTTCAATATTATAGAAAATTCAAAAAGTACATTAAATTTTCTAAATTTTTGATGAGCGAACATAGAAAAATCGACACAGACTTTCAAAAGGCTCGATCTTGTCTTATACACGGAATGACAATACTATTACCACTGATGGTGGTGAATGGTATTAAAATTAAAAGAAAATATCGATAATTTTCTATTAAAAATCATTTATCGAAAAAGAAAGTTGATAAAAGAAAAAAATTAGTTAGTTTGAAAGGAGGATGTACATATATACATCAAATCCGAAGAAATACACCTGGGCCTCTATCGGGCGTGTTGTGCGCTCCTTAACCAGTGCCTCAGGTGGGAATCGAACCCTCCACCTCCGATCTACCAGACTAGAACTCTAACCACTATCCTACCGGAGGCCGTAGGTAGTATTTTGAAAAAACAAAACAAAATAGAAAATTTATAGAAAATTAATAAAATATATAGAAAATTTTCTTTAAAGAGGAATATTATGAAAAATTTTCTTAAAGAAACAATTTTTAAAATATTTTTATAAAATTTTTAAAAATTTTATAAAAATATTTTAAATTGAAATAAAGAAAAAAATTAAAAAAATACAATTTTTTAAAAAGAGAAAATTTATAAAATATTTTTTGAATTATACAAACCCCCTTATTCATAAACAAATTTTTATTTTATAAACGATTTATAAATCATATTTATTATGAATAAGGGGAGAAATATGTGAAAGATTTTATGCAAAAATGATTTATTTAAAATTATTTTCTTTCTTTTTAAAAGAACAATAAAATTTATCAAATTTTTTTAAAAGCGAAAATCTGGAAAATTTTATCACATTTTTGTTTTAAAATTGAGAAAAATTTCTAAAAAATATATTTTTTAATTTTTCTAGAATATTCAAAAAGAAAATTTGTCAAAATTTCTTTCATTTTAAAAGAACAAGAAAATTTATAAAATTTTTTCAAAAACGAAAATCTGCAAAATTTTATCAGTTTTTTGTTTTAAAATTGAGAAAATTTTCTAAAAAATATATTTTGTAATTTGTGTAAGAAAGATTCAAATTTAACATTTATCAAAAATTTTATATAAATAAAATTACGATAGAACATTCGGCTAATATTAACTTTATTGTTTTTTTTTTTAATTTAAAAAGTCTCTGCATCCCTATCCTTCTAAAAAAATTAATTTAACCAAATATTTCTTCATATTTTTCTGCTTGGAATTTTCGTTCTTTACTACACAACCACTTAATTGAAAATACTCAGAACTGGAGTGGGAATTATGTCGTCGTTAAAGAAGTAATCATAAACATAATATTATTTGAAAAATTTCTGTGACATTGATTATTGAAATAATTGAGCATAAATTTAATAGAAAAAACAAACATATAAAGTTGAAAGAAATAAATACATGAGAACATGTGCAAGAGTCATAATAATAAATGAAAATTAAAAAACTGTAAAAACTTAAATCAAATAATTAAAGAATAGTACTACAATATACGCAATAAAGCAGCTAATAATAAGATTAAAACGAATTGAAAATACTCTGCAATTGAATTTTAAAGATTTTCAAATTTCCGTTAAAACAAAGTCGGTATCTGACTAAAATAAGCATAACATTGCTATTTTATGTCCTATCAAAAACTTTGCTTTACTTTAAAAGCTAGTCTATGGTAACAGACCTAGACTTTAATATATAATCTTGTCCTTAGTGTAAAACGTAGTTCTTAGAGAAATCAGTGTGATATACCTCTTTATTAGTCTTTAATATAACAACTTATCTTTACTCTAAAACGAACTTTTTACTTTGCGACACTTACAATATCTTATCTTTACAATACCACACAATCAGTAACATACACATGTGATTTGTCATTAGAACCCGACGAATGACTCCACTCATTTCTACCAACAAGTGACATTTCCAATAAAATGAAAAAACCGACCAAAGACAACATGCCATTCTTTGATGGACAGCATAAAAATACATTTATTTACGTGATGATGGTGAAAGTAGTTGTGCGTATCAAGAAATTCTGGTCTTGGAAAAAATTCTTTTCTATTTTCTATAAAAAAAAACAAAAAGAAAAGAAGGAAAACAATATTCTACTAGCAACAGACAACAATAATTGTAATAGAAATAATAATTGTTGTGGTAATAATGATGACAATAATAAAAGACACTAGTGACTGACTAAAAGGCCAAATAACAATAATTGCACGAAAAGAAAAACAAACAACATTTATGAACTGAAGAATAATACACAACATTGGCAAGAATAGAAAATAATTCTAAAACCGCTATAGGTATTAAGTTTAAAAAATGAAAAAAACTTACTCTTTTCTTTATTAAGTAAATAAAACAACTGAACAATGACAATAATATGTATACTAATAAAAAAACAGCAATTGCTATTGTCTGTGAATAAGAATATTTACAATGTTTTCATTTTACTTGAAGATCTGTCTATAGTTTTTGTTTTGCCAAAGCTGCTCCCTTAAACTTTACCTTAGCTATGACCATGCTTAAACGGTTTTTGTTGGCAGAAAAAAAGGAAAATATTGTTCAGGCATCTTAAAGTAAAAACTTGGGGATAGTCAGTATGATGATACTTAAGACAACTTTGTTCGAGCCACAGTCTTTACTGTAGCTCTGACAATACTAGACTAAACTAGCCTATACTAGACTTTACTAGAAACCAGACCAGAAACTATATTATAGACTAGACTATAGACCAGACTATAAATTAGACTATAGACTAGAGTAGACTAGATTGTCTAAACTACGGACTAGACTATATACTAGACTATGAACTAGACTATAGACTATACTATAGACTAGACTATAGACTAGACTATAGACTAGACTATAGACTAGACTATAGACTAGACTATAGACTAGACTATAGACTAGACTATAGACTAGACTATAGACTAGACTATAGACTAGACTATAGACTAGACTATAGACTAGACTATAGACTAGACTATAGACTAGACTATAGACTAGACTATAGACTAGACTATAGACTAGACTATAGACTAGACTATAGACTAGTCGAAATATAGACTACACTAAAGACTAGATTATATAACAGACCACGCATTAGGCTAAACCATATATTACGCTATTTTGTAGTACTTTACCTACTTACATTTCTTGTACAAGAATTTATATATTTTGTGCAATAAAACTCGCAATTTCATTTTGAATTGAAATATTTACTGCAATACATTTTGCTGTTATATTCAATGCTTTTACAAACTCATCTTTGAATTTTAGCGCTTGAACCGAAAATATCCAATAAAAAAATGAGGCTAAATTATGCTTTATATGACTACCCATATAAAAACAAATGATGACTGTCATTATCTGCGTTAAAAAATCATCTACATCGTCATAATCACTGTGCAAAAATTAAGGTCACAAACATATAAAATGATCCTTTCACATTATGGAACCCATAAAAAATAAAAGTCAAAAAAAAAAAAATAAATAAATATTTTAAAATTTCTTAAAACAAAAATTATGCAGACTCTCTTTAGCATATACAATTTTTGGAAGAACAATTTCTTCGTACCAAAATTAAGCAATTTTATTTCGTTTCTGTAATATTTTTAAAGATTTTTTTCTTAGTAAGTTGATTTTTTCAACATTTTTCATTTCTGTTAAAAGATGAGCTCTATTAAAAACATTAACATAAATATAGTAATTTTAACAAATTTTGGGTAATGAACTCTTATTAAATTTAGCACCTACTGGTTTTTTATTGTAGCACTCAAAAACAACAAAATTATTTTCATTGCATTTACTTTATGTTGCATTCACCTCTTTGACGTTGAAAACCTGAACATGAAATTCAATTGATTATGAGAATTTTAAATGTTCTTAAGTGGTCCTTAGGTTAAGTATTGTGCTTACAATATTTTTTGTTATTTTTTGGCAAAAGGTAAAGGTTGCAACTTGGAAACGATTTAAAATAAAAGTTTTTTTGCAATTTTTATAAACGAATTTGAAAAGGTTATTAAGTTCTTAAATTTCATTGTTTATAAAAAAATATAATGTAAAATAATACTTGAGGCTTAAATTGTTTGCAAAGGTTTTCTATATTACTTATTTTCAATCATAAATATAGTTTTTGGACAATAACAAAATATTATATTTTTAATATGTAAAAACTGTAATAAAGGAGTATTTATGTGTCAGTCTATACCGACATCTTATTGTGAAAAATATTTTGTTCGTTCAGATTGGTAATCAAAGTGTTGCGAGAAATTTGTTAAACAATATTTTTAACTCGAGCGTCATCGGCATTTACTAAGTAGCCGGAAACTCATCTGTTTTTTAAGATCAAGTGATAAACAGATGTCTGAAGATAAAAGCTTGGAACCATCAATTAACTTGACACCAACACCTGAGCTTCAAGTAGCAATTTGGTTTTTCCGATCAATTTCGCCGATCTGGATTAAAATTTCATAGACTTTTGCATTCATTTCAAGGCGCTCGCAAGCCGTATTCTAACATTAGCGGCATGAAAATTAATTTGCATTATTGGAAATTGTTCACACCCTTCCATTATCATACTTAGATATGAATGTACATCCGAATGAGAAGGAACTTAAAAATATTTAATATTTATATTTTAATCCAAAAATCCATAATAATATTAAATGACTAAATTAGTCATTAGACTTTTCAACAATGAAGAATGGTCCTTAAACTATTCAATAATAAGTCTATTGTGTCTATATGGACTAGATAATAGAGTCTTTGTTTAGCCTAGTCGAAAGACTCTCTTTGTAAAATGTTCTCTGGTTGTAATCTCTATCACAATTATACAAAAAGAATAACATTTATTACCACTTTAAAAGTAGCACTAAGTGAATTTGTTTACCTTCTGTGGAAGTGATGTTTATTTACATCCAAAGAAGTGAAAAGAATATAATTTTGTTTTAAATTGGAGGTATATTTTGTTCCACTGAAATTTTTTAAATTTAAACCCATTTTATATTGGAGTTGATTGATAAATGCGTGTAATTTATTTGTGTTAATATTATTTAAGTCAAATTAGTTGTTTCGTATATATACAATTTCACTTCGTAATAACTTCCAAAAAAATAACATAAAATTACTTCAGATGTAGTGAATTTGGAATCAAATATAAACAAAAACCTTCCTATGACAAGCCAGTGCTAAAATCATAACTTTTTCAGGTCTTTTTCAGTATTTCCATGAAGTAAATTCGACTTCTTTTTCGATTATTTGGAAGTTCTTTTTTGCTGGGTATATATGTAGGAGGAAATTTTTACAGCCTTTTTTGTTCTTCTGAAGGTGCACTGAGTCATTCAACAAGAGTAATGAGAATTAGAAATCTTTATTATAATTGGCTCAAAATCTTTCTGATGTCTTTATTTCTCTCAGCGCACATTTATTAATTTAGATTTCGTCTAAAATTCCCGATTTATTGTAGAAATAGCTAGAGGATTTCGTTTACTATATTACAAAAGATTTTAAAATCTGCCTTAATCCAAATATACATAGTTTCTTCCGAAGATAAATCTTAAAGGTCTAATCAATGTTTTTCAGAGATCAGAATATAAACCATTGACGAAGAATTATAAACGAACACAAATTTAATAAAGATTCTTGATAAATACACTCTTGAGTTGAATGTTTTTGTATCAATCGTAATTGGACAATATTCACGATATGCATGAAAAGGAATACAAGAATACCTAAGAACATACTTTATAATAATTTCTATATATCGTCTGGATTATATAGAAAAGTCTAATAAGCTTTTACTAATAATGGTTTATATCAATACTTTTTCATTCATTAGTCCCTCTTGTCTTTAAAGCTATACGTTTATCTAGTAACTTCTAAACGATTATTGTAAGAACATTTGTGATAACTTTAAATGCAAATGTGTAAAAGAATTTTAACCCATTACATGATAATGAACGTTTTTTCTTGGATCGTCGAACAGTTCCACTTCCCATAATGGTTAGATTGAATAGCAAATGAATTGTGGCTAAGAGAGCTCATTACTGAGGACTCCATGACATGTTAAGGCAATAATATACAAAACTTTTTAATATTACTAAAGGGGACAAGGAAATCTTATTATGACCCAAAGTATGCTTTTTTTTTGCCTTACTTATAATTTAAAACTGATCTTATTTTGAAAGTGTGTTAAATTATATTTATAACCATACATATTTTTGTTATACTTGGACATTTATTGCCTTATACACCTTGTAATCAGTGTCTTTAAGATCATTTCGCAAAAAATAAAACAAATAAGAAATTATAGTCGGACCAGGCTGAACATATAATACCCTACACCTGTTACAAAAGTAAATTTTGAATTAGTTTTTATAACAAAGCATTTAAGTTGAATTGTAATTTTTCACAAATATAGTTAAATTGAATAAAATTGTGGGCTATGATCAAATGAGGCCTTATTATTATAAAGTTCATGAGGGTCATCAAGGTTAGTATAGAATTTGGTTTTGCAGCTTTTCATCGAGATACAATTATGAACTGAAAAGCTCTATTCGGCGGGTTCAGTTGTATGGGGCCTAAGTGAAATAATGCACCGATCTAAGTGAAATAATGCACCGATCTTCTTCCAATAGGCTTCGCCTCCGCCACTATAGAAGATTATGTAACAAATTTCAATTGAATTAGTTTGATTACAAAGCTATTCGAGGGTTCAGTTGTATGAGGGCTAGATGAAATAATGGACAGATCTTTACCATTTTTAATGGACTTTGTCCCTGGGACAATAGAAGATCATGTACTAATTATTATTGAATTATCTTCAAGAGTTGATTAAAAACTTTACATGGATGGATGGACTCAGAAAATGATTTTAAGCTTTAAGGTGGGTATAGCACCAATATTATTGTGCGTTACAAACATCAACACAAACCCAATATACACTCCCCACTAAAGTGGTGTAGGGTATAACAATCTAAAGAGAACTCAAGAAAATGATTTAATTTTACGCAAAATAAACGTATGATTTGCTGTTGGCCCTTTCGATGTTGAACTTTCGAAAAAAAAACATCATGAAAACGTTTATGCAAACTCTTACCCAAAAAAAGAAAAAATCAGTTAAATATAATATTAATATTAAGTGTACTGGTTATTTATCCATTAACATTAAAAACCGTTTGCTTTTGTTCTTTTCTCTGTTTCTTTGTTTTTGGGAATTTTCGGTGCTGTTGTCTGGTTATTAATTAATTTTTGGATACCGCAAACATTGTCTGTTGTTGGTGTTTATGAGGTGTTCTGAGGAGGACATTTACTGGCTGTTGTTTTGTGGTTATAGTTTATGATTTGGGTAAAAGGTTTTAATTTTTTTTTTTTTTTTTTATTTTTTGTGTGTGTTTTTGGTAAAAGTTTAAGATATTTTTGGGTGAAATTGTGTGCTACAAATCAATTTGATTACAATCACTTAACATTAATTGCCTGCTGTATGAGAAATTGAAATTGAGGATATTTAATGAACAAAAGTTATGAAAATATTTGTTTTCTTGTTTTGGAAATCTCCTTTTCAGAACTTATCTTTGTTTGCCCATCTAGATTTTTAATTGAATATGATTAAACAATTTAAATGAAAAAGGGGTACAAAGAATGTAAATTTAATTTGCCATTTTTGTATAATTTATTAAAAGGGCCGACTGTTTGAAAACTGAAATTAGCACAATAATTTTGTTTTGGGAAATGGCATTCATTTCATGGCAACTATATATTTACTTTTAATTTATAGACTTCACCTAGTATTTTTATAAGTTATGGTACACAGCGGGACCAATACTTCTGATTACCGTAAGTAGGTACAGTTGATTTAAAAATACGTGATTCAACTACGGATCCGTTAAGTACAAAATATCTTGCTGTCCAGTTTTGTTTTTATTTCGGAAGCACGTTGACGAACTCTTGACATGTTTCATTTGGATATATTCAGGTATACTTTGTTCGGATATTATCGGGAATCATTCCGTTTATACCTAACTACTCGTATATCTTTGTTCTTTATTCTACTAAATATGTCTCAGTTGTTGTAGCAGCGACACGTGAAATTACACGTATATCTATAAAGTTAAGACATATTCCCTACTTTTCTTCGCTCTGGTTATCCAAATCAGTTAGATACGGGATTCATATTCAAGCTGAGTTGAAAAAGTGTTGAACATTGTGTGGGCCTGTGCCACACATAGGACTGAAATCTGTTAGATGGTGGTTCGGGTGGCAATCTCAGTAGGAACTGCTTTGACAGCAAAATGTTATGTTCTATGACTAAAAGCATTTTCGTCTCGTCATGCAGGTGTTCTTTAGATGTCATTTGAATGCAGCCTGTTACTGTTATTAGGTCTGCGTTATAACAGCCATATAGCTTCTTCCATTATGTGTAGCTAACTCTGCGTAGATTTCCACTGACCGGTCAATCGGTTGTTAACACGAATTGGACGAACTAAAGTTATCAAGCATTTCAGTGCTTGTTTGTTGAACGCCCATTTACTGAATTACCACTTCAGTCATACAGGGCTGAGTGACTGACTGTCTCTAGTCTAGCATGTATATGAAAACTGTTTGATGGTTCATATAAAAACAATTCGAAATATCTTTGTTTGCATCAAAACTTATGAAGGTACTAAGAATTTAATGAAAAAAAGCAATAGTAAAGAATTTAATAGTCACTTCATCAAATGCATTTCTAATACTTTGTAGACCATTCAATTTAATGACTTTGAAAATATTCAATTATAGCACTTTGGTATGTATGTTGGCTGATTGTTTGTATTCGTTTGTAGCTCAAAGCAATAGCAGCAGATAGATAGATGGAAAAAAAGCTTTCTCGTTTGGTAATTATTTTCTTTCACACATTTGCCATACATTACAAAATACATACAGTATACATATCTATAGGTACAGTAAAACCTGCATAATTATAACACCAAAATTTAACAAATTCTTATCATAACTAACCTAAAGCAAATTTTATCTCTTAGAGTTTAATATGCAAATTAAAAGTTATTTGGATTTATTAAACAGGGTTTACTGTACTTACAAACAAATAAGTTCCATAGTACTGAAGTTCTAGTAAATAAGTAACAAAAGTATTTACTTAAACACATTTTCACAAGTTACATTTTCATGACAATGTCATTATTATGCAGTGAACTAAACCTATTTTCAAAATCGTTAAAATCATTTGTCAATATTCCACGGCTGACTCTAGTACTATACACTTCGCCACAACCGAGACAATGAAGGCGATGAAAAAGACAAATAATAGAAGTTTTCTTCTGGCTCCACCTCGCACTAGCGTCTTTCAGCTATAACATGCTGCTAGTGTAGACTGCCAAAAGTAATGACAAAACAAACAAAATACTTTAGACAAGACAAGAGAAGACAAACAATAAAGTACATGATGTAAAAGTTAAGTAGAACCTATCAGTGTTCATTAAGTGAGAATTGTGTCACCTAATTAACGTAAATGAGTCAAATAACTTGGCCAACACCAAAAAAAATACTAAAAACAAACTAAGAAAGTTTGAAGAAAATCTAAACAACAACCATAACAATGGAGGAAAATATTAGACAAACAATTTTGCGCTAAGCCCTGTTCTTTACTCTGTATTCTTAATAAAATAGAGACGAGAACCTATAAAATTTTTAAGCAAATTTTGCCTTAATAAATGAACTATAGGTAGAGGTAGAGAAAAAGCGAAGCTGAAAAAGAAAATGTTCAAAACGTGAGTTAGATAACGCCTTTGTATAATGTAATGCAAGGTAATGTCATGTTATGCATTAATTCTAAACTTTAACTGACAAACTACAGAAAGAATAAAAAAACAGCTACTAAGTACACCGACCGACAGCCAAATGAATGGATGGATGAATTGTGAAAAAGAACAAAAAAAGACTACGACAAGCCTTTGGTAATTTTTCCCTAGAGGGTTATTTGCATTAGAAATGACAACACAGTAGTCAACAATGCTGGAGGAATTAAAAGCTTCACATAGCCGAAATACCCAGACATAAAAAAGAAGAATAACTAAATATTACAAGAATCAGAGCGAAAGCACTATGGGTTGAAGGAAATACAAATTAATATCATTAACAGCTTATTAGTATTTAAATTGAAGAGATGATAGGTAGAAAGATAGACAGATAGAAAGATAGATAGATAGATAGATAGATAGATAGATAGATAGATAGATAGATAGATAGATAGATAGATAGATAGATAGATAGATAGATAGATAGATAGATAGATAGATAGATAGATAGATAGATAGATAGATAGATAGATAGATAGATAGATAGATAGATAGATAGATAGATAGATAGATGGATAGATAGATAGGTAGATAGATAGATTCGAGCTATTTACAAGTAGCGGTGTTTGGAATATTAATTATAATTTTAATTACAGTTGAACTAATTGCAAAATTGCCAGTACTTGTAATTGGAATTTTGTCAATTAGAAGTGTAACCAATTACAATTACGTTATTTTGTAATTAAAGTAGTGCCAAATACAATTACTTGTTATTGAATTATTTTCAATAACAATTATTTTCAATTTAAATTTTTCTGATTTTAGTGTTTTTCATTGCAATTACTTGCTTAATGATTTTCAATTACTTGTAATTAAACTAATTTCACTTACAATTACTTGTAATTTTATCCTACTGTGCAACGATTTACAGACACTTTGTCAAAATAAAATGTCATGAAACCCCCGAAAGAAATAAAAGAATTTTAATCCAAAAAACGTAAAAAAAAATACAAAAAGTACCAATACTACTGCTACTACTTTTTTGCTAAAAACTAAATTTAGAAAAAATTAAAAACGTGACAATGGCATTATTAGCAAAATATTTGTATTTTTTTAAGAAAAGAAATAAAAACAGAAAAGAGAATAATATTAAACAAAAAGTCATAATAATTTAAAATATTATTAACAATAAAAAAGTAAATAATTTTTTCAATAAAAAGTATTCTAAACGTAACCCTTTTTCAAACAGAACACAAAAAAATTATAATACAATAAATCCTAATATTTGTCTAGTGTTAGCAGAAAAAAAGAAGTTTGAAACTAAGAGGATTTAAGTTAAAATTCTTTTATGCTTTTCTTTGTTGACTTGATTCTCTATTATTTTCTCATTATTAGTTAAAGTTGTATCAATTTAATTTTCTTTCTTCATCATTATTTGACATTAACTCAATATAAGCAGTCAAGAGATTTTTTTTCTACTTTTCTTAAACATTCTAGCGATTACAAATATGGTGACAACAACTTTCTTTTTGATTAATAACAACAACTACAATAAAACGAATCTATAGAGTTTGCGGTGGATTTTGTTTTTATTGTGGCACATGTGAATGCTGCGTATAAATAAATATAAAAATGAAATAAAAAAAGATAAGCAAGATTTTATTTTTATTTTCTATCGATCCTACATTAAAAGAGTATTTAGTTGCACGATTACTTTTGCTGCTACCGATTGCAAAATAAATACCCAAAGACACCTGCTGTACAACGGTTACAACAATGTGTTGTATGAGTTTTTAAAAAAAGTTGCTCAGATTTTTGAACAACTGATTGCTGATGTGTATGACCATTTTTTTTCTTATTTTTATTAAATAGTTTTGTAAACTTGTCTTTTGGGTTTATTGCGTTTTTGTGTTAAATACAGAATGATAAATACGGAATTAAATAAACTTGGGTGGTATGTTTGTTAGTTGAAATCTCATTTATTTATTACATTTCTTCCGATTCTTGGCACAAAATCAAACTGTTTATTGTATGGTGACAAAACGAAAGATTTAGGAAACAAACTTTGAAGAACACAACAATTTTTTCATGATGCTATATTCCATTAATTTCATTGTTTACGCTGGATTTCTATTCACAGCAGCCCAGGAAAAACTTTACCTGTCCGGTAAGCAGGCAAGAAGTATTGAAGCAATGTGAAAGTACTTACTTTTGGGGTGAATAACTAACTATTTTTGTTCGACGAGAATTAAAAAATAACTGGTTACAACTATGATTCGGACCATAACCGTTGGATAGATAGATGCTTTTGATAATTAGACTGATTCTCTACATAATTGGCTACAAATCTTATTCAAAAAATTTAACAATGTTTTTGAGAACGACCACTTATTACCAGGTAATGTATTAAATAACTACATTATCTATTACCAAAATTGGAGAGATTTAAAATTCAAATTCTGAAAGATAAGAGCTATTTCCAACTCGTACACAGAGGAAAATATCAAATTGACTCAAAGTGCTTATAACTTTTTAATAACATCTGTTATCAAAGTGTGTACGAATAGTTCACAAATCAACAACAAGTATATAAAAAACGACGTTATCAAATCGACCATAAATTATAATGTTTTACCAAAGTGACAATACTATGTTTTCAAAAAGAACGTTTTGTTGTCAAAATGATATCAAAGTGTGTACGAATAGTTCTCAAATCAACAACAAATCTATAAAAAACGACGTTATCAAATCAACCATAAAATTGTAATGTGTTACCAAAGTATCAATACTATGTTGTCAAAAAGAACGTTGTGTTGTCGGAATGATAACAATTTGTTGTCGCAGTCACAACGATACAGTAGTGAAGCAAGTGGGAAAGTATACACCCTACACCATTAGTATATTAAAAAAATGTATTTATCATAAATAAACTTTTATGTTGAATTTTTCCTTAATTCCAAAGTATTTGAGGAATTTATTGATAAAAAAACAAAATTTTCTAAATGAGGCTTTATATAGGAGTATAGGTCAAACATGGGCTGATCCTCAATTAATTTGGGAAAAGGATATATTTTTAAATAACAGTTAGTTTTGTTGAGTTTCATTGCAATACAAATTGTTACAAGTCAATTTAAGACGTTTCAAAGATTTTTTGATGGTGAGTTTGTATGGGGTCAAATATGGACCGATCATTGCGAAAATCTACAGTGTCATTTATACATATATAAGACTTAATTGTGCCAATTTTAAGAGAGATAGTAGTATATTATGTAATTATGGCATAAAAAGCCCAAATCGGGAGGTATGGTTGTATGGGAGCTAGGTGAAATAATGTACCGATTTCAACCATTTTCAATAGGCTTAGCCTCGGTGCCAAAAAACGTGCTTGGTCCGAATTTCATCAAATTATTTTGAAAATTGCGGCCTGTGCCTTGCGCGCAAAGTTTACATGGACAGCCAGCCGGACAGACGGACATGTCTTAATCGACTCAAAAAATGATTCTTAATCGATCGGTATACTTAAAAGTGAGTATAGGACCAATATTTTTGTGTTTTACAAACATCAGCACAAACGTATAATACCCTCCCCACTATAGTGGTGTAGGGTATAAATATTATTGAAAGCGTAAAAATTAATCTATTTGCACCATTTTTAATAAGAAACGGCTTTAGTTCATAAAATATAAATAAATGGCTTTTTTACTGAGTGGATTTATATAAAAATAATGTTTTCAACTTTTTTGCAAGGTCTTGTCCGAGAATATGTCAGAAATACTCATATTTTTTTTTTTTGCGTCAACATGTATTGAAAAACTTTTCTTCAACATTTTATAATAACTGACAGATTTTTGATACCAAAAGATTAAACATTAAGTGATTTTCTTTTAGACATGATAATACTACATAAATTTTAAATATAGAAGGTTAAAAACAAAAATTAAACAACATTAAAACTCCTCAAAATACATATTTCTCTAAACTGACGTCATGACTCATGACAAATGGAATGTAGATTCGAACATTATTATTAGTATTCAACACGTGTACCAATTTCCATGGCTATCAACACCTTCTTCTACCAACAATTGTTACAATTTGTTTTATTCATCAAAATGTTTCATTTAGATTCTTAAACGAAAACATGATACAATTAAGAGAAAAACATGATTTACTTTTAAATGCTTTTAAATGTTTTGTGTCCAACAGCAAATTTTGTTAGTCCAATGAAATATAGTGTAAATAGAGTAGAGTAATGAACAATTTTTATGGTATTTTATAATAGACTAAACAGATATAATAAATTAAACAAGAAAACGGCAAATAAACAATATAACATTTCTTCGTGTTTCACTTTCGACAATAATCGTTAATCAAGCTAATAATGAGGAACTATAGAAATTTAAGAAAATATTTGTGAAAAAAAGAAATAACACCAAAGAAACGTGAACATTTCTATATTGATGTTAAATACAATATACATATTTTCAATACAAGATATTGAACGATTTGTAAACAATTACAAAAGGGGAGAGTTTGATATTAAAGAATTTATCGATCACTTTTGTGATCTTTGCTGCCAAAGAAATATTTTTGAAGTTATAAAATTAAAAGAGATTTGAAAAAAATATATTTATTTTAGTGTTTAAGTACTAGATTTTTTATGTGTAAATAAATATGGATTATTAATATGACCTATAAACATTTCATTAACTATATTAACTTTAATCTGTATTTGTTGCTAATTTCAGCTATAGTTTTTTTTCTATCTAGGAATGTATGGCAGTGTTATTTCTTACGATAAGAGAAGTTTTATTAAATAATTAAATTTATAGTTAAACCTACGAGATATTAAAACTAAAACCAGCATTATTTTTTTAACACTTTTTTAGCTAAAACTCATAATAAATCATGCGTAAAAGTTTTATTAAAATAACTATATGTACTAATATTAAATAAAACAAAAACTATAACATGTCTACATGTTACAAATGTAAAATCATATAGAAAATATTCTTATTAAAATTGCAAAAAATAAAATAAACAGTTTATAAACAGTGTTTGCGTTTCTGTGTCTTATTTTGACAGTGTGGCAGACATGTAGACAGTCTAAGGGACGAGATGTATGGCATATCAACAGCTCTATAAATAAAATGTCATGTGTAGGTGTTGAAACTTCTAAAAGAATTTGAAAATATAGTTTGTAGTTGAGTAAGCAACGATTTGATTGAGCGCTACTGTATTTGTTAAACTATAATTAACAAATCTCAAGAACTTTTAAAGTTTAACAGAGCATAAGATTTAATAAAATCATCTGATTTAAATCGGCTAATAGACTTAGAATATCAAGTTTTTATCCATGATTTTTAGTTGTATTTGAAATTTGGTTAAGTTAAGAAGGCATATGTTGCCTTCAAGAGCAACTCCACATTGAGGTCAAGTGTGAAGTGAAAACATCTGAAGAGACAATATTTATGAAACAAATATTGTTTCATAAATAATGCTACGACTTACTTTCCAGGTTTTCCATTCATACAGAAAAGAATTTGAAACCATAATCATATCGTCTTACAGTTTCTTCAAAAATTCGTTGTTTAAATGATTTCACTTTTTCGGAATCTTTATCTGCGTAAGTTTCACACCAAAGTCGATAACAAGTGAAAATGTCATATTCTACGTGCCACCACCGTATACCGTAAAAAGAATGCTACAATATATACATCAGGGTGATTTTTGGAATATGGTTTAAGTCAATAATGGACCAACATTTTTTGAACTAACAAAATATTAATTTTTCAAAACAAAATATTTTTGTTTCATTTTTAAACCGTGAGCGTATGAGTAATTTTTGAAGAGGACCTTATATTCGTCAATTATGAACCAATACTCGTAAAAATTTGTACATAGATTTTGATTTGTATACAACTTATTTATGTTAAATTTCATAGGAAAACTCTTAGCCCTCATTAAATTCGGAATGATGAACTATGTTCCTAATTATATGCTCATTGCTGCACAAATAATTTTCTGAATTCTCCACATCTAATTTTCCAAAGAGGACCTTATATCAAGGATATAGTCAATTATTGACCTATCATCACTTTTTGTACACCGATTTTGGTTCATATTAAACTTATTAAGATTGAATATCATCGATATAATGTCATTTTTATTTTATTATTATTATAATTAGCGTTAATAAAATTTTCTGAAGAGACTTACTCGTGCTTCTAAAACAGTTGTGACGGTTAAAGCTGTTCTTTGTAGGTCCGAAAATGTGGACCGAATTGCCCATTTTCAATACCAAACAAACCTTAGCAATAGTGAATATTTATGCAATATTTCAACTCTCTAGCTCTTTCCGTAGCTCAGACGGACGGACAGATGGATGGACATAGCTAGATCGTCTTAGAATTTAAGATAGACCCAATATATACACTTCAGTATGTCTATGACCAATATTTCGATGTGTTATAAACGAAATGACAAAATCATATCTTTTGTTGGTGGGTATAAAAAGTGGAAACATTGTCGAAATTAAAACTCTCCCAGGAGCATGCTACATTGATGATCGGCCTTTACTAGGGTCGAATCAAAAGACCGTATAATCTGGTACTACGGGTAGTGTCCCGCAGGACTTTGTTCAGGCTAATTAGTTGGTTGAGATTACTTTAGTTGTACGACTTTAAGAGATAAGGACATTTTTACGTTTCGGATATGCATTGGACACACTCCCTTTCATTCTAGTACTTGAGAAAATAACCTACTGACGATAGCATTCTGCATGGCTCTTAGGGTAATACCAAGTCTTGTTTACTTAAATATCGGAAAACTATTAATGTCATATATAAGTTGAGTTTATTTGAATATTTAACTTTGTCATATACAGTTCGCTTTTTAAAGTACATATCTATCTATGGTAGAAGGGGGATCATTCGCCATAGGGTCACATCTGCCAATAACTTAAAAACAAGTAGTCGATTTTATTATCGTATTTTATTTTAGTTTTTCCATTATCTGTCAATGAAAGTTGGAATGATAAACTTTACGTACGATGAGAGGCAGTTTTGATTAATTGTTTTTCAAAGGGTTGTAGAAATATTTGTATGAAATTTTTGTGCTAACTTTTTTAGTTTTTATGATAGAAAATATATATTGATTGGTGATAGAATGTCAATAATAATGAACGATAAAATGTAATAGTATTTTCTATAACATAATTTGAAGCACGAACAAAAAATAAACTTAAACCCAGAACTGCCCCTGGGGCACAAGCACCAAATGGAAGTAATACATGTGTTGTAGAGCAACATGTTGTTAAAATATTGAAAAAATGAGTGACAATTTGTTATAATTTGTTTGTTAAGTTATGTAAATATCTGGTTTATTAAACATTATTTAATGAATTAAAGTAAGAAATTATTTATGTTTTTTTTTTATTTTACTAATGAAAAATCTCTTGGCATATATAAGTTAAAAAAAATGTACATTAAAGGGACATAGGAAAGATTAAAATGGAGCTAACCCAGGAATAACTTTCATTACCATGTAAGTAGTTAAAATGGTAAAATTTACTTACACAATAGCATTTTAAGTCATTATTTTAACACGGTGATGTCATTGGAGGCAAGTACTTACCAGAAATGATTACAAGTAATTAGAAAAAGTAGTCATTGTTAATCACATTAATAAACAGCATCTATATCTTCACTGACAAGATGACTAATGAATTCTAAAGTATATGACACACTATTAGTTAGACCTTATTATACTACTTCTGTGTAATCTAGATCATTGTAGTAGTCATTGACAAGTATGTTGTTAGGTAAGTAATTACAACTGATAGCTATTACCCAGTTTTTGCAGACAACATATAGGGAGCTAATCGGTAACAAGATCATACTTCATTTTATACTAAATTTTCATATGTTAGCTATACCCGTGATATATTTTTTTATACTACAACTGATACTAAGTTTGGGAGAACTCTAATAGAATTTAGTCTTAGCAAGACAACTTTTGGACTTAAGCTTAATATGTTAACTGTCTTTCACTATCTCTCTTTAACGTATTACTGCAAAAATAATAAAGATTTACTACGAAAATAAGCTATATAGAGCTCATCAGGGTTTTTTTTTTCACTTACACCGTCTAAACAAAACCTCCATATTTTGTAGTTTTTCATTTGTCTATTGACTGCGATATTTTTATTATATAAAAACAAAAATGTAGGGTATGCAATTTCTTTATTCTTGAAACACGTTTCCATTTTCCACACATAAACAACTGCTAACGAGCCAACAAACGTATCAAGCAACCTTCATTCCTTCATTCATGAATACTTACTTACTGCTGACATACAATTTAAAATGCATGAAAAGACAACAAACAGAAAAAAGTAACAGAACAACATCACAATATTATCAGTTTTAAAATGGCACGTAATAAAACCTTTCAAAACGGCCCATAAATTAAACCTTAAATACATATTTAAATATTAAACGAAATGGAATAAGAAAATTGAAAACCCTTCGCTTTTAAAACAAATAAAACTAATTAATGACAAATAATGAACTGAAAAATAATCTAAATTATTTCAACAAAAGTAAATTGAGTTCATCACAACTGCTCTATATTTAAGAGAATTTATTAATTTAAAGATTTTATAGGTTTAAATTAAATAAAAATTATTTAAACTCTCCCTCTAATATAACGGTTAAACAGTTGCAATTGTGTCGACCTAATTCTGATTTATTTATGTTTAAAATATGTGTGTGTGTGTATGTGTGTTGCAACAGCAGCTAGCTAACTCATATCAATGTGTGAATAAATTTGTCACTTTGATTTAGTTTGTTCACGTTCATTTCAATTTTTTTTGTTTAACATCAGATCTTTTTCTTTTATTTATTCCACTTTAGATTTTCAACATTATAAATGCATTACATTGTTCCCATCGAAAATAATAGAAAAAAAATTAAAAAAAAGAAAATGGGTTTTAAAAAGGTTCCCCCTGCTATATATAACTTGTGTCTTTTATAATCATCAAAATCGTCAACAGTATAACAATCATCATTGTCTTTGTCATCATCATGATTTTATAGTCATTGTTTATTTTTTGTTGTTTATAGCTTTTATTACAAGTATTGTTGTTGTTTCTGTTGTAACATGTTATTTGTCTAGTGTTATGTTGCTGTCATTGAGTGTTATTGTTACTTTGTAACTTCTTTTAATTTGTCAAGTGTTTTGAGAATATTATTTGGAATATAAATAAGTGATAAATCGAAAATAGATAAAAGTGAAAATTATTTCCTTTTTAAATTCTTAAGTGTAATAGGACGTTGTTGTTTGGCATTTTTTATTTCCAAAACATTTATATCTTGAAGTATGTATGTGTAAAAATATGTTTATAAATTGATTTCAAAGTATATAATCATATATGTAATAAATTATGTCTTAAAACAAAAGACTTAAAACATGAACATTACTTCTTATGGATCATAACCTGGGAGGCTTGTTTTTAAGAAGTAAGAAAACTTTGGCATTTATTCTTGATACTTATTAGGTTTTAATATAGTATAGTAATGTCAGATCTGCTATCTGTTGACAGCACGACAGGGTCCAAACAAAAAGAACAAAAGGTCGTAATTATATTACTGATTTTATCAGTATTGATATAATTTTGTGCTGATGTTTGTAACGCGTAATAATATTAGTTCTACCTTAAAGTATACCAATCGGCTCAGAATCATTTTCTGAGTCGATTTAGCTATGTCCGTCCGTCTGTCCGTCCATGTAAACCTTGTAATCAAACTACAGGTCGCAATTTTGAAGATAATTGAATAATTTTGGTACATGATCTTCTATTGTACAAAGGATGAAGCTTATTGAAAAAGGTTAAGTTGGTCCATTATTTCACCTGGCCCCATACAATTGTACCCCCGAATAGGGCTTGTAAACATTGTAATCAAACTACAATTTTGGAGATAATTCAATGAAATTTGGCACATGATCTTCTATTACACCGTAGCCTATTGAAAATAGTAAACATCGGTCTATTATTTCACCTAGGCCCCATAGAACAGAACCCGCCAAATAGGGTTTTTAAGTTCATAATTATGTTTAATATACTCGTATCTCGCTGCAAAAAGCTGCAAAACCAAGTTCTATACTAGTCTTGATGATATTTATGAACTTTGTAATTATAGGGCCTCATTTGACCCTAGCCCCTCTAAAAAGCCCCCATCAAAATTTTACTTAAATATCCACAGTTTTATTAAACAGTAACAAGTGTAGAGTATTATATGGTCGGCCTCGCCCGACTATAACTTCTTAGTTGTTTGTTATTGTAAATGAGCAATTAATTATGTATAATTTTCTCCATCGATCCATAAAATTTTCCTAACCGCTTATGGGGACTTTAACTTTCATAACCGGGGATTTTAACATTCAACTATATACCCTCGGGAGCATGTTACCTTGATAAAAAATACATCATGATGTTATTGCAATCCCGAGGATAAAATGGTGCTACCAGTACCTCTAGCCTGCCGGGACCATAAACTGGTAATGTCATTTCACTTCCCAGATAATTCTTCGATTGATTTGATAGGGGCCGATTCAGAGAACCACAAAATCTGATACTGGGATAGACCAGTGTCCACAGGACTATGTCCTGGCTTTTCGGTGGGTTAAGTTTCCTTCGGAATGAAAAGTGAGTTGCGGCTAAAAGGCTGCTACAAGCTAAAGTTACGGGTCTACGAGTTACGTCTGTAGGTGCTGTTGCAGACTCAACAGAGGCCATACCATTAGCGTAATTGTAAACGAAAGTGATATTTTTGCATCTCGGAAGTTAAGCAATGGTGAAGGAATGGTCAGAGATTAGAGAGCTTAAGTACTGGAGCGAGGTGCATGTATACTGAACCGGAAATTCCATATAAGTAAATTGACACCGGTATGTAAGAAGCACAATGTGGTGGTGGTGTGTCGTTACAGAATCTCGCACAATCGTTAAAAAATCAATAAGGTCAACACGGAAGGTCAATCAATCGTCACCCAATAGATTACGAAGAGTCAGACAAAAAGCATAAGATTTTTTTTTTTAAAGCGTCCACTATCTCCCTTACAAATGGGTCACTAAAGTGATCTTTACCCTCATTTACAAAAGTACATCCTTGACGAATGATGAGTTAAAGTCAAGTGGGTGGTTAGACTTTAGTGGAGAACCCTCTAAAGTATAGGGACACTTTCCACTTTTTGTTCAAAAAATCAAACGAGATGTCGAACTTTTAGCATCAAAATGATGAATGTATTCCATACTCATCGGTCGACGAGGAAAGTCTTCTTACCCAGGCTTTTAGAATTACTCGCATTGTCTGAACAGTTTGGCTTAATTTTACAAATTCCCTGAATTTAGCAAGAGTATTAGAGTTTTCAGTATCGACAATCTCCTAACTTTGGCTATCGTAAGACTGCCCCACATTTTAGAAATTTCGCCTAAAAGCTAGTATTGTGTTCTCTATCTGGAATAATTGTCTAGCATGGGAATGTCTGATGTTTGTGTATAACTAATAACAGCTTCTGCATACTTGACTTGAACTATGTCTGACTTTGGTTTGTAATCTAGAGATAAGGTCGCTAACTTATTTTTAACAGAAATATATACAGACAGATGGCTAGATGAACAGGTAGAATTATGGACAGTTTGATTCTTTTTATTAAGTATAAACTCCAGATCTATTAACTTTTAGTTATGCTTTAAACCATAAATAGATTTACACATAAAGTATGTTAGGTACATTCAACTATTACATAGTTCCAAAGTTTTTTCTACAAAGTGTAATGAACAAACTTGTATATAATTTACTGTGTCTGTTTAGAAAAGAAAACAAAACACATACTGACGAATGTTGCTCTTTTTCGAGATAGATAGACTTTAGGAGCCA
>NC_060952.1:39579077-39755261 GCF_022045245.1 Lucilia cuprina
CAAGAAAAAGGAAATGATAAGTTCCTGCAATATTTTTAGATTCAAAAATGTATACAACTATAACAAGTAATGTTTTTTTTTTTCTTTATAAAAATCTTGCCTTACAAAAGATAGAACAAACGTAAGTAACAAATTGAAAGTTTACCTTTTGCCATAATTATAGAGTAGAGTTAATTGAATAACTCTAAACTAATTTACTACATTACCAATTTTCACAGACATAAATGAGCAAATAACTTAACAACCCACAATACAATCTACAATTAGTTTATCTTATACATATGGATCTGCAAAATACTTTAGTATGATTTCAACTTTAAACGTAATTTAGTAATTTGTTTGACGATGACAAGTTCAGCAAATCTGGTAGGCAATTAAGAAATTTCACAAGAATCTATTTGAAGAAGAATCATAAATTCCAAAAGAAGACTTTAAAGTAATACAATTTGTAGAACAAACGTGCATGACATAAGTCATTACAAAATAAAAAAGGAAACATAAGAGAAATTTAAGCTATGAAATATTCCCAGCAGAATATTGCAAAATTAATTAATAAAAAAATATTTTTAGAAACTATATAAAAAAACTTTTCCCAACACAAATTGCACTTAAGTCATTAATCTTCTTGGAGAATAAATAATAAAATTTTTAAAATTTTTAATTAACATAAAAAATACGAATTTATTTTAATTATTGATTTATATAATATAAAAATAAGAAATTGCTTTCTGAACAATTAATTAGCATAGAGAAATGAAAAAGAAAGATTTTCTTTTGAAAATTAGCCGAAAAAAAGCCTAAATAGATTTGGGTGTATTAAAGCAGTAGCAACAGTAAAATCTTTTTATTCGATTATTGAAAATTTCTCATGATAGAAATGGCATTACCTGAGGCTAAATGCTAATAATTTAAAGCTTATTTCAACTAAAATAGATCTGTTTAAAAGAACAATCATAACTTAATATTATAATAAATACAAATGTACAAAATCAAAGAACATATCAAAAGAATATTACAAAATGTAACTGTCAAAATGTAACAACGTGGGATATTTTTCTTTATTAAGAATTTAATTGTTAAGCGATAGAAGAAGAAGAAAGGCGGCATTTTCTTCTAAAGAAAGACAAAACAATTATTAATCATATTGGAAAAGAATGAACTTTTATTAAAGTTCTATGTTTAGCTAGAATAACAAAAAAAAAAATGAACAATATTATAAAATATTTTTCAAAAAATATTTCGTAATCCAAAAGCCAGCAAGCATGCATTTAAATTTTTAAAAGATTTTGATAAACATTTTATCAAAATTGCTACTCAAACTTTTCATTATTATATATATCTTAGTTATACTGAAAAAAAAGAAAAATAGCCTCTAAAAACGGAAATCGAATGTCAAAATAAACCTTAAACAATATAATTATTGTGAATAACATACAATCAAATAGTAAAATATCTAGCAGCAGACAAAAAACAAACCTATAATATTGTACATACATTGACCCTAGAACCTTTTTTTGTTACTTAAAAAAATTAAGTTTCTAAACAAATTACCAAAAAATCCTCTAAAAGAAAATAAAAAACACTAAAAACCGCATCAATGAAAGCACAGCAGCAATAGCATCTGTTTCTATAGCTGCTGCTGCTGGTGCTGTCAATGAATCTTGTTAACGTTTTTTTTTCTAAAACAAAAAGAAATGCTGTAGACCGACCGCAACACAAACAACACATGCTATAAACACCCATTGATTATGTTACCTCATTGAGCGGTACCTTAGACATTTAACTTTTTTTCCGGTAGATCTTTTTGCTTTTCTTTACAATCATTCCGTTTGTTTCATCATAAAAAAGCTTAAGGCTAAAGAATTGTGTCAAAATAAATGGCCACCACATAGTTTGTAGGTATATTTAATATGATATTTTTTATTTTAAAATTTTTGAAATTTATACTTGTAATCAAATGTATATATACGATTTATTCAACTTTTAATATGACCTGCCGTTGATGTTTTGTATTTCCGTAGTTTGAGGCGCAATTAGTTGTTTTTTCTGTTTATCATTTTGTTTCTGAAGTTGAATGAATATTAAAATGTGTGCTGTAAGCTTTAAAAATTGCAGTATAATTGCTGATTACTTGCATGCTTAGAATGGTTATGAAATAGAAACAAAAGACTTAAGAAAGAAGCGTGTTATCTAATATTAATTGATTGTAAACTTACCCAACAATTCAAGAAAGAATCACCGCATCCGAAAAATACAGTGATTTTCATTTAGCTCGTTGACTCTTCACGGACTTATTCTTTGTAAACAAGGGTGAAGACAATAGTCACTTTGAAAGTTGCCTTTGAAAGCGAGATAGTGGGTACTTTAAAAACAAACCTACGATTTTTGCTATGCCTTTGTAATATATAGTGTGACAATTGACTTCATAATAGGACAAGCACATGTTAAATATGTATATAGTCACCTGGACGATCAGTGGCTAAGGGTAACAACAAATGGTAGTTTAGGTATGTAGTTCGGCATTGTCCGACCGAACTACCGTAAAAGGTGTAATTCAACTAGATTAGATATAATCTAGAATGGGTACTGTTTTATAAGTAAAATTCTTCCGCAACACTATAGTCAAAAGCCTATAGTATTGACTATAGGCTATCCCATATTGTAAGACTATAGACTATTCCATAGTCAAGACTGTAGACTATTCTATAATCAAGACTACGGACTATTATATAGTCAAGACTATAGACTATTATATAAGTAAAACTATGACTACTTTTATAGACTATAGACTATTGTATAATAAATACTATAGACTATTCTATAGACAAGACTATAGACTATTCTATAGTCAAGACTATAGACTATTCTATAGACAAGACTATAGACTATTCTATAGTCAAGACTATAGACTATTCTATAGTCAAGACTATAGACTATTCTATAGTCAAGACTATAGACTATTCTATAGACAAGACTATAGACTATTCTATAGTCAAAACTATAGACTATTCTAAAGTCAAGACTATAGACTATTCAATAGTCGAGACTATAGACTATTCCGTAGTCAAGACTATAGACTATTCTATAGTCAAGACTGTAGACCATTCTGTAGTCAAGACTGTAGACCATTCTATAATCAAGACTGTAGACTATTCCGTAGTCAAGACTATAGACTGCTATAGACAATTCAATAGTCCACACTTTAGGCTTAGTCAACAAAATTAGTCAAAAAATATTTCTAAAGTCAAGGCTATAATCTTGTTTATAGTCAAGAATATAAACTATTCTATAATGATGTTATTGATCACGTTTACATTTTTCTATTAGAAGCGATGAGTTTGCAACTATGTAGTTTCTGACTTGATTATTTTTCCTGAGTTCATATAAAGAAATCTGTTTCTCACGATTGTTCAAATTATACACAAACATAAACCTAAAAACTAACATTCTATTTAAAATTAATTAAAATTTCTTAAAAAAACACTAATTGATACAAAAGAAACTACCGAATAAGGCGTTAATTCTTATCACAGTAGCAAATTTTGCTAAATTATTTACATTCATCAAATGCTACTGCATTTCTTTAACCTTTCTGAAAAGAAAAATCAAAAATCAATAAAACTTATTATTAATCTTTATTTAAATAACAAGTTTAGCAAATTAATAAATAACTGTAACTTTTTATGGGCACACACATAGCGAGAGAACGAGAGAAAGGGGAACACATTAAAATTAAATTAAAATCATTTGTGTTATACATATTATTATTTTGCTTTTTTTGTTTTTGAGAAAGATTTAATAGCATCAACAATTTGTCATAGAATCAAACATGATTAATAAACCTTTGAAAAAAATAAGCTAAAAAAAAGATCAGCAAAAATGTATGATGTCAAAATTGGTATGCAAAACAATTTGTTTTATTTAATAAAAACAAAAGACTTAAGACACCAGCAGGCTGATTGGGAAAAAACACCACTTAAGTGTTAATAAGACGTGCTAATAGTTTAATAAATTTCTAGTTTTAACAATAAACCAATCAGTTTATTAAACAAACATAAAAACAACAATAACAAAATATTAAAATTTTTCAGTTAAAGTGATAAAAGTACCGTAAGTTTTGTGTTGGTAGAGGGGGGTAAAAATTATTACTTCCCCATTTAAAGACATAGATTAGTTATAAAACTGTCTTCTTTTATTGATATGATATTAATGTTTAGTATGTGTATAATTTATTTCTATTTCATTTTCAGTGAAATAAGAGTGAAAGCAATCCGTCTAGAAATCTTGTCATTTGAACAGAAAACAAAAATCAATTTTCTAAACAACAATGACATCAAAAATAGATGAAGTTTAATAAAAAAAACATTTTGGAGTTTATTTTTATAACTTTTAGTTTTGTTTGCTATTGAAAATGAATGTGTCGGTTTTGTTAGTATTTTCAAGAAGACCTTCTCAAATCAATGGAAGTTTGTAAAGAAATACAAATTTGCATACAATTGTGACAATAATAAAAATTTAAATGAAAAGAAAGACAAAAACAAAAAACTAAACTGAAATTGAAATAAAATTCATTTCATAGTCTTACAGTTACCAGATAGAGAGATGACTCTTACATTCCATTACCGGAAATTTGTTACACAAAACTAAGATATACAAAAATCACATAAAAATAGAATACCAAGATTTGAATGAATTTTTAAGCTATAAACTTAAAGTGTCAGCAAAGAAATATTTTATAAAAAACAAGTAAAAAAGTACTGTCGGTTTTGAGAGACTATGTGAGACGCTACAGTCTCAATACAATGTAATTAAATCTATGTTTGTATGTATAAAAACATAATGTATTTTTCACAGTGCATTCCTGTAGGTCGGAATGGGCATCTGTAGCATACGCACAAGCTTTACATGGACACACACAGACGACTGGCTGACAGATAATAATATCTAAGCGCTTAACGTGAACATATGCTTTGACGTGTAGTACCGTCTATCGACTTGAATCTTTCTATGAAGAAATCTGGTAGCTATCTCATGGATGTGGCGGTCCATATACAGGAACTTTGATGAAGTACTCAAACTATATAATCTTGCTATAGTAATCTGTTGCGGGATGACAGGCAGCATCGGATCAATCAATCCCAATGCTTACCCCGTCAAAGAAAAAGCAATCACTGGTTTAATGATAATAACAGCATACCGAAAGGTGAACAGCTTTAGATGTCAAGATTTCATCGACTAAATGCAATCCACATTAACCATTTCAGTGCATTTCTTAATCTCTTCAAGCCGGCGCAACCACACTACTGAGATGGCTCTACAGACTATTTGGTAGTCCGATATACTCAACGAATAAATCAGGATCCCTCTTTATGTCGAGTGTCAATTGAAACCCTGTAGGGTAAAGGAGACTTTTCCGATCGTTCACCAACTTACATCAGTTCCATTCTTAGACCATAAAGTACGAATGACAAGCTACTACCAAGTGTCAACCCAATTCCCCAAACTTACGCGAAAAAAAGAGATTCTCAACAGGTTTAGTAATTCAAGATAGGTTGCATTCTCCACCCGCGAATTCGGGTTTAAACCACTGTCGCTACATGGATCCCGATGAAACTTTAACTAATTGACTGGCCAAGACAAGACTGGTGGCCAACTGGTCACCCGTAGTACCAAATAATGCTGTGGTCAGATCATTTCAAGGAAAGATACATATGATCATTTCTAGTTTATAGTTCCGGCAGTTTGGAGGTGTTGGTAGCACCACTTTTCACAGGTATATTGAAATAACATCAAGACGAAGAGTTCACCAAGGTAATATGTCCCTAGGGGAGGCGTGTATAAATATTTAAGATTTATTTACATATGTTTACAGACATCCTTCTTTCTTCCTTAAAATAATTTTTAAGAAAATGTTAAAATATAAACACAAACTATAGTGATGTAGGGTGCATTTCTACTATCAAAAACCTAAATAAATTTGCATTTTCTTAAGATGTGATATTAGAGTGGCAATTGTTGATGATTATTGTTTCCTCTTTTGTTTATTGTTATTATTTAGATTTTTTTGACTCTTTTTTAAGATCTATAGTGTGTATATTTCTAACTTAACAAATATTATTTTAATTTTTATTATAATTTTCTTTGTTTAGGTTAAAATCTTTTAAACTAAACTTTCTTAATAACTTGTCTTAAACTTAAACGTTTGTGTGTTAAGAAGCTAAAAGAAATAAAAATTTTCAAAAACTAAAACTTTATTAATGATCTTGTTTTCTAAAGACAAATATGTGAATACAAATATTTTGAAGATTCATTAGACTTTTGTAAAAAGTGTGAAATTATAGCACTTTTCCTTTCAGATTATGTTTAACTAAGAAAGAGAAATTATATGTTGGTGAACTTTTTTTTGGTTTAGTAAAACGTTTAGGCTTTTAAATACTTATATACATACTTCTTAATCATTAACTTTCATTCGTTTTTTTTAGTCTTAAGGGTGCAGCAATTAAAAAAGAAACATTTAAAATTCATTATATTCATTCTTATATACAAATTTACAAAATTTAATATTTGTATTTCCAGCTAAAATTGAGATACTTATTGATTAAAGCAAATTAAAACAAAAGACTTAAGCTACAAGCACCAGTAAGAGTTTTCGTACAAAAAAGTTTTCAATATCTTTTTGGCAAAAAATAAATACTTTTTGTCTGAAAGAAATTGTGAAACATAAGTTATTGATAAATTTTAGCATTTTTTAAAATATATTTTATATGGAAATATTTTAAATACCAATTTAAATAGATGTAAATTAATGTAAACATTGATTATTTTATAAGCCATTCAATATTTATTTTTTTTCTTCTTCATTTTCATTGATAAAATTCCTATAACATAATCCTACAGGGCTTCCTTATTACGTTCATATTTTCCACTTTTTACTCTATTTTATTTATGTATTTAATAATGTGTATACTACACGTCATTCTTTTGTAATCCTTTTAATCTTTATTAAGCAACAAACTATAAACTAGTGTTGAAAATAGTAGTTATGGTGCAGTTTATGGCCCACCTTAGTTGGGACCGTATTCTTTGTTAGATGGATTTAGATGAGAAATTAAACAAAGTATATGAAAGAGTCATAATTTTTATCTTAATGGATTCACATTAATTTATTAAATATTAAGCATTAAATAAATGATAGTTAAAGGCACTTTTATTTTTTTCTAATTGTTTATGAATTGTTGAGTAAACATAAAGATGAGTTGGAAAATAGTGTCTGTCGGGATCTGTGTAGGGTGCAATTGTATAAAGAACTAAATTTTGGTTGGTAACTTTAAAGGCGAAACAAATTTGTTAAGAAAAAAAGATCTTACTAGTTTATGCCGGAAGAAAATAAAACTGAATATACCCATAAAAATATCGCTAATAGGTTGTACTTTTATAACCACTTACTTTTCACTTACCATCGGCAATACTTTGAAATACTCCAGTAATAAATTTCTTTTAATATGATATAGAATTACTTTCTTTTTGGCTTTAGCTAATTAACAAACCGAATTCCCTGGTTCGTATTCTTACTGTCTCTTTTTCATTATTAAAAACAAAACAACATACGCAACAACTTTTTTGTAAGCGAAAAAGCGTAGAAGTACCTGCCTCCAATGGCATAACCGTATTAAAATAATGAGTTAAAAAGCTAATGAAGAAGTAGTGAAAAGAGGGTTTTTTAGCATTTTACCTCATTACTTATCAATGTAAGTTTTTCCTGGGTAAAGGTTACTTTTATGTTTTACCATTTTAAGTAGGCAAAGTGCCACGCCCACATACATAGTAGAAGCACTTTATTTTAGAAACTTTATTTTAGACAACATGATATGGACAACAATGACTTCCATATCAACAATTATGAATCAAATGAACAGATTGTGTAGAGTAAAGGTGGCAATTCCCATATAGAGAATGTATTGAATAAGATAATATATAAGTTTGAGTCTTCAAATTATGTCAATTATTAGAAAAAAAGTATATGTTAGTTTTAGTATTAATATGAACATTTGGTTTAAGAGTAACTTGACTAGAAATAGTGGGCGTGGCACCACCCTTATAAAACAAATATTTAAAGTCGTAAAAATGTGATTTTTATTAACATGTTAAAGGAGTAAAACTGCCTTGTTAAAAATGTATTAAAAAACATTAAATTAATACTTTGCCTTTAACAATGCGATGTCTATATATATGTTAAAATCAATTTTTGAAAACCCCAGATATCTTAGGGATTGATTTTTTAAAATTTACAAAATCGGTTCATATATAACAAAGTTATAATCATAAACAAACTGTCAAGAAAATGTTTGAACACCTTAAAGTAGTGGTCCCATACCCACCTTAAAGTGTAGAATCACGTTCTTAGTCGACTTAGCTATGTCCGTCCGTCTGTCTGTGTGTCCATATAAACCTTGTACGCACGTTACAGGTCGCAATTTACAAGATAATTTGATCAAATTTAGCACATTGTTTCCTTTTTACAGATTTTAAGAATGAAACTTATTGAAAATGGTTGAAATCAGTCAATTATTTCAATACAACCCTACCGCTGGGTTCATAATTATTTTATATGTTTTGGTATCACAAAAAAATCGACGTAACTTATGTTTATAAAAGTTTAAATGAAACAGATTTTCGCAATAATCGATCTTTATTTAACTCGAACCCCTATACAAACTCCAATTTAAAAAAAATGAATTGAATACCAAATATAAATTTTCAGTGCTATCGGTCAAGAACTGTTGCACTTAGAGGGGATCAAATTTGGACATTTTGGTCCCATGTTGTTTTATTGAAATAAGTGTAGCTTTAAACCAATTGGTCCCAGCAAAAATTGTCTAAAGGAATTCAGTTCTTTATTTAAATTTTTTTTTAATTTTTATTTTCGAAAAAAAAATTCCTTATCCAGTTTACTTTACGAGCTTTATACTCCCATAATGGGATGCTAGTGGGATATAAGTATGTATATCAAAAATAAATATGTTTTAAATATTTCTTTTAAAATTAACGTTTAAGAATATGAGTTAAGAAAGCTTAACTCATATTCTAGAAAAGGTTTGTTGTTACAAAGTGGGATGCAATAGTACTAACCTTTGTGCAAATTTCAACAAAATCAATATTTTGAGTTGTCACTTGACATTAAATTTTCTTTATAATATATGATGAAGGGTATATAAAATTCAATAAAGCTGAATCTTACTGCTCTTAAGTAAATTTACAAACATCGTTTCTAATCTATAATTTTTAAAAACCACTCTTTAGTATTGAATATACAAAACAAATAAACATTTTGCAAGAACATTGTTAGTTAAAACAAACTAATAAAATTAGGTTTGCCTTTAACAAATCCTATCAGTTTTCCTTTTAAATTTCCTATTTTTTGTCTAACTATAAAATGTTAAAGCGAAAAAAAAAAACAATTCTAAAGATATAAACAAACGATTTGTTGGCTTTTAAACACTAATAAAAATTTATTAAATTTTATCTCATATTTTTTCACAACTGCCATATTTAATGAGTTTTTAAAACGCAAACATTTTAGTTGCCATAACAACAAAGAAGAAAAAGGAAGATATTTTAACAAAGATTTCCTATGCCAAATTGATATTATTCAATTAGTTAGAGAAAAATATTAAGGAATAGACAATTTGAAATTTTTTTAACAATTTGCTATAAATTGAAAGAGAATAAGTTTAATGAACCTTTTAAACGAGAAATAATAAAGTTTTTAAAAAATATATTTTAAAAATTACTTTATCTGTATAAAATTGTTATTCACTTAAAAGTTAAGCAGCAAAAAAAAAATTAAAATACAAAGTGTTCATTTTATTTATTTTGACTTTAAGATATAAAGATTTTAATTTTTAAATGTACGATATGAGTTACACAAATTATTATCAAATTATGTACATAGTTGTGTATTTATATATTTTTTTTTTTTTTTCATAAGTTTGTAAATATATGTGTTTTTTTAATTTAAAATTGTATAGAGTTTTTTTTTTTGCAGTTAAACAATTTTCTGGCTTTTTAACAATGATTGAGTTAGACAGATAGAATCTTGCTTTGATTAAGCAATTATTAAAACCTTTGTACATTTTTTCTTTAGAAAAACAAACAGTTTATAAAATTTTCAGTTATTAAAATCTTATTCTCACGTTGTTTTTTTTTTTTTTTTGTTAACTGCTGTAAAATGTTTTTGAACTTAAATTGTTTTTCAGTTCAATAAATAAAAACCATTACTTCTAGTTTTGTTTGTAGTCTTTACTAATTGTTGTTTTTAACTGTTTGTACTGTATAAACAATGTGCAAACTGTTTAACGCTGTTATTTATCCATTAGAAATAGTAGTGTAAAGTAGGAAAAGAAAATAATTAAATTTACATTGTTGTTTAAAACTTCTTTTCCTATAATTTGATAAATATATGCTGCAAGATCTGATTTATATTAAGAATATGTTATTTATTTTTCCATTATGTGTAAATATTTTTCAACAGTTGCAAATGAATTGTAATCCTAGCACTGTAATGTTAGTGTTAAATTAAGGTGGACAAAATTATAAAGATTTATAACTGATTGTTTGCTTGCATTGAGATTCTCAATTTGAGAAACAGTATTTTATTTGGAAGCTTTATATTGATTCATGGAGAAGCAGAAGTTGAGTAAAAGTTAAACTTTTTCAACAACGCATGGACTTTTAATATCATATTAATCCTTTCATTTTGATGAAAAATGGAAAAAGTGTTTTCGAAGGATATCGCAGGATATTATCCTTTTTGGCATGTAATGACATCATATTGTACAAAATAAAGTTTTTTTCTGAAATCACCATTTACTGTAGCTGTGTACTCAAAATAACGCTCTAAATAGAGAAAAATGTAACAAAAATTTGGGACACCGGTGTCCCGTATACGTGAAATAATGTTGCATTAACCTGGAAGCAAAAGTGGAACACTCAGACTGTCTGTATAACGGTCACAATGGACTTTGTGACATTACTAAATGAATTGGATAAATACAACAAATTAACATTATCTTGGACACCTGACTATGAAGGCCATTTTAGCAACTAACGGGCGAACTATCTAGCAAACAGACCTATCAACCTGAACCATATTTTGGTATACCACAAGTGTATGCCAGAGAAAGATTAAAATCATGGGTTTAATCGGAATTTGTTAGGAAGATACAACAGGGCTGGCTGGGAAGCAGAGAGTTTATTAACGCTATTCAGAAAAAATCACAAGTTTTTAAAGCTAAACAAAAACGATATTAGAATACTTACGGAGTACTCACGCTACACTGTTATGCAGATTTTGTGGCTGTCAGGATGTGTCCTCTGAACATATATTGTGTAACAGCGTAGTGCTAAGACCAGAATCTCAGGTGCAGCTTTATTAGTCTCCAATAATATATTCAACTTCTCGCCATACGAACCCGTTCTTTTCATGCGTGAATTGAACCTCTAATGGTGAACTTAAGCGTGCTTATTTCCTTTCAGATTTCCATGATTGCTACATTATCCAAATTGTATTTCTGATAGAATGTGTGAATGAACTAGGTGATATTGTGAACCGACTTCATATATATCCTTGCAATGGTTAACTATTGTATTCTCAATATACAGACACTTCAACGGATAGACAGACACACGAACAGATAGATACACAGACATACTGACAAACTGATATTCACACAGACAGACAGACAGACTGATAAGTATAACTAGACCGTCTCAGAATCTGAGAAAGTTCTTTGTTGACACAGGGGAAAAATATACACTCCTGGTACTAAACTGACACCAAAGTTATTATATTTTTTCAAAAACATCCGTTGTCAAAGTATATACGACAAAAAGCGTTATAAGTTCCGGGAGCTTACTACGTTTGTTAACATTCAGACAACGGATGTGTATAAAATTTTGATTTTGACAACGAATTGCTGCCACATTTCCTTGTCAACATTACATAAAGCTGTCGTACGTAAGCATTTATTTTAATAACGAATGTTATTGAAAAATTGCAAATAATTTGGTGTCAGTTAGATAACTTACGTGTATATTTTTCCCCTATGTTTCATCTAAATATTTAAAACATACACCACTATTGTGAGAGAGAGTATTTTACATTTGTGCTGATGTTTGTAATGAGTCGATTAAGATATGTCCGTCAGGATGGCTGTCTATGTAAACCTTGTGCACAATGTACAGGCCGCAAATAAGTTTTATATAAGTATAAATGATACTGCAAATTTTCGTAATCATCTGCCCTTATTCGATCCTAGCCCCCAACAAAACCCCTTTAAAAAATGTCTTAAACGTCTAAATTTGACTTGTAACCATTTGTATCGCAATGAAAGTAAACAAAACTAACTGTTTTTAAAAATATATAAGTTTCCCAAGTTTATCGAGGATCGGCCAATGTTTGACCTATACTTCTATATAAAGCCTCATTTAGAAAATTTTGTTTTTTATCAACATAAAAGTTTTCTTACGAAAAATAAAAATTTTAAAAATATACTCATGGTGTAGGGCCATGCCCGACAATACTTTCCTACTTGTTTTACAAATAAAATGGCAAAATTTGATAAAACAAATTTTATGTAAACTAATATATTAGGAAGAGTTTCATAAATACATTAAATATGTCAGTATCCTAAAAACAAACATATAAGACTTAGTTTTATTTGTACCACCCCTTGCTATAAATGGGCCTCATTTGAATTAAAAAAAATATTCAATAAATTGTTAGGAATTTTTTTTAAAAGTGTATATTCACTATTTAAATACAGCTGCACTAGAGATCTATAAAACAAATGTATATACATACTAAAAAATATTTAGCTTAATCAAATAGTAACTTTCATTTTATAATGCAAAAATGCAAACGCATGTACAAAAGGGCCAACATAATATTGATGGAATAATGACCTTAATTTAAAACAAAAAAACTATATCCACATCTTATTTATTTCCACTAACCTCTTTTTTCAAATACTTAAACTATTTCTAGAGCTACAAGTATTTATTTAATGTATTTTTTCTATCAATACAATTACCTACTGTACTTAATATCTAAATGTTAAAAACTGAAAATAAAACGAAAGGCTTAGGAAACAAACACCATGCAAGCAAACAAGCAAGCAATAAGTTTAACTTACATGTTTGTGTCTTAATTCTTTTGTTTAACATAAAAAAAAAAACACACAGTGGCAAGATGAAATGAATACTTACACATATGAATAAATATTGACCCAAGTAATTCATAAATACTAACCAACTTAAAAACCAATAAGAAAACTTTCTTTAAGTTATAAAGATCTTTACAAGAAAAAAAAGTACCACAACAAAAAGAGAACAAAATATAATTAAAATTTTCCATTAAAATAAACAATAAATAAAGGTTGCTGCTTATTCTTGCTAAGGAGTGAGATCGAAAAATTCTTAACACACGTTTTTCATTACATTTTCCAACCAAAGTATTATTTGATTTTTTTTTTTGATCAAGTTTCCTTTGAAAAACATGTCAGTTATTATGTGTAATGTCAATTATATTAATTTTTTTGTTAATCTGATTAAAATGAGTGACCAGAAAAAAGTGCGTACTGAAATTATTAAATATTTTCAACTTAACCCAACTTGGTCTTACAAAAAGTTGGCCAAGCATACAAAGGTCTGCCGTCAAACTGTTTCCAATGTTATTAAACAGTACCGGGAGAACTTGTCAGTTGATAGAAAACCTGGTTCAGGTAGAAGGAATGGTCCACATGATGTTTCTAAAGCCAAAACAATAGAACGCATTTTCAAAAGAGCTCCCAACGCATCCGGTAGGAAAGCAGCTCGGTTAGCTCAGTGCTCGGACTATTTGGTACGAAAAGTTAAAGCTAATGCAGGTTTAAAAACATACAAGGCTCAAAAAGTTCCTGACAGGAACGCTGCTAAAAATTTAGAGACCAAAAACAAAGCACGGAAATTGAAGTCAAGTTTTATAAAAAATATTCTTGCTGCATAATGGATGACGAAACGTATGTTCTGGCAGATTTTTCGCAACTTCCAGGTCAAAAGTTTTATGTTGCTTATGCTCGAGGGAATGTTAAAGAAAAGTTTAGGACCCAAAAGCAGACAAAATTTCCCAGAAAGTTCTTGGTATGGCAAGCAATATGCTGTTGCGGCAAAAGAAGCCAATCATTTGTTACAACGGGCTCTATAAATACCGAAATTTACATCAAGGAATGTTTACAAAAAAGGCTGCTTCCATTCATAAGACTTCATAATGTGTCCACTTATTTTTGACCTGACTTGGCATCCTGTCACTATGGTAAACAAGCCCTTGAGTGGTACAAGAACAATAATGTGGTATTTGTACCAAGAGAGGCAAATCCTCCAAACTGCCCGGAGCTAAGGCCAGTGGAGAGATATTGGGCTCTTGTTAAAAGACAATTGAAGAGTACAAAAAAGGTGTCCAAAAGTGTGGTAGATTTTAAACGGAGATGGACTACATGTTCGAGCAAAGTGACAGAAAGCACTATAAAAACGTTAATGGAAGGGTTTCCGAAAAGGGTTCAAAATTTCATCACTAGTGATTAAAACTATAAAAATATTTTTTTTTTGTAAATTGTAATAATAATTTGAATCAAATAAAAAAAAATAAAACTGTAAGTTTAGTGGTTTCTTTTTTATAAACATATATGTATGTTAAGAATTTTTCGATCTCACTCCTTATTATACTATGAATATAAATAATTCTGTATGTATTTAAAAACATAAAACCACTTGTGTTTTCTAAGCAAATAATTGACATATAAATCAATGTTTACCAAAGTATGGGAAGGAAAAAATATCTATAAAATTTGAATTAAGTTCTTATTGTAGGAAAAACCTATAAAATCTTTAAATAAAGTGTTGATATCTTTAAGAAAACTTCAAAAAATCAAACACTTGTTATCATGACATAGAAACGGTAGTAAAAAAGTTGTTGTTATTTGATCAACGTTTTTGTTCCAAAAGGGTTTATTTAGGTTTAATTTTCATGGCTTTATTGTTTAACCCACAATTAATTTGATGTTGTTTTTTTGTTTCTTTGGTAAGTAGTGAAAGAAATACTTTAATTGTATGTCAATATAATGAACGAAATAATATGGAAATAATTTACGAGGTAGTGTTGTAGAAGGAATTTAAAATTTTTTTTTGAAAAAAGTTTAATATGAAAACAATTAAAAAGGCAAAATCGGACGAACAGTCGGACGAACTTGACTTAATTGAAGATGATTCATTAAAATGTCGATTACAAAGTTTACATGGACAGACAGACAGTCGGCTGAACATGACCTAATTGAAGATGATTCTGAGCGAAATCACTAAGGTGTTGTAGGATATAAGAAGTAAAAGTTTTTGTTATAACTGGGGCTATTAGAAGTTGTCTTACATAATCCGTGGGATCTATAATGCATTTTCAACCACTTCATCTTATTATCAAAGAAGAAGCTTACAATTTAGCACTTTGCCTACCAGGTATCGCCAATTAAAAAACTGGTGATTTGTTTTCACATATGAGAATATAAAAATTATTCCTAAACGACCCATACATTTGTGATAACAATTGTGGGTCAAGGGTTAGATCATTTGAGGTTATTATACCGAACAGGGATAAATGAACTCATCAAACTTGATGGCAAGACAAATTTTAGTTCAAAGATGGTTTCAATGATGGTTCCATTTATTCCAAAAGACCATCCATCCTTAATTCTTTCAAGTGGAAATATACGACTTGTTTTTTTTGAGCTAGGAAGCGTGTAAAGAGAAAAACCATGCCTTTAAAGCCTCAAGCATTTGATGTGTTATAGTGGACTGCTTGACTTTACTTAATTATTACGGTAGACATACCAAACTGGCTTTATTTTGGATACCTGGCCATGAGCCTAATCTGAAAATGTAAAAGCTAGACGCTCAATGCTCCTTTATTGGTCCTGAGTCCTTTTTGATTTTTTGCGAGGATATGCCAAGGCTATGTAAGACTCTTGGGTAAATTCTGAATTCGTTCACCAAAAGTTATATAACACTGTCAAAGGAAAATCCCAAAAGCCATTAATGCCGAATAAAAACGATCTCAACGAAATAACGGAATTATTTAATGGACACTGTGGGTCTTACTCTGTAAGGAATCTATGTAGATTATATACAATAGAATATATATAAAACATATTCTATGTAACTGTCCATTATTAGAGAGGTTGTTTTACTAACCAAAAAAAAAAAACTTCAATCTCTCACCAATAAAATCAGTTGCTTTCAGGAATAAACTGATGAACCAACGGGCAACACACTGCTTTGTACTACAATTCACTTTTTTGATGAAATTTTTGAAGGATATCTCGGATTTTTTGCGTATATTTCCATTTTTTATAAACATCTCGAAAGCATGTATGATGGAATTATTATCCAGAGGAAAATTGATTTCAACAGAATAACAGACAAACGAACAGAGCTTTTATTAGCCGGTATTGAGGAATTGCAAACTTGATATCTATTATATGTATATGTATAATGTCTATATTATGTAGAGGCAATTAATGCTTTTATTTATATTTGGAGAAGCTGCTAACCTGATTATGTTTGGAGGATAATGCTTTTAGAATGTAATTAAAATGAAATGATTATAAATCTGGTATTATCAATTACATCGTTTTTGAGCTATAGCGTCCTAAATTTTGAAATAAATCTCCTTATGGTAATAAGGCATTCACACATACATACATATATATAATTTTGAATGACTGATTTACATATGTATTTATCATTTATTGTTTGAAGATACAAATGTATTACATTTTAAATTAATAACTGAAATATAAGAAATTTCTGAAACGTATAAAAATCATTAATACGATTATCAATAAAAATAAACTAAAATACATAAAAATTCCTTTTTTTTTAAATCCACATTGACATGCCCTCGATAACAACAAAAAATATGGACCTTTTTACAATAACAACGAAAACAGAAAAGTAAAAAAAAAAAAAAATAATAAAAATGAAGAGTATAATTTTGAAATCTATCGAAAAAATTGAAAAAAAAGAATTATAAAAAAATAACAAGAAAAGTTGACATGCAATTGATATTTTTTTAAATAAATAGACAACCTGTATGTGAAGTATGATTTAGAGTACGTGAGTGTGTGTTGCATATAAATACAAACATACTTGGATACAAACAATAAATAGAAAAATGACATCAATAGAAAAATGTCTGCAATATTAAAGAAAAAATTGAAATGCTGCTACTGCTGCTGTAGTAACATCACAACTATGCCAAACAAAAACCAACATGCAGCAACATGCATGTCTTGCATGTTTGAAATTTTTCAAAGAATGTTACACAAACAAAAAAAAAATAGTCTTAGAGACACATAAACACACTCATTACATACATATAAAAATTTTAACAAAAGATACATTATACTCTAGTATAACACTAAAATACCGCACGTACAATATTCAATACCAAAATTGTTAACATTACTGATGGTCGATCATCGTGCAACGAACAAACGTCCGTCTACAAGTAAATATTATAATGCTAAGTAAAGATGAGGAAAAACCAAACTAAACCAACACGAAAGCCTCAACTGGTGCTGAGGAAGCAACTACAAAACTACAAACTGCAGTTGACGATCACTGATCACTCCAAAAAACGAAGAAAACAGCAAACGCAAACATAAAATTGAGTTTAAATAACTGAGCATAGCCACCAGGTGATTTAATGTAACGCACAGGTGTAGTTTTCTCACAAGCAAACAAACAAATGTTTGAAAAAAGAAATGTTTATTATACGAAACTACTCATTTTTCGAAGCATAAATAAAAGAAAAAGATCACTTAGGAGAGCTCTAGTATAAAAGAGGGAGAGAGCGTGTGTTAGTTAAAACTCTAAAAACTTTCTTTTTGAGTTTCTTCTTTAAAACACTCAAAGCTTTTTCTGATGTTTATGTTTCTTTAGCCCAGAAACATTATCTCTTGCCGGCTTTAACTCAAGAGAGTTTTAGATTTTTTTTCACTGTAACATATATTTGATCTGTTTAAATGTTTGAAAAATTAACATTTCTTTGATAGTTAGTATATAGAGATACATATGTCTATGCGAATGTGTATCTATGTAATTGTGTGTAATATTTATGGCCTGGCTATAATCATGAATGAGTTTCATTTGGCGCTTTAATTTGTAGTTTATTCATTTGCCAAACAGCCGGTGTAGAAACCACCAGCATTCGACTATAAGTTTTTGCTATTAAGTGCGAGCATAAATTGTAGTTGTTTTCATCGTGATTTTTATGGTTTTTGAATTGTTCTGTAAGAGGCGGTCATTTGGTATGATGTTTTTTGTTGTATATTTTGAAAGAAAAAAATGTTACATTAAAAGAAATTGTAACTAAATATTACAAAAGCCGCAGTTAGTTCATTTGTTGGGTTTTTTTTTTTTTTGTTCTTTGCTATTTTTTGCTTCCTGTCAGTGCTCGTGATAATTGATTTTATAATTGGAATACACTCGATATTGAGGAACTAAGGGTAATAGTTTCTGCTAAAAGAGAAGGAATTTAGAAAAATTTTTAAAATATCTGTTGTTAAAAGTGGGATAAAAAACCTTTTTTAGAAACTTGACAATTACTTGATTTTTACATTGCACTTTTGAATGACAACTGTATTATTTATGAACACTTATGTAATGATATAAAATATATAATGTAATAATCAGGGCAAGGATTTTCATGCACTAAAAAATTAAAAATATGCGCTTATAATATGCACTATAAAATGGGAAAATATGCACTAAAAATGTGAAAAATATGCACCAAAAAATATTTCTTTGAAAGCTTGATAGCAATTCTAATGAAATTTGGTTAGTGAATGTATTTTTGTATAAATTATATTTCTTCCGAATTTTTGGTAATCGTTTTGTAATGTTTTAAGTGAATTATGTAAGAACAAAATTTCATCAAGTTATTTTTTCATATGGACATACAGATGGACAGGCTTAGAAATTAATACTGAACCCATACTTTAAAGATCAATGTTTTGGACGTTACAATTAGCAGCACAAACTCAAAATACCTTCCGCACTATTGTGGTTTTAAAAATTATATGTTTCTATGTAAAATTTTATTTCATAGAACCTAGTATTTTGTTGTTAAATCGAAATTTGTAAATATTTATTTAAAAAAAATTCTAAATACCTAAAAATCAAATTTGTTGTAAAAATATGAAATACAGAGAAAACAAAACAATTTGTTTTAGAAAAAATTAAAAATATGCAAAATATGCTATAGAAATGATGGAAATATGCAAAATATATGCAGTTTAAAGCAAAATATGCAATTTATGCATCTATAACAAAATTACAAAAATATGCAATAACAAATCGATGTCATTTTGTAGCAAATTCTTTGTTTCCAAAAAAAGCTAGTTAAATTTTATTTTGAGTTACTGACTAAAAACATGCATTTTCATAGAAATCCTTTTCCTGGTAATGATATATAGTATTTAATCTTATATCTTAGTACTTATTGGACCATATTTGGCCCAAAATCTTTGTACCTGATGTAGAAAAGAAATTGACCTCAAATGAATAAGTTATTCCCACAGTGATGGCAAGGATCAATTTTCATCTGAGGCACTGGTTAAGGACCGAACAATAGGCAAAAGAGACCCTAACTAACTAACTAACTAACTAACTAACTAACTAACTAACTAACTAAATAACTAACTGACTAACTAACTAATTAACTAACTAACTAACTAACTAACTAACTAACTAACTAACTAACTAACTAAATAACTAACTAACTAACTAACTAACTTACTAACTAACTAACTAACTAACTAACTAACTAACTAACTAACTAACTAACTAACTAACTAACCAACTAACTAACTAACTAACTAACTAACTAACTAACTAACTAACTAACTAACTAAATAACTAACTAACTAACTAACTAACTAACTAACTAACTAACTAACTAACTAACTAACTAACTAACTAACTAACTAACTAACTAACTAAATAACTAACTAACTAAGTAACTAACTAACTAACTAACTAACTAACTAACTAACTAACTAACTAACTAACTAAATAACTAACTAACTAAGTAACTAACTAACTAACTAACTAACTATCTATCTGTCTATCTATCTATCTATCTATCTATCTATCTATCTATCTATCTATCTATCTATCTATCTATCTATCTATCTATCTATCTATCTATCTATCTATCTATCTATCTATCTATCTATCTATCTATCTATCTATCTATCTATCTATCTATCTATCTATCTATCTATCTATCTATATATCTATCTATCTATCTATCTATCTATCTATCTATCTATCTATCTATCTATCTATCTGAATTCTACGCTGAATTCTAATCTGACCCCGGATTATATTCATTATAATAAGCTGAGACCAATACTTTGTTTTCTATGTTCAAAAAAATATCTCAGAATTTCTTATTTCAGAAGTTCTTTCTTGACGCACGTCTAGTTGAGCTTTAATTTAAATCAATGAATATCGTTTTAAAGACTGTTGATCCATACAAGTTGATCCGGTGGAGTTACTTTGGGAATAAATGTTGAGAATTTGTTGATGTCAAATAAATGAAATACTGGATATTGTAGCAGGGGTTTTTGGAGCTCGAACGCGATACAATGACAGATAAAATATAAATTTAAAAACAGTGTTCAAATGGTACTCCATTTGTTGTGAAACTCAATATTAATAATAGGGATAGTTACCTCCTATAGACTTTGCAATAAAGTTGATTATAAAAATATTAATTTTATCTTATTGATTAAATCTTTAATGCCATAACTACATATTCTAAACACCAATGTAAACCTATTTAGTGGCAATTTTTCTATATACTAATAGATTTGATGACTATGTACTTGAAATTTTCAATTTTAATCAGTTCCCTTAGAGTGTATTATAATTTAAATCTTTTACTTTATTGTTTTTTTATAGCGAATTATTGTGTGTATACGATTTCATTACGACGAGTAGTGATTTTGTGGACCATTGCACTTATCATCCGCAATGCAACAGTTGGTAAATGAAAATAAAATAAAAAACGAACGAAGAAAAAAAAACATCTAAATGAGCTGGACGGCTGACTGCTTAGAAATGGAGATGGATGGATGGTTAGTTAGATGAATGACTAGAATATAGAAAAGAAAACAGAAAAAAAAGAAAAAGTATGTTCTATTCATTGTCTGCTATTTTGACTACTTTACTTTAACTTCCAATAGACAATCGTGACCATCAACGATTATAAGGTGGTCTGAAAAGTTTTGTAGATTTTTCCATTTCTACTTAAAACCTACTTAAAGTTAGAATTATCTTTTACTTACTTTACACCAGCTTTTTTTAAAAGAAACTTGCAGCAGAATAAAAACTTAGTGAAATTCTAAATAAATTTCTTTAGTTTTCTATTTATTTAAGTTTAGTTCTTAATTATATTATTAAAAGCAGAAGATGTAGAAAATTATATTTGTTTTGGTCATGAAGATACTAAAATATTTATATAAATAGAAAATTTTACTCAAATTATATTGATTTAATATCATGAAAATCATGTTAATTAGATTATAAAATAATAATTCATCAAAACGAAAAGCGAGAAGGAACAAAAAACAAAAGACTTAAGTGGCAAACTTTTTTTTTGGGTTATTTTTGTAGGAATAAAAAGTAAACCTTAACCAAACTGCCATGAAATTTGTTATTTTTTTCCAAAATATTTTTCAATAAAATAAGAAAGCTTTATTTTAACTTTGTGTGTGGTATTTCGTTTTTAAGTTTTTTTTTGTTTTGAGGAAGTTTATTTATATGGCTTAATTTTTAAGTCATGATTTTGGTAGAAATTAAGAAAATGTGTATTTAATTTGTGTGTTTTCTTTTTTTTAGGGATTATGTCCGTAATTATAAAGATTTTTGTAAAGATACGAGTACTTATTAATCCCCACATAGATTTTTTAAAAAGTGAAGTAATTAATTTAAAATGGTTCGGATTTAAACTAAAAACAGAGATTTTAGTGCTTTAGTAACCTCAATTTTATTAATTTATTAACCTTAATTAAATAAGGCCATTTGGAAGGAAAATTTAATGAAATTAAAGCAAAATTTTAAACACATTTTAACAAACAATTATTCAAAAACAAAGTTTAAGAAATTTTCTTTTCCTTATAAAAAATTCTTTTCTTACATTTTCACAACATTGAATATTTTGAATAAAATATGTTATTTTCAATTTCTCTACAGTCCAGTACCTTTTGAACAAACAAGACAATTAATAGAAAAAAGCATCATTCCTTTAGACCTTAATTAATTCTTATTAGTTTAAAAATACACGTGTAGTTACACATTTGTTATAATAAAAATAGAAAATTCACCGACATTAACTAAGAAATTAAAACATATTAATTTATAATTATAAAACAAACAAAAAATATGTATAAAAAAGAAAAAAAGATCCCCTACATAATAAAGAAATGAAAACATGCTTATTAAAATTACAACAAACGTAAAATCATTACAGCCGTCACTCAATCCAAACAACACAAACAAATAAATGAATATGAAGTCGAAGAGAAAAACAATTTATATGTATAACCAACATGCTGCATGATTAAATGTGTTTTCAATTACAAGTCAACAACACCTTTTTGACTGAAACGAAAACACACACACACCACAAATCAAAATGAAATTAATAAATAGAAATCAAAACCGCAACAAATTCTCATTCAAAACACACGATCATGCTGCCAAAGAAGCAGAACCAGAACTTCTACTAATAATCATCAAATTTGTAATTTCAAAGGGAATATCAGGAAATAAAATTCAAGGGTTTAAATTATGCAGAGTGAGTTAAGAATTGAATTTTATTCTCATAGTTTTATACCCTACACCACATTAGTGAGTAGGGTTTGTGCTGATGTTTGTAACGCACAATAATATTGGTCCTATAACCATCTTAAAGAATACCAATCGGCTCAGACTCATTTTCTGAGTCGATTTAGATACGCCCGTCCGTCAGTCCATGTAAATCTTGAAATCAAACTACAGGTCACACTTTGAAATTGGTACATGATCTTCTATTGTCGCAGGGCCGAAGCCCATTGAAAATGGTTAAAATTCGTCGATCACCTAGCCCCCATAAACCTAAATAAGGCTTTTAAACATTGTAATCACACTATAGGTCGCAATTTTGTAGATAATTCAATAAAATTTGGCACATGCTCTTGTATGGTACCGTAGACGAAGTGTGTTGAAAATTCTTAATATCACTATTTCACTATAATTTCTTTATTCTTAAACATTTTAAAAGTTATGCCCAAATTCAGAAAGAAGAAAAGAATAAATTTAAAAATTTTGTATGAAAACTACAAATTTTTTGTTAGTGTTTTTCATACAAAATTTCAAATATTGTTTTAAATTCTTCTTTCTGAATACGGGCCTATTTTTCTGGATTAGATCTATTATTTTGATCATATAAAAACTTTATTTCTTCAAGTTTGAAGACACGTAACATATGTAAATAGTGTCTCGCCCACTAATGATAGAAAATATTTTTCCAGACACACGAATTTTAGTATTTTATTATTAAGGAAGATGCCACGCCTCTTGCAAACCATCTAATTAATGTTCTACCGTTATCAGTGTTGCCAACATTGGTCAAGCAAAACGCGCGCAAAAAAATTAAAAAGGGGTAAAAAAGCGTAATTTTCTAACTGAAAATGGGTAAAAAAGCACTAACATTTTTTCAGTCAAATATTGTTTATTTTAATAAAAATTGCACATTATTTCGCTCATTTCCTACAAGACTCCAAAATTCGTTTTTTAGAACATTGGGCTGCAAAACAAAACATGCGTCATACCAAAGTCTTTCACCGGTGTGAGTTAGATTTTTAGTAACGTAAGAACTAAAACTAATGTTTGACGAATATTAGATAAATAAGATGAGAATTTTAAAAATAGTAAAATTTCATTAAACATTCAAACTGACGGGCATACTACCAACTGGCCAACCGATGTACCCACACCCAAATTGTAAAATTTTACAAAACTTATAAAATATATTTTTTTTTTGCAAAATCTATATATATTATTTTTAAGTTTTTTAGTTCTAGAAAAATTGTTAATTTCACTGATAGTGAATAATATAACTTATTTTAAAGTATTTTGAATATTTTTTTTTGTTTTTGAAGAATATTTGCTTTTGTACATTTTGTACATAGATTTTGTTTTGTTGGTCAGTTATAGACCAATCGTCATAAAAATCGGCATAAAGAATTATAATAAAAATCTTTTTATTGCGAGTACAACGATGAAGTAATCATGGAGGCTTTATATATGAGGGATAGATTCAATTGTGTAAAAAAATTATATAAAACTTATTTCTTGTCAATTTTCATCGCTGTACTCATATTTTTAAGGGGACCTTAATAGGGGGTAGGGTACGTTACCGATAAATCCGAATTAAATTCGGTAGGAAGATTACATTTGTATAAAAGTAGTTTATTTCGAATTTCTCCGCTAAACACGTATTTTTAAGTCAGTAATGAGCGTTAAAATCAATTTTTGAAGGTGACCATATGTGGGGGTAGGGTCAATTATTGACCGATTGCCGTAAAATTTGCTAGAGAGATTTTGGCTTATATAAAACATAATTATGTCGAATATTTTTAAGTCGGTAATGAGTATTAATGTCATTTGGTAGAGAAATTTTGATGCATATAAAAATTTGTGGAAAAATTTAACTCGTTTGCTCTTTACGTTCTAACCCTATCGTGCTTTCAACAGACTGACGGACGGACAGATGAACAGACGGATGGACATGGTTAGATCGCCTTAGAATTTAATAAGGACCCAAAATATATACGACCAATGTGTTACAAACGGAATGACAAAATCATTATACCCCACTCATCTTGGGTATAAAAAGCACTAAATGCACTGTAATAAACTTAGAAAGCACCACTTTAGTGCCTTTTTGAAGAAAGGCACCATGAGCAAAATTTTCCGCGTTTGGCACACCAAAAAGCACCGCAAATAGTGCTAAAAGCACTAAGTTGGCAACACTGACCGTTATATCTAGGGAGAGAATCGATCTTACATGTGAGCAAACTAAAGACTTTTAAAAACAAAAACATTAAATATTATTATAATACTAATACTAATATTATTATACTTATATTTGACACCTTTTCATAATGAAGTCTTATATATAATATAAAAATATATAATATAATATATAAAACTTTCATTATTCTTGTAAATAATATTGGAGATTTAATCACAAGAATTATCAATTTCTAAAAACAAAAAAAAATTATATTAAGTTATATCATAATTCTTTAAATAGATTTTCGTTCTTATATAAAATGTTTACGTCAAAGTTCATTAATATATATCTATTTGAATCCAGTTAAAAAGATAGGATAGACAGATAGGAAGTGATCCTCATATATAGATTTCAATTTCTATAAAACTTGTATCAGTTATGATTTTTTAACATCATTTTCTGAAGGGAAACTAATATGTGGTTTAGGGTCTAATATTGATTGATCATCAAGAAATTACGTAAATAATTATTGTTTTTATACAACAAGTCAATACATAATTTTATTGCTATATGTGTATATATATTTAAGATCTAGTTACATATATAGGACTAGAACAACCCTGGGCTACACAAGTAAACTTGTTTTACCCGTTTTTCCCCTTTTTTACCCCAAATATACAAATATCCAATACTACTTTCTTATAAAATTTACTAGAAAGGTTTTAGGTTGTAAAAAATATGTATCTCCAAAATTCAAGTCATTTTCAGAAATTGTCCTGTCATATTTCACAACTGTACTGATATTTTAAAGACATTTAAGAACGTTAAATTTTTGTAAGGCTCAAATATGAACATTTTCGATCAAGGTGGATTTGCATGGGTTAAAGACTAAGTATTATAGAACTTAGTTTTGCATTGATCGGACTTTATTAGACCCATTATATTAATATCACCAGAATCCTTTCACAAAATTTTTTTAAGGATTGGTCCAAATTTAACACTATGTATTTCCCTTTAAAGATTTCTTCTGAAAATAAGTTTTTGAAAATTTTTGTATAAGGAAAAAATAAAGTCGTCAACTGAAATCAAAGTTGCGTTTTACTCAAACACAAATATAGTTTCTCTTATGTTAATGTTATTTTAAAGGCATAAAGCTTTTGTTTTCTAAGTCCTTTAAGAAACTTAAAATTTGCTTAGATTCAACTAAGTTACTAACTTAAATGAACCCGTATCTTAAGATTTTTTAGGTGTTTAAAAAGTTTCAAATATATTTCCCTAAATAACAACAAATGTTTGTTAAAAATACACTTTTAACAAAATTGGCTTTTTATTTGAAAGCTAACATATTTTTTCTTTAGAAACAAATTTTATTAAAAAAAATGTTGCAAAATATCACGAATTCTTTTTGTAATTGTAATTCTTTTTGTATTTTAATAAAAATTTCAAAAAATTTTGTGAAAATTAGTAACAATTTAAAGATGTTGAACATCCATAAAATCTACTAAAACTTAAAAAAAAAATTAAAAAATTTTACAAATCATTTCCCAAAAATAATAAAAAATGTTTTATAATGAACAAAAAGTGCTAAAATAAAAATATGATGTATAAATACAATTATAATAGATATAGTTCATAGTAAAAATGTGCAATTCAAGTTTAAAAATGAACTTCACATTAAAAATATTCAATAATTTTTAAAAGTAGTTTTTGCTAAACATAATAACTTTTATTATTATTTTAGAAAATGTAAATTTTTCATAAAAAGTTAACATTTTTTAATAGTTTAACTTAATAACAACAACAAAATGACCCCAAAACAAAAACAAAACACATTATGTTTTTTTTTAACAAAAAAAAAACAAAAAAATTAAAAAAATATAAAAATCTAGTACCATTTTGGTGAAATTTAAAAAATAGATATATTTTCTCTTTAACTCTCTGTAGCTGCTCTTTGGTTACAACTCTCGCTCTTGAGTGGTTTTTTATTAAACATATTTTTTTTGTTGCTGTTGAAGTTTAAAATAAATGAATGAAAAGAAAGACAGATGGACAGACAGACAAACGGTGGTATCGAGCACTATTAAGTTAGCCGTTTGTGTTGTTAATATTATTACTGTTGTTGTTGTTGCTGCTGTTACTATTGGTGTTGATGGTTCGGTTTACAACTGCTACAAGCAATAAACAATTGTTTGTAAATTCTTTTTAGTCTAAACGTACTCTGTGTTGTTTTAGTTTTATTTTTTATTGTTTTTGTTGTTGTTTTGTTTGGCTGCTGCTTGTAGTTGTTGTATATTGAGCTTAAAAATGTTACACTTGTGGTGGTAGTAATAGTTGGTAGTTGTTTACTTGATGTTGCTTTACTTGCTTGACTTTCTTCGTGTATTGTTTATTTTTTTTTATGTTGCTGCTCTGAGCGTGTATCTGTGTGTGTTTGTGTATTTTATGAACGTATCCAACAGTTAGCATAGTATGTATGTTTGGCATTCATAAGCATTGCCAATGCCAAGGTGATAGCACAGACAACGCGCATCATTGCAAGAAGCAACAACAGCAACTCGTTTTAACTAAGAGTTTGAAACAAAATCCAAACTAAACCAAAACGAAGCTTAGCGGCAGCAGCAGCAACAGCAACAACAAGCAGCATATTAATTTACAATAGTGGCAAAAATACAAAAAACATTTGTAACAATAGCGGCATCTTCAATTTACCTTGACTCTAGCACCACCACTTTTTTCTTTCAAACGCAGTTACAACGGCAACGTCAACGCCAACGACTTCAGTGTCATTTTACGAAGAAAGAAAATCTCTTGAACGAGCGAGCTATTGAGCAACGGAGCCGAGTTTTGATCGTTTTTGGCGAGCAAACAAACGAGCGTAATAAAAAGTCTTTCTTTTTTTCCCCCATTTATTGAAAACCCCAGTGTAAAAGTATATGATCTTATATAACTACATATTAGCTCGAAGAATACTTTAGTTATACGGTCACCTTCCTACGGTCAAGTTCGCTTTCCTTCCATTAATTGAAAAAAAAAAATAATAACTAACCAAAAAAAAAAAAAAAAACTGGAACTAAAAAATAATTTTAACTTAAAGGAGACCCTAAAACAATATTTATTAGAAAAATAAGATTGAGTGCAAAAATATTTGGATTATACAAACCAGGAATTCATTATCCTCCTATGCAAAGTGCAAAGATTCTTAATAAAAAGAATTAATTTTATTAAAAGAGTAAAAAACAAGTGCAAGAGAAGCAGTGTTTTTTCGAAATAAACAATTAAATAAAATTATTTCATAAAAAAGTGCAATAATTCTTAAGAATCTTGTTAAAACTTATCAATGGTGCTGAAAAGGATTTAATAACAACAATAAACTGGATTATTTTACAAAAAGTGGAAAAAATTTTTTAACAGAAATTACAAAAAAGTGAGTGTTTTAAAAAATTAAAAATATTTTATGAAGTTAATTGAAAAAAACCAAAAACTGTTTAAAAATATTTGGCTTAAAGCAACAGGAACTTAAAAGTAAAATTTATAAAATACATATGAAAATAACTAACAGGGCGTATGAGTGTTTTCTAATTCAAATATAATTTGATTATTTTTGAAAAATTAGTGTTTAATAGAAAATATTTAGAAAGATTAAAATATTAATTTAGAAAGATTAAATTTTTAATAAAAAAGTTTTTAAAAATATATTGACTCATCTCAACAAGGCTATCTTTGCTTTAGAAAAAAGTGAAAATGAATGAAATATTTTGAAATTATTTTTAAATAATTGCTAAAAAATTGTTTCATACAAAAGGTGTTCAAAACAAAAAATTTGAATTATATTATTGAGAAAAAATACTAAAATTGAAACTTTTATTGAAAAAAAGACGAAATGTGTACATGTTTATTGTAATTTTTTCGAATGTGCCAAAATGTTATAAAAACTAAAATATTTTTTAAATTATTTAAAAAGTCTTTCCCAAAAATTGTTTTAGGATTAAAAGAGTATTTCGCTTCTACATTTTGAAACTTGGTAAAGAAATATTACATGTTAGTGTTACAAAACATCAGAAAAAAACTTCCTGTTTTACTGATTTTTTATAATTTTTTTTTCAAACAAAAATTAATTCTTTAACCAAAAAAAAGTTTTGAATCTTAATTGAGCTTTTTATTTTTTAAAATAATTTTTCAAAAAAAAATTATATTTTAAAATGAAACTTTATAAAAAACTTTATGAAATTTCTTATATATCAGTCGTAACTGAAGCAAAAAATTAAACTAATGATGTAATTGGTACAGTTTTCCTACTTTTTACATAATTTAAAATATTTTTAAAAATATAAATGAAATTTTCTTAAGAATGTATGCTTTTCTTACGCTTTATATCAAATAATAAAGCAAATATAACATTTTGAAAATTTGTTATAAAATTTCTAAACAATTTTCTTAAAAACTCTTTTAACAATGTGTCAAATATTACAATTGAGAATATTCAAGAAAGTTTCTTTGTATGTAGTATTTTTTCTGATAAGTTTAAAATGTAAATTAAAAGAATTAAATCTTTTTCATACTGAGTTTTTTCTTGAGAATTGGAATATTGGAAATTTATTTTCGTCAATTTATTAGATACTTATTATGCAAGAATATTCCGGGAATTTGCTTTGGAGTATAATATTGCAAGAGAAACTTTTGTATTGAAATATAGTCAAGAATATTTTACGAATCTGTAACTTATTGTTTTATGTTATCTTTCTTTTATAAAGATTTTTCGACATAAAAATTTTAAACTAATTTTCCTATAATGTTGTTCAACAAAATCAAAAATATTCCGCAAATAGTCGATTTTTTGTTTTATTTCTGTGTGAAATATTCCAAAAAAATTAATTGAATAAAAGTTTACGCTTTATATTTAATGAATATATATTTAAGAATATTCCGGATTTGTTTTCTAAGTTTTTTTTTATAATAAATTGAATTTCACATATCTTTTAAATAAAATTGAGAAAGGGTTTTTATTTATTTATAATTTAAATATATTTTCTTAATCAAATTCGCGAATATATGGGAAATATTATTTGTATTATTCTTTCGTGAAATTAATTTAAGTGTTTTCAATATTCACAATTTCATTGTAAAAAAAACCAAAAAATTAATTAAAACATATCTTAAATATATAGTTTTTTTAATGTTTGTTTCCTAAGTCTTTTGCTTTTTTATAAATGAAAAATATGTATAAATACAACTGAAATTATAAAAGAATTTATAAAGCTGCAAGAATTTGTTGAAATTTCGATGATAAATTAATTGGAGTTTTGAATTAAAAACTCTTTTTATAATTATTTTGATAAAATCGGATATGTTTTTAGAATAAATAATATATATTTTATTTAAAAAAAGTCATTAAAAATACGAAATATATATATTTTTTTTTAAAAATTTTCTGTAAAACAAAAGACTTAAGACACAAGTGATACTTTAAATTTTTTCTAAAAAAATCATATTTTATAAAAAATTAGAAATTTGATACTCGTTTTTATAAATTTTATGTTAATATGTTAATAAATATCTTAACATTTGGTTGAAAATTTTACCAGAAAACAAAAGATTGAAAACAAAGATTTAAAAAAAAAATATTAAAATTAAATTTTCTGATAGAAAACTAAATATATGATAAAAATAAACATCTTTCTTAGTTAAAACTATTAAGAATGGTCTTAATAAACATTTCTCTAATTTCGTAGATGGTTTAAGAATTTATTTGACAAATCTTGTATATTTCTTCAAGATCGAATCTATAGATAAGAAGACATACCCCGTTTTATTGAAAAAATTTTTCACATTAATTTTAAATCAAATTTTTTACACAAAACAATATTTCAAATATTACTTCAACACTTTAAACACATAAATTTTAGTCTAACAATCAATTTCCCACAATATTTCAGCTGAAAACATAAAATAAAAAATTATAACACTTAATTCTATGATCACATGTTCCTGTCATTATATAACTTACAACAGCATTGGCTAATCCTCTAAGTTTATAATAATAATAAATAATATTTTAACAAACATTTAAACACACTTTATAGAAACACGACAACGAACAATATCTATTGTTTAACAGTTAAATGCAATTTTCTTTAAAACATGTAACAACACTTAGATCAAACAACTACTTAAATACATATATACATATATGACAGTCTTGTATAACATTAGCAGGCTGAATAAAATCTCAAACGACAAATTGCATATAAAAAAAGTTTCATTTTTTTCTTTAATTCTTTTGGTTTTATTACCATTTGTAAAACAACATAAATCTTATCACTTCAATAACTTTTCAAATGAGCAATGAATAAGGAAAGAAAGAAAGAACAAGATACAAATTTAATGGTACTAAAATACATTTAACTGGCCAAGACTTTTACTCTTAAAGTTAACAAAACAACAACAGCAACAAGAACTCCCTGCAATAGCAGGAATATAAATCTATACAAAAAAACTTTTTCTTTATAACTAACAACAACTAACGAATGTGTCTAAGTCTACAACTGTTTGTTTTTGTTGTTATTATTGCTGTTTGCTGTTGTTGTTAAAGTAAACACTATAAATAACAGCATCTGTTGCTGTTCTAAAGTTATAACTGCTATAATAGCAACAGCAGTAACAGCAACAGCAACAGCTACAGCAATTTGCTTTAGCAACAACATCTTCGATGAACGTTGTTGTCCTAAGACATCTCGTCTCGTCTACTGAAAAACAAATCAAATTATATGGCAAGCATACAATCACGTGCCACAAGCACTTCCTGTAAAATGTCTTTTAAGTTTTTCATTCTTTCTACACAGTTTTCTTTTAATAAAAAACTCTTATTTATTTTGAAAAAGTGTGTGTATTTGTTTGGTTTTTTTGTCTTTATACAAAAAGGTTTTTTTTTTTGTTTATTGCATATTGCAGCAAATTATATAAAATTTTGTTGTTGTTGTACAAAGTTAGTGATACCTTTTTCTACCACTGTTCATAGCTTCTGTGACAAGTGGGTAATAATGTTTGGCCCGTGATTGCTGCTGCTACACATGAGCTGCTGCGCATCTTCAAGCTCCTGCTAAGAATATGTTGTGTCATTTTTTAATGCAGAAAATTTAACATGTGTCATGTTTTAACTTGTTCTATGCATTTTTTGTTTTTTTTTTTATATTCAAGAATCATCATAAAATATTGTTAAATTACAAAAAATTTACATGTTTCTGCTGTTGTTATGAACGAAAAAAAAATATGTAATAATTTGTTGCAGACAGACAGTTTTTTATACTGAAAGTTAGAAAAATAGTAAAACAATTAACAATTAGTAAAACAATTAAAAATAGTAAAACAATTAAGCAATTAAAATTTTATTTATAGTAGACAGTTTCAAAAAGAAACCTCATTTCTTTATGTAACTTTTAAACATTAAACTATAATTTAAATTTTATTTTAACTGCCAGTAGTTGATTTCATTTAAAGCAAGTGAAATTTTTTCGTTGTGTTTTTAACTGGTTTTTTGTCTTATGAACCTAGCTAAAGAAAAGTAAAACTATTTTTTTTTATTTAGTTGTACTAGTATTTGCTTTTGTTTTCACTTTAGCATAAAGTTAAAGTTCACTATTAAATCATGGTGTTATTTTGGTGTGAATATTTAACAGAACCTGGCCCCAAGGTTTTATTGAGTAAATTGAAGTTTATGAAATACTTAGTTTAACAAGTGGAGGGAAATATTTGCATATAAGTTGTAGTAAAATGAAAGGAAGTATTAAGAATATTAAAATAATTTCTAGAATTCTATTATTGTAGCAAAAGGCCTGCTACTGATGCAACTCGTTGTAAAATTATATTTATATTGCAATATATGTTTGCAAGGTTTTTTTGTAAAGATAATTAGTTATAATAACATTTTAGTTTAATAAATTCTAAAACAACCAATTTAAAATAACAACTTTTAAACAGGAAATATTATAACATAATTAACTCAATATTTTAGAACAAAAAAACAAAAGACTTAAAACACAAACCTAACAAAAAAGCATTTAAAAACCTTTATTAAACCTAGAATTTTTTCAACATAATAAGATTTTAATAAATAACTAACAAATTTGTTAAAAAGACAATCTTATGTCACCATATTTCCTAGACTACAACACTTAAACTCCTCTAGCTAAAGACATAAAATAAGAAAAAAAACCCATCTACTTAACAGAATTTAATGCCTCAAGTAACAGGAAAAAGAAAACCAACTAAACAAACAAATGCACAACAATAACAACAGAACAAAAACTTGAGGTTGGGTTCATCTTCCAAATGCTTTAGCAACTTGCAATTTTTTTTTTACTTTATACTTTCATTGTTTTTGTTTTAATAATAACCGGTAATTATGGTTCACTTTTTTTATAAATTTATATTATTAATCAATGCTTATTAAACATTACTATAGACTACATTAGGTATAAGTCTAATAAGTAACAATAATAAGAATAATAAATAATTGTGGTTGTGTTTTTGGCAATAATTATTATAGTTATTAGTTGAAATTACTGCATGAAGTTGGAAAACATAGAAAACCTCAATAAAAATGACATAATTTGTTTGACTTAAGAAGTAATAAGAGAAATAATTATTGTATTAAAGCAAATTTTCTTAAAGAAAGTTCCGTTTTATAAAAATAATCACAGGGGAAGTAAGTGGTTAGTGAAGATGTTAAAGAAAGAAACTGATCGTGTCTAGAGTTAGTTTTAGATATTTTTTTTAAAAAACAATAAATGATCACTTATTTTTATAAATTCTTCTTCTTAAAACTTTTTTACAGACAAACTGAGATTTGTTGTTGAGATTTTTCAAAAATCTTTTGTATGTATTATTAGTACAAAAAATTTTATATAAATTAGTCGTCTTGAAAATAAAATTTTAATTTGGACTTATTTAGTATCGCTGGAGATCACTTTTGTGGCTTTTCTATGCTTGTGTCTTAAGTCTTTTGTTTTTTAAGATTTTAATCAAATTTCCATAAAAATTATTAAGAACTTAACATTTTACATGATAAAAAGAGCTTAAAGACAAAAGCCTTAATTTCTTAAATAAAAAATCTTAAAAAACTACGTTCTTAAAAAAACTTTTAATAAAATGTCATAAAAGCTTTTTTAGAGTAAAATTAAAAAAAAACAATTATTGAACGAGCTTTTCTAAAAAACTTTTTATGAAATACTATTTCTTAAAACAAAAGTTTTTCTCTAAAATAAAAAAAACATTGAAATTTGAAAAAAAGTTTCTTGAAAAACAAAAGACTTAGAATACAAACTTTTGTGTTTTTTGGAAGCATGGCTTGTTGCTAAAAGGTCTTATTCATAAATTTCTGTCAAAGTTTAATAAATCATATTTTCACAGAATTAGTTCTATAAAGCCTTGATAATTGTTTATAAATAATACAAAAAATAGACTTGTAAATCTCCTTAATTTAAGTAATTAAAAAAAAAAACTTTTTTAAAATTAAAAAAAAAAAATGGAAAATTACCTTTTATTGATTAAAAATTAGAAATTTTCATTTTATTGAAAACATGTTTTTTGTAACTCTTGTGCTTTGAATTTTCAGTTTTTTTTGAATAAAGCAGATTTTGGCTTGAAATACAATTGACTATATACTAAAACTACACTTTAAAACAAAAGACTAAAGACACAAGCGTTAACAAAAAATAAATTAAATTTTGTGCCTTTGCATAAACACTTATCACAGGTTTATAGAACAAATTTTTATGAAAATTTGATTAATAAACCTTTTGATAAAAGTTTATGAATAAGACTTTTTGTCTTCAAACTATTTAAAATAATCGTATAAAAAATGTTTCAATATAAAAAGGTAGTGCTCTTTTTTTAACTAAAGTTACTCACTTTTCCAACCAAGTTTGAAATTTAAAACAAAAATTCTTTGTGTTCTTAAATGTTTAAAAGATTTTTGAAGATTAACTTAATTTTTTTTATAAATTTTATTATCTTTAAATTATTTCGTCTACACTTTCAGTTAGCTATACTCTGTTGCTAAAAGCTATTGTTGCTAGCTTATTTAAGCCCTAATATAAAAATACCAAATTAAGTAAAAACCAAAAAAAAAAGTACAATAGTAGTGCACCTTCATTTCAAACCTTTTTTTTGTTACAATAAAATGCTGGCGCTTACCATAATTACATTGTTCTGTCAAACAACTTAAAAAACAACAAATAATAAAAGAAAAAAAAAAATTCATCAGCTTTAAAGACAATAAAAAAAGAAGAAAAATCAACAACAGCAACAAAAACCTACACCGACAACAATTAACTTAAATGCTAATCTTTCTTCTATTATTCTTGTTGTTATTGTTGTAAAGACTCATCTAATCTTCTAAAGTTGTTTTTGTTTTTTTTTCATTCAGTTTAAACCTCATCAGTTGTAGTTTAAAACTAGGAAACTTCAATGAAAAAAAGTCATCATCATCAGCAGCAACAACAACAGCCGCATAGACAAACATCTTTGGGATTGTAATACAATTTTACAAAGATAAAACAAATATTTAAAGAAAAAGTAGCGGTGTTTTTGTTTAGATATTCTAAATGAATGAATAAAAAAAAAATGAGAATTAGGTCAGTTGGCTAATGTTTGTAGAAAAATTACAACTACAACAACAGCAAAAATACAGAATTTTTCTTTCCTACACAAATTGTATTTTTTTTTTTCTTAGATGGTTTGTGTTTTTCATAATTGTTCTTAAACTTAAATACACCATTTGTGCAGGTTTTTCTTTTTCTTTTTTTTAGTCAATGGTCTAATGAGTGTTTAAAAGTAATTTGGTGAAATATTTGGAAAATGTTAGAAATTTAGAAAATAATAAAGCTTAAAGAGAAATTCGATTTAAAGAAAAGTATTGTTAATTAAATTTTGAAAATAATTTAGGTGATTTGAGTTAATAGAATTTAAAGACATCATCGCTTAAAAGTTTTTTAAGACCAAATCCATTACTAAACTAGATTATAGTTTGTTTTTAAAGGGTGTATACTATGGGTTTTTCAGATAACTGTTATCACTAGTTTTCCTCAGTTTTTTTTTTAGTTCTGTTATACCAGAAGCAATATTTGTCATCAAACCTTGGATAGATCTGCAATGGAACGACAATTCTGAAGTTTTGTTTAAAAACACTGTTTGTCTCAAAGTTAAGATGTTCTCTGTAGAGTATTATTCTCCTTATATGTTTTTTAGACCTACAGAAGTGAATTTTTAGTTAACAGAACAATCATTCTTCCTTTTGATCTTCAACAATAACTTAAAACATTTACCACGAATTTAAAAAAAAAAATCTATAAATCTAATCTTGATGCGGGAGTTGAAAATAAACCAATCTTAACTTTCAAGCTTTAATTTCTCAAAAAAGGAAATAGTTTATCTTATAAAATCTAACCCAAAAACCATAATATGTAGCAACAATTATAATACAAAAATGCTTAACTCCATTATACATTTAATCTCTATTTTATTTTAACAAATAATAGTAGAAAAAACCCTCTGTAATTATGGTCATAAAATTATGATACAAATACGCTTAAAGTAAAAAAAAGCAGAATCAAAAATATAGGTTAAAAGATCAAAAACGCACAAAAAAACTGATTTGAAAAAAAAAATTGTTAAAATAACAATAAAACAAAACAAACTATACAAAAACAAAATTTAGTGGGCAGTAGATGGATAATGTTTATTAAATGTGTAAACAAAAATTTATAAATAAATAAAACAACAGTTAAGTTAAACTCTTTAAAGAAAACAGTAACAAATTATGATACACAAAAGTTAAACACACAAACAATTATATGGTCATAAAATTTCAAATAAAAAAATATGATAATGATGATAATAATACTAAATCAACAACATCATGATGTTGTTTTAAATCAAGATAAACATCATCACGTTAAATAGTTTAAGAGTAAGAGTTCTGGTGTGTGTGTCTGTTTGTATGTTTTACTTTAAAAAAAAGTTTTACTTTTTTTTTTTTTGCTCAAAATATTCACAGTTGGTCTTTTATGTTTTAACATTTTGTTATTATTTTCTTTTTGGTAATTTTAAAAATATTTTTTTCTTAAAATTTTATTTGTTAACATAAGATTTTTGCTGCTATATGTTTTATGACCATATCGAACATCAATTTGCCATAAAAATAATATTAAGTTGTAATAGTATATTTGGCTACTGCTTGAAACTATAGAGTTTGTTATAGAGTGAAATTGATGCTGTTGAAAAAAAAACTCTAGAGTTAATCTTTATTATCTTTTTAAAATCTTTAAAGCTACTGTTAAACCTAATTAAGCAAAATGTTACGCTGAAGCTGTAGCAAAAGAAAAAGCTTAGACTAAAAAAAAATTTGTCTAGATTTGTTTTTAAATGTTGTCAATTAGTTTGAATTTTGTTTTAAACTATCACTTCAACATAGAAATCTTAGTTATTAATCTAATTTTATGAATTTGAACTTAAAGAATAAGAAAAGTTTTAAGCAATTTATCAGTTATAATGGTTTTTATAATAAATATATTTTTTTCTTTTTAGGTAAGTTTACCAATAAATTGTTGTTAAAATTATACCGATACACAAGTGAGTAAGTAAAAGATTTTTTTCTGAAAATGATTTCAAGCAGATGTATTTAAGACAATATATTTTCTGTAAAAGGTTTTCAAAAGCATTAAATATAATACTTTTTCTCTAATAACTTTCTCTAAGACTTTATTTTAAGGCAGACGATCTTTTGAAAAGCTTTTAAGAGAAATTTTCATATGGCAAAGTTTTTATGCAAAAGCTTTTTTTTACTTTTCTTTTAAGGAAAATACTATTCAATAGTAAACTTTTTCTCAAAAAATGGTACTAAAGCAAAAGTTTTTATGTAAAAGATCTTTGAAAAGATTTTAAAAGAAAAGTTCTCTAGAAAAGTTTTAATGCAAAACCATTTCATGAATGTTTTTTTGAAAAAAAACTTTTGTAAGATATCTTTTTAAAAAATATATATTTCGAAAAATTCTAAAAGAAATTCTCTTTTAGAACAATTATAATAAAAAAGCTCTTTTGGATATACCTGTAAAAGCTATTCAATTTTCTTTTTTTTAAGATGCTTATAAGTTTTTCTGCAAAGATTTTGGTAGATATTCTTTAAAAGCAAAATAAACTTTTAAGACTAATGCATAAGCTCTTCTTGAAAGTTTTTCTATAAATATTTTTTTCTTGACAAACTTTTCTTTTAAAAAACTTTTAATGCAAATGCTCGTTCAGAAAGCTTTACAACTTTTAATACAAACTCCTTTCTAAAAAAAAAGCTTTTTCATATAGTTTTTAAAGTGATAATTCTGTCACAAAAATTTACTTAAACTGGTTTTGAATATTTTGAAAGCAAAGTGTCTCCTTTGAAGTATTTCTTTAAAGCCTTTGTTTATGCAAAAACTCTTCTTTACCTTAAATGGTTTTTAAAGCTCTCCTTTAAAGTTTTTTCTTAAACTTTCTTTTAATAAAAAAGATCTTTCGAAACGCTTTTAAGACAAATGTTCTTCTAAAAAAGTTTTAATCAAAAGCTCCTTTGTAAAACTCTTAAGACTTTAGTACAAGGCACTTCTAGAATGCTCTAATAGAAAGCTTTTAAATCAAAAATTGTCCTACAATGATTTACCTAAAATGTTTTTTAAAAGGTTTTAATGCAAAAGCTTTTTTGAAAGTTTTTCAGTAAAGACTTTAACTACAATATTCTTTTAAGGCAAAAGATCTGTCGAAAAGAATGATCTTATAGAAAAATTCCGTAAACCTTTAAAGCATATAATATAAAGGCTTTTCTTAAAAGCGTTTTGGTGAAATTAAGTAAGTTTTTATGAGAAATGTTCTGTTATTTACTTAAGAAGACCATTCAAACTCTTTAACTCTGTGAAAACCTGACATAATGTGTATAATTATAACCAAAAAAAAATACTATATTTCTTTGAAAATTTTACCAATCTCCTGCTTCTTCAATAAAAGATGCAAAACTAATTTTCTTAATTAGATTTTTAATTACGCAAAATAAGAAATTTATTTATTTTGACTCTAAACCAGCATTTCAAAACATAAATTTCTAAATAATTAAATTTATTGAAGACACATTCCAAACAAAAGACATAAAAAACAAACATTTAAAAACAATTACTTGATTAAATGATGGTTTTAAAAAGAGTGTATGGAAATAAAACTATTAGTTTCACACTTTTTATTAATAGGAAATATAAAAATAAAATTACAAATGACTTAAAGCAACAGCTTTCTTCAAGTTATTTAATAAACAATAAAAACGTATTAAAATAAAAACTACAATAAACATATTGTTTAATCAGATGTATAACACTAACTCTGCAGCTTGTTAGCAATGATTATTTAAAACAAACAAAAGACTCAAGACACAAACTTTTATATAATATTTTGATATTGTGTATTAAAATTTTTCCCAAAAAAAGAAGAAACATTTTATAAATTGAAAAGCAAAACTTTCTCAAACGTTTTTCTAACGACATGTAAATTATCAATCAAATTGAAAACATTTACAATAAAAGCGAAAAAAATGCATATAAAGACATTCCAATAAAAAATCGAAAGAAGCCTAACTAACACCTGGTGTTTTGGTAATTTAACATTATAACAAAGATAACCAACCATGTCTGCAAAAAAAAAACAAAAACAAAACCAAACATCTTTTACCAACTAAATGATAAATTTAATGATGATGATCACACTTTGGTTGTGAACATACAGCTGTTACGGGGGGTAGCCTGTTTTTTTTTCTTGTATATGGATAAGACCACCTTTTATGTTTATTAAATAAATTAATACATTTTAAATAAAGTTTTTTTTTTTAATTTTATTTATTTTATAAAAACAAGTTAAAGAGGAAAACACAAATGACCTCAAATTAGTTTTTCTTTTTATAAAAATAAAATAAAAAATATTAAATAAATTAAAAGAATTTATAGACATTTTAATACACCTCCACAGCATACATATACATACATTACACCATTTACAATTGAAACTTGAAATTTTTAAAACAAATTTTTTTGTTCTATTATAATTCAAAAAATTATAATTTAAGATTTGCCATATTTCAAAATTTCAATTGAAAATTTTTGTTTTGTCATACTGCTTTCTACTCAAAAAGCTTTTTGAACATGTTATTTGACGAAGAAGCTTTTCGGAGTAATTTTCAATGTGAAAAAGCTTTTATAAAAATGGTTTTAACAATGTTTCATTCAATACAAAAAGCTTTTTTACAAAATTTAAAGGACAGGACTAAAAGGATTATGTTTTAAAATTTGCATTGTTTTCGAAATTCAGTTTAAACATTTTTTGTCATTAATCTTTCAAAACAAAAAGCTTTTTTAAGAAAAAATATAATTGGAAGTTATTTTGCCAAAAAGCTTTTAATTAAACAATTTTTCTTTCAATACAAAAAGCTTTTTACGAAGAGAAGCTTTTAAAAGAAGACCAGCCTAAGAGGATAAATGTTTATCTTCAATACATCAAGAGCTTTTTAACAATTATCAAAAAACTTTTTATTGAAATCAGTTTTCGTCTAAAAGGGTACAAAACTTTTGTTACGCAATGTTCTTTCACAAAACTTCTACAATAATAATTTAAATTTCCGTCTATATTTGTTTAATACGATTTTATATACAAGGAGCTTTTTTAATAAAAGCCTTTATTTAAAAAGTACATATATTTAAAGCTAAAAAGCTATTTTCTGCGTTTTGCAAAACCTTATAAAGAATTACTGAATTCTTTTTGAGTATTGAAAAAAAGATTTTCAGAAAACAAGTAATTAAGGCTTTTTTGTAAGAAAATATTGAGAAAACTTTTACAGCTTAAAGCTAAAAAAATTATAAAATTAAGCTTTAAAGTTAAAATTAAAACCAATAAATTATTTAATTAAGCTTTTTACATAAAAATCAATAGCTTTTGAACAGAAAATACCTTTTAGGAACTTTAATTATACATATAATCAAAACTCTGATGAAACTTTTGAAAACTTGTTGGAAATGCTATGATAAACTTTATAAATTGTCTGCACAACATTAAAACAAAGTGTCTGTGTAGCCAAATCCATGATTTCTACTATTTTCTAATGTTTTAAACTTACAGCATTGGCCGTGGTATGTGTAGTTTAGTAAAATACATTAACAATCAAATATCTCAATGTATGCAACATTTCAAACAACTTTTTGTTGTTCATATTGTTGTAGCAGTTTTTCAACTTTGTCTTGAACATGCATGGCCATGCAACAGAAGGATGTCGTAGTGTAAGCTTTGGATAAAACTATTTCTTTTACATTTTTTGGCAAAATAAATAAGCTACAAGCTGGTATATGAGAAAAATATTTAACATTTCTTGTAAAGGTTTTTTTCTTATGTTGTTGTTTGCTTGCTAACCCAAACTTTCTTTCTAAATTGTGGAAATTAAAAGGAATTTTATTTATTCAAAATTGTTTATAACATAAAGACTGCACTTGAAAATTAATTTAAATAAAATTTTGCATATTTTATTCAACTATTTTTTCTTCTTTAGTTTTTTTTTTCACTTGCTTAGCAATTTTTTGCTTCAGTAAATATCTAAGCAGCAAGAAAAAAATATCAAGAAAATTTTTCTTTGTCTATTAAATTTTTTTTCCAAAGCAGTGACATTTAAAATTTCAGTTACCATACAAATAAAAATAATAAGAAAAAAACCTTATGCTAATATAAGTTGATTTTTTTTTTCTTTTTTAAAGATTTAATAATAGATAAAATATCGTAATATATTGTTGGTTGGCAAATAGATTTTCCTGGCAGCTTTTTTTTCTTGGTTTGCTAATAAAAATTTCTCCTGTGAAAGCTTTGAACATCCTCTTTTTATATAGTTTGTTATGTTTTTTTTTGCCTTCTTTTGCTAAGATCATCTTTAGAAGGCTGCTGTTTGGTTTTAAACAAACTAAAATAAAACACATAAACAAACCACAATTTATTTAACATTTTTTTTCTTATATTTGCTGCTGGTTTGACTTTGGTCACTGCGGTCAAATGAAAGAGAAATGTTATTTCAAAGTCTTTCCTCATTGTTGTTCATGTTTATGTCCAATGTCTTTTTTTCAGTAGTTTTTGTTCATATTGCAACCTTATACTTATTGCATGTGACATATCATGTTCTTTATGACTGCAACTTAAACGAGCTGCTAACAAAAATGAAGAAAAAAATAATACTTATAAGAAATCTCTTTCATTTTCATTTTTGTTGCATGTTTTTCATTTTGTATTCGGTTTGTATGTTTAGTGTGTCATTTGAAACCCAAGTAAAATTTATTATTTTAAATTATGATTGACCTGAAAGTCAAAAATTCTCAAGAAAGTGAAATTAATTCAAAAGTCTTGGTGTAGACTTGCATTTGTAAGGAAAGCAAAAGCTAAAGGCATTATATATATATTATACATTTTGTTAATGTTAGTTAAAAGCTTTTTATTTAAAAGGAAAGCTTTCTGTTAAAAAAAATTATTTTCGACAAAGTTTATAATTTAACAAAAGCTTTTTATTACAAGTAATATTTTAATTAAAAAGCTTTCTTTTGAAAGAACAATATTTTTGACAAAAAGCTTTTAAATTAAAATGTTTAAAGTTAAGGAAATGATTTTTACTAAAAGTAAGCTTTTGTGAAAAGCTTTTGAGTAAAACACAAATATTTGATGAAGAATGATTTTTGGGTAATAATAATCATTTGATACATTTCGAAAAAGGTTTTTTGTAAAGAGGCTTTCGTTTTTGAACTAAAAGCTCAATGAATAAGCTTAGTGAAAAAGCTTAATGAATAAGCTTACCGTTCTCTTCAAGAAAAATGTTTAAAAGCTTTTGTTTAAACTTGTGTTATCAAAGAGTTTTGTTTAAAATATCTTTTCTGTTAAGCAAGCTTCTTTGAGAAAGTCTTAAAAAGCTTTCTTGTAAATAAATCAGTATTTTCGAGTGGAAACCTTGTTTTTATAATTTTTATTAATGTTTAAGCACTTTACTAACCTGTTTATATCGTAAAATAAAATCTAAATTAATTAAAATGCTATAAGTCAGTTTAAAAATTGCCTTAAGACAACTTCTTTGCAGAATCTCTCACATAACATATCACATCTTATTACCAAAAAGACACAAACTCATCATTAAAACAGAAACAAAAAACTAATCTCTTATAATTTCATTTTCGTTAAGAAAACAAAAATGAAAGTGTTTACATGTCTAAATATATTTTCACAGCATCCCAGCCCATTAGGAGCCAAAAAGTAAAACCGACAAAAGCATACAAAAAATATATATCATTCAATTTCATTTGTTAAGCAAATGCTTAAAGCATTTAACTGTCAATAACATTAGAGTCATGGCACGAACAGAGATTTAGTTTATTTCCAATATATTTTTTTTAGATTTTTCAAAACTTTAAAGTTTAAGGTCAGCTGTTTAAAAAATAACATGACTTCTATTTTATTTTTTCTAACAACATTAAATGCAATAATATGCTTTTGAAAAAAACGACATCATGTTAATAATTTTTCTTATTTTGTTTTTGGTTAATTTGATGCGCATCTTATTTGTGTCTTTAGAGTAAATTGGAAAAATATAATTTTTTTAATATTTCAAAATATTTAAGTATTTTTTATATATATATTAAAGTTTTGTTCGTATTAAAGTTAAACGGAGTAGAAGTTTATTGTCACGATTTCTTTAATTTCGTTTTTTTCTCTCTCTCGTTTTCATCTTTAATATTTAACGGATGTCGAAATAATGTTTGGTTATTGAAAAACAATTTTTGAAAATTACATTTTCTGTTGCTAATGTATTTGATTGCAGCTAAAGAAAAAATTTGAAATGAAAATTTCCTTTAAAAAATGCAATTAAAATTTGTATTGGAAGAAATACACAAAATTGGAAAACAATCATAATCGTTTTATAATTTGCTTTTGTTATAGTATATTTTTTATTCGTCTTCTTCTAAATGATATTTGACACTTGCTGCTTTGCCAGTGAAATGATTTATATATATTTTTTTTTTAATAAGAGGGGGTAGAGATAGAGTTTAAATATTTAATATGATTTTTTTTTCTCTATAGGTATTGACACCAAAGGCTTGGTTTAAAATAATCTGACAATACAACCCAGCAAAAACTTGGTAATGATAAGCAATTGTACCACTTCAAAAGTAGCATTAGGGAGTTTGTTTACCTTCTGTGGAAGTGATGTTTATAGACTTCCAAAGAAGCGAAAAGAATCCAATTTTGTTTTGTTGTACTGTTTTCTATTATTAAAAACTTAAAAAAATATATACTTATATAATAAAAATTACTTCCTGAGAATGACTTCAGATGTTGTGAATTTGGAATCAAATAAAAAAACATCCCTTCTATGACAAGCCTGTGTTAAAATCATCACTTCCTCAGGATTTTTCAGTACTTCCAGGGAGTAAATTCTACTTCTTTTTTCGCTTTTTTGGAATTTAGTTTCTTGCAGTGATAATTTTCAATGACTACTACATGTTGTTCTGATTACATAGAAGTAATAACGTATTATTAATAATGAGTTATATAAGTAATTCCCAATTCATTAGTCCGATTATGCGTGAAGATATAGGAGCTGTATAAGTTTTATGACACGACTTATATAGACTGAATTTTCTAATTACTTGTAAGCAACTGTGGTAAATACTTGCATTCAATGGAATGCATGTATTTACCACAGTTAGAAGAATGACTTAATATTCAAATATGCATGAAAATTGATGGATGTCTGAAGTGATGGAAGTTTTTGCTGGGTAGATTATGGTTAAAAAGAAAATTTTTTAGAATAAAATTTCTGTTAAGCTTCTACGCAAAAGGTTACTTAAACCAACATTAAAAAGAACAACTTCAGTTTTTAACCATTAATTCCCTTTTAGTTATAGTTTCAAAGTCTTTCCTATTAAAGCAGAAAAAACAAAAAAAAAATAATCCAACCATTTTATAGTTAAGCCAATTAACTTTCCCACAAATAACTTAAAATATAACTATCATTTTATTTAAAATATTCATAAACATATCCTTTACTTATTCTTTCGATAAATGACCCAACCTAAAACTGTTCAAAGAAATTTCACTTTTCATTTGGAAAAAAATTTCTTTCTTTAATGAAAAATCAATGAACTTTAACGACAGATAGAAAACAAAAACAAAATCGATTACTACCATTAAAAATTGTTAACAAAATTTAAATAATAAATTACAAATAAAGCAAGGCAATCATATAAACATATAGCCAAGGAGTCAACAACTTGACTGGGTATTAAACTAGAGAAGATGAGGACAGAGAGAAAAAAATTAAAAGATGATTTCACCTTAAACGTGAGTTTGGAGGCTGTTAAACAAATGTTGGCAATAACACCACCACCTTCATCCACCACCACCACAACCAGTACCAAAAACAACATCTAACTATAACCAGCCATTGAGTCTGAAAAAATAAAACATTTAATAGCTTTGGTAGCTGTAATGGCAGAATTTATGGTTTATAAATAATTTCAGTGTTGATAGTTTAATGGTGGTTGTAATAAATTTTTAGCAAAAAAAAAAAGAGGATACAAAATATCTATTTATGGTGTTTTAAAGAGAATGTGTTTAAATAAACTTTGACACTTTTTTTTTGAAAAGGAAACTTTTGTTAAGGCAAACATGTTGCTGGCAGATGTTTGAAAAAAATGATAATAAATGGCAATAAGGTGTTTAAATTTTTCAAATCCTTAGTTTTTGTTTACGTGTATTGTTTTAAACTTAAAAAGCAGACAAGTGTTTTGAAATTAAATGAAATGTCAGAAGATATACTCATAAAAATGCTTAAATATTTAAACATTCTCTTGTCGATTTGACAATACAGTTTTCGCTAAATGATCTAAATAATTTATGGTAAAATAGTAAAAAATAGAGGGAAAATTAAAAAAAGCTCCAGCACCTAAAAAACTTACAGATCCTATTCAAAATTCAAACTTTTAAATATGTATAAAGTTTTTCTAATTTTCTTATAAGTTAGAAGGTTTCAATATATTTTTTTTGATAAAAGCTTTTGTTTTTATAGAAAATATATATATTTAAGCTCCTTTTAATAAAAGCTCTTAAGAATCTTTCAGTTATACATACTCCCCTCTCTCTATGTTGCTTTAAACACTCAAAAGCTTAAATAAAAAAAATTAAGCTCTTTTTTAAAAAAGCTATTAAAATATTTTTAGTAATACATGCTTCTTTTTCTATGTTACTTTATGACTCACAAAAGCTCAAAAGCCTGTCATACCTTTTTTCCTTGATTTGGTTTCAATTAAAAATATTTATCTGAATCTCTTTTTATAAAAAATAAGCTTTTTATGTCATTTTTAATAAAAGCTCTAAAGCTTTTTGCTTTCTTATAAAATAAGCTTGTATGTTCTTTTTTATAAAAGTTCTTTTCTTTATGTTTCTTCTGGCAAGTACAAATTATTTTTATATGGCGCTAACTTCGAAATTTCTTAAAAAAATAATGACGAAATTTCTTAAAAAAATAAGCTTTTGTGCGTTTTTTTAATAAAAGCTCTAAGCTTTTTGCTATAATACTTTCCGCAAAGATTTCTCTCTAGATTTTTCTGGCAAGTAAGTCCACACCAAGTCGAATAGTTTATATGGTACTTAAAGTCATTTGATTTTGGCGCGAATTTGTTTTAAGATGAAGTTTGAAAGCTTTGTGAAAAATTGTTGTCAACAAAAATACAATCAGCTGTTATTATTTAGAAAAAACTAGTCTAGTGGTAACAGGTTAGTTAAACCCAACGTGGGTCTGTTTCCTGTTTAAGCACTTTTCCTGTCCTTCAGTCTTTATACGATTATTTGTCTAAAACTAAGTTTGAATTTTAAATTGTATTAATATCATCATTCTATTTTTCTTAATTTTTTCATTTATTTCTTAACATAACATCATTAATATTTGTTTTTCTTTTTCCAAACAAATAAAAACAGTGAAAATTTTGCCAACAGAACTTTTTTGTGCTTAAATGTGGAGGGGGAAATGACATTAAATTAACCTTAATTGTCTTAATGCGTTGGTAGCTGTTTTTTTTTTTTTTTTTTTTTTTTTGACAAGAAAAATTTTTACTAAAAGCATTTAACCCACTAAATTTCTTTAAATACCTTAAATAGTGGTCATTTAAAAAGCACCGTAATTTAGATATTAGTTTTAAAAACTAATATTTTATATTAAGAAAATTAAAGTAATTTTGGTAATTTCTCTTTTACGCTATTTAACTTTTTCTAAAACACAAAAAATTTATTGAAATTATATTTAATTTGTTTTAAAAGAAAAGTGAAATTGTTTTTTCCCCATTTCGTTATGCCATGAGAATTAGTTATAAACAAATGATTTTTTTATTTCATGATTTTGCTCTAAACTAAAAGTGCATTGAAAATTTATGTTTAAAATATAAAAAAAGGGGAGTTTTATTTTTGTTGCAAGTTGTTTAAATTTCTTTTCATTGCTTACTTTGTTAAAAACAATGTTGTCTGTTTTGTTGTTGTTTTTTTCTTTTAACTAGATTTTGCATTAGACAGCCAGATTTTTATCTTTTGATATAAATAAATGCCAACAAAAGTAACAAATGATAAGAAAAAAATATGTATAACAAACTTGTGCAAATGTAGGTGAACTTTTTTGTCAAAGAAAATAACAGAAAAAGTAAAAAAAAGAGTAACATAAAAGCGGAAGGCTTAAAGCACAATCAAAAGACTTAAGCAACAAACTTGTGTGCCGGTTTTAATAGAGTCAAGGATTAAATTGTTATAAAGTTGAACATTACACCAGTGGTCGTCCATTATTGATCATAAAGTTCGAGTAAATTTATGTTTTTTGTTTAAAGCACAATGTCAAAAATTCGAAACAAACCAATATTTATGCAGACTACCATGCGGACAGACAGGCGGACGAATGGACAGACGGACATACCATCAGAATAACTTTCTATCCACTTAAAGTGGGTATTACAAATATTATCATAAACACATATTATCCTCGCCATTATAGTGATATTAGATATAAATAGCAGTGACTGATTTGTTTGACCTGTTCGCCTCTTTATGAAGTAGTTCGATTTTCTCTTTCACCCGCAAACATAACATAAATATTGCCCACTACTGCTTCAACTCAAATTTTTTGCAATTCGTTATGTTGTTTTTTCTTATCAGCATATACTGCATTAATAATTTAACATGCATTTCCATGGCATTGTGTTCGCAAAAACAAAAATCCACTACAAACCTTAGTAAAATACCAACACAGTCAAGAACCTTAAACAAAAGACATTGAACTGTAGCCCCACTTTCTATTGAGGCCAGACATTCAATACGTATGTAAGTTAGTCTTACAGTCTATGTACTTTAAATAAATACGAGACATCGAAAGAAACAAAACAAAAAACAAAAAAAAAAAACGGAAGAAATGCCAAGTACAATGTAACAATTTTATTTATTGCAAATATTTAGAGTTTTTACACCTTAAAATAAGTAACACGAACACGACAAAAAACTGAGAAAAAAAAAAAAAACAGAAAAGAAATGGGTCTTACAGAACAATACTGCTAATGAGTTTAAGTTGGTAATAAGTACGAACGAGTTGAGTAAGATAATTTTACTTAAGGCTATAGATTTGACAAATTAGTTGAGAATTTTAAGCTAGAAAGAAAACAGATGAGGAAACTGAAAAAATAAACAACAATTTTAAGAGAAAATTAGAACCATGGGAACTAAAGTTTGTTTTTCTTGAGGTTTTTGGAGTGAACTATAAATATAATATTTAAACTAAAAGTTATACATTTAAATGTTTAAGTTTCTTAGTTATATTAGCGAACAAGTTTACTTTAACACCCCTTAACTATAAATTTGTTTTGACAAACGTAAATGGACTTCAAGCCGTTACACTTTAATCCCTGAGGTTTTTCTGTTGAAGTACTCTCAGTTTTCTTTCTTGGGATTTCTTGGAGCTGCTTAAACTAATGTTGCTGCTTACCGATATCTGCTTCAATAACTGATATAGGGATCAACTCCTTTTTCTGTTCATTATCAATTATTTTCACTGCGAAAATATAGTACAGATCGCTAATAAGTTTTTGCTGTGCCACTGATATGATCTCTTTAAGTTTATCAGAAACCAAAAATAACATAATTTTCCACAACCATTCTTTTTGTTTCTCAGAGTCTTCTTTATTCTTTCGCATAATCCAGAATAAATATAAAACTTTTTTATGTATTCCATAGTTATAAAACTTAACTCAAGTTCCAATTATGACTTAGTTCTCATATTAAGTTTTTTTTTTAATAATTTCCGTTGACTTTATCAATAATTTAATGTCTCATAAAAGTTGAAAAAAAAGTGAAAAAACTGAAATTTAAAAAAATATAAATAAAAACTATCTAACTAAACTAGCCAAGATAATGTTAATACTTACTTAAAAGCAACAAAAAAAAATCTAAAAAATAAAAACAAGTAGCAACAAAAAAAAATCCATTGGCAAGTAGAGTTTATTTTCATTTTAACACAACATAAATGGCCAATATATATACTTAAACCAAATGCAATTGTTTTTCTTAAGTATTTTTTGCTGTTTTTGTCTTCTTTTCTAACATAAAGCGAAAGTTGTGGGGCAGTCTCATATAAGAAGACCATCGCACAACAAACTAAAACAAGTAAGCTGCCAACCCAACAGCCAAGGAGAATCTAAAATTATACAAAAATAGTTTGTTTGTTCCTCACAAAATTTACAAATAAAATAAAATTTTATGGCAAATGATTGTGTTTTTTTTACTCAAATTTATAATAATTTACATAAATATCAGTCAGTCAGCCTTAAATGGTTAACAGAGATGATCATAGTGCTTGAAAAATTATAATTTAAAATTTGGCTGTGTAGTTTTTGCCAGGCAGCAAACAAATTTGGTATTGTCACCTACTTTTTATTTTGTTTTAGATTTAAGAGTAAATTTCCACTAAATTTAAAGTAATAAATTTACCTTTTATAGTCAGAGAAAATAAAATAGAAAATTTCGTGGAAAAGCCGCACATTTTCACTTGTCAATTGTGTGTGCGGACAAATGTCTGCCAAGTTTTTGTTAAAAAATTGGTTGAAAAAAAATGAAAATTCTTTCTTAACAAGCCCGGTGATAAATAAAAGTAACATTTACTTATAAATATAAATAAAATATAAATATTTTGAATACATTTAAAAGAACTAACGAAAAACAATCTTTAGTTGAGAGAATAAAGTTTTGAAAAAAGTTAGTTGTTCTAAACAAGTTCTTGCACTAAAACTTTGCTACAATTAATTAAATAAATAAAATTTTACAAAGGTGAATTTCTTTAAATATTAAGATTGAACTGTGATTTTTTTTTATAAAAAAATTCTTCAAATAGTTATATTTTAAACAAATTAATCTCTATTTGTACCCTGTTAAACACGTTTTATTTTATTTTATTGTGTTTTTTAAAATATGTTCTGGTTTTACTAATTTTATTACATTTTTTCTCTTGTTTTTTTTTTTTACTTTCAGTTTCTTTAACTCACACTCTAAAAAGACCCACCTCAACAATTTTATTATCTTCTTTTTTTTGCTTTATATAAGGTAAGTTTGCTTTTGTTTTTATTTGGTTTTATGATTATTATGTTTCTCTGACATTAAGAAAAATTTCACTTTAAATGTATATTTTTAAAATCACAAACGTAAATAGAATTTTAAGCAGAAATCTATATGTGGTTTTTAAACGCTACCGTTATGCAAATGACACCCACTTGCTATTAGTCATAGGGAGAAACCTATAGACACTTTTAAGTTTTTTTTAAGCTTTATGGTAGTTAACGTACAATTTGTGTTTTAAATTTTATTTTAAGAAATGACCAAATTTGTAAGTGAACTTTAAAAACATGACAATTTTATGGTAAACTAATTAAGATTGAAATTGAGAATTAATGGTTTATTTAATTTAATTTATTTCATTGTGATTTGAAAGCAAAAAACTTTCTTCTTCATTATAGTTTGGATTACTTTGATTGCAGAGTAGACTATAAAAATGGTCTTAGGTTTTGTGCCCATAGTCGTAGACAATAGACTATAGTCCTGGCGTTAGACTACATTACTATAGATATATACTGTAGACTAAAAGTTAGAATATAGTTCCGAGTAATATCCTCTGTAATATAGATTATTCTCTACACTATAGTCCTGACAGTAGATTACAAACTTGTGCAGATAAAAGTATTAATTGTAGACTATTGTCCATAGTATGAACTAGACTATAGTTCCAAATATAATCCTCGACTATAAAATATACTTTAGACTCCAGACTATAGTACCGACTGTAGGCTATAATGCCGATTGTAAACAAAAATCTCTGCGATAGAAAAATGTTATCTCTCTAGACTTCAGTCCTGACTATACACTCTCATTCCAAATTTTTTCTAAAGTTTCGTATCAATAGACTATAGTCTAGACTTTATTTATGGCTATAGGGTACAGTAAATACTATATACTATAGTCTAGAGTATAGAATATTGTCCCGATATAATCTCTACTATAGACTGTAGTCTACACTATAGTTCCTGACAAAAGATTTTAGCCCTTGTCAGACAACAGTATGGACTATTGTCTAGATTGTGGACTGTAGTCTAGACTATTAACTATAGTTCCGTCTATAGATAATACCGACTATAGTACACAGTACACACCTGTAATCCTGACAATTGACTTAAATCTCTACAATAGAATAAAGTTCCCAATATCGACACTATTGACAACCATAGATTTAAATTTAAGATCTCGACAATACTTTTACGCCGTGTGCGGCACTTAAAATATTTGCCTTAAACTATTTTACCTAAAAACCCAAATTAATCAATCCACCATTTAATTTACAAGCAACCAAATCTCTACAATTTAAACCAATAAATAACAAAAGTAATAAATCTCTTAATTTTTCTAAACAATTTCTTTGCCACTTCCCCACAGACCACTTTTGTTCTCAAATAAACCAAAAAAATTACTCCATTTAGTAAAACTACTTGTTTATAGTAAAAAAAAAAAATTACCAAACAATAGCTTGTAACTAAGTGATTGTATTATAATGTTTTAAATGCACTCAAAACCCCTATATGGTCAATAACTAGTAAAACAACAAAAAAGATTTTAGAAAATAACGTTAAAAAATTAGGTAAATTGTCATATGACTTATTTACTTAGCTTTATTATATAGACCACTGTTTATAGAGCATACAAAAGACCTTAAACCAAAAAAAAGTAGAAAAAAAGACTAAAGCTTGTGGTCTATTGTTTAAGCCCCCATATTTTATTTTTTATATATGGTAATCAATTATAACATATTAAAAACAATGGGAAAATTGTAACAATTTGCTAAATGCATTAACCCAGCATAATAATGTTTAATACTGTTATATACATACATTTGTATGTATATATGTGTGTATGTAAGTATTAGAGAGTTACCGAGATTTGTATCTAAGTACTTAACTGCTTTATTAAATATGTGGGGTAGTTTAAGAAGACTAGCATTACGGCAGCAAAATTTACCGTTGAACTGATTTTTGTTGTTTTTTTATTAAATTGTATTGTTTTTATAGTTTTTTTCTAAATAGTTTTTATTTTGGTTTAAATTTTTACTTTTTTTGGTTTAAAATTTAAAAAATATATAAATCACGTTTGAGCTTGTTATGTTTACACGCATGATTGCCTGCCTACTAACTACTATTACGGCCCTGACTGCCTGCCTGCCAACTGACGGCCTGACTTCGTTATTAATGCGTGCTTTGAAAATTTTATCAGATAAGCAAGAAAATAAAACAATTTTAAAATACTTTAGTTGTTTTATGTACTATATTGGTTATTTTGCTTGGTTTGATTATAAATTTAGAACAATTTTGTTTTTTCAGTTCGCGTTTATTTTTTCTATATTTGTAAGATAAAACACTTTATGCTTACTAATTGCTGACGTTAGCGTTTAACTATTTTTTATGAAGTTCTAAAGCAATTAAAGTAATCACGTTTATAAATTTCTTTAAGTCTTTTGTGTAACTAGATTAAATTAACGATATGGTTATGCACTATTAACATAATGGTCAATGTGTGTTTAAGAAATAAACAAAAAATGTATTAGAAAACAAAAGAAGTAGAAATATTAAGAAAGTTATTTTTGAGGTAAATGTGCATTTAGGAATTTAGAAAATAATAGAAGAAATATTGAAAAAGAGAATATGTATTTTGCTGGTTATTAAAGAATTTTTTCATGTTTGTTGCTTAAGTCTTTTGTTTTTTTAGTATTATTTTTGAATTACTTGCAAAAGAAACTTGGTTATTGAAATTATTTAAAACAAAAAAGAATACTAAATTCAGCTGTACCAAACCTTATGCAGCTTATAGAAAAAGAATAATATTTTTTATTTTTTTAATTAAAAAATTTGTTTAAAAATTTTTGAAACTTTTAAAAAATTTAAAACTTTTTAATTTGTTTTCTCATATTAAGAAAATACTTAATTTAGATTAGTAACCCTGATTTTATCCGATTTTTTATATTTTAATATTTAGTTAGTTTCAAGTTTCCTGCTTAAGTCTTTTGTATAAATTTTAAGGATTTTCCTGCATCTTATCAGATATTTGGTAAGTGAATTTCAGAGAGTTTGCAATTAATAATTTAGGTCAATATTATGTTGAAGTTGTCATAAAGAACAACAAAAAGAGAGGAGTGCTAAACTACAAAAGAGATTTTTTTAAAATAATAAAAAAATAAACTTTTTCATATTAAAGTACATATCGAGGCAGTCAACAAAGACTTTTCCAATTCCTTAAAAAAACTGTCCAGTTAATTCAATAATAATTTTCAACTAAAAATACTTAGTACATCCTCTTCAACTACTTAACTGTCTGTGGCAAATTATGTTGTTTGTCTTTTCAAAATCAAAAAGCCGCATGCATGTTTATAATTATACAACAAGTGTAAAGATTAACACACATTAATTTGTTGTAAAAAAAAAACAAACATCAACATATAAAAATCATCTACCATGACTGATTTTTACCACATACTACGTTTGAACGTGTATATGATTAAAATATTAATTTCTTAATTACCAAGATTAATAAAGATACAACATAAAGCTGAAAAAAAAAACAAAATCGTCAACACTTTTGCTGTTATTATACTAATGAAAACAACTTATCTGCAAAATAAAGTTTTCATTTCCTTAAAGATTATTATTTTTATTTTTGATGAGTTTTTTTGCCAACTAGCTAAATTTCACCTTGCTAGAGTTAAGTCTATGATTAAAAGTACTACTGCTGTGGCAGTAGAAAAAATAAAAAACCCAAAGTGTTAAATATTAGACAACTTCCAGCCAAGAAGAAACGCCGGCTGTATTCAAATAACAACTGCCTTTAGTGTGTTTTTTTTATCAAATAAAAAAGAAAATTGTGTGTGAATTTAGTTTCTTTACATTTGATATTCGAATGCAGATTACTTTTCCAGTTGGAAAATGTACAAATAATTGCTGGTTGTTAGTTTTCATAGAAGAAAGTAGAAAACTTTATGGAAATGCAAAGAAATGTTTGAATTTAAAAATGAAACATTTGTAGAAACAAACATAAATTTAGAAAAATCTTAATGAATTTATAATTATAGAAAAATTTATCAAAAAGAAAGAATGGAATAAATAATTAAAAAAAAATATCGAGGAATAAAATACCACTTTCTAGGAAGTGAAAAAGGGGTAATTTTTAGCATCCGAAGTGATTGTAATAGTTTTTATTAATATCCAGAACTGACCTTCAAAAATCAAAAGAGTTGATTTGGAACGCAACAAAAAATCCTTTTTTTCTATTTTAGTCATTACAATAACTCAAGATAACATCCACAGCAAAAGAAAATATAACCACTACTCAGTTACCTTACTTGCCCAGCAAAAACTTACATTAAATAGTTATGAGTTATAAAGCAAAGAAATAATGCTATGCACAAGTTATTCATTAGTATTTTAACTCATTATTTTAACACGCTTGCTTATAAATCACTACTTATATAAGTACTTACACAGAATACAAACCTGAACTTCTTATTCCATAGATCTCTTTCTTACAATACCAGTGGTTTTTAGAGAAAAGCTATTTTTAGTGTGAAAAACAAAAGTCATTATAATAGTACTTAAAAGTAATGTAAACGGCTAGTAATAGTCATTGAATTCATATTGCTAGATATAAACGGATGTTGATTTCATAAAATAATATTTTTTCTGTACAAAAACTTAACGTGTCCTTCAAAAGACAAAAGACTTAAGATCCACACTTGTTTACCTTAAACCACTTTAAATAACTTCCTTGTCATTTTGTTCTTTATTTCATTTAAAACATCATGCTTATTAACTTATAACAATTTATTAACTAGATCACTTTGCACTTTTTAATCCGGCCCCTCATTTGTGTCAAACTTCCAATTAACTTTTCATATTAAAACAATTTTTTCCACTTATTTATTTATTTTGATAAAAGAAAAAAACTCCTTTCTTTCCTCTAAAGAAACCCCCCTTGAGTATGTTGTAAGTTTTGTTCTTGTTTCTTCAAAAGTATTTAGCAATTTCTGTCATGACCATAAAGAAAATTGTCTTAGACACATCTTTCTTGGCACAGCTAATGGCCTAAAGATGAGAAAAACTATCTGTTAATTAAGTGTCTGTACAAATATGAGAAACGCTAGATAGCTGGAGCGAGAGACTTATAAGAAATATTGCGTGTTGCAAAAGGAAATTCTATGGAAAAAACAATATGTTGCAAGCAAATCTAGTTACAGTCACAGAGAGTTGAGATTTCAAATAATAATAATAATTATAAATAAAGAAATAATTGCTTAGAATATTTAGTTGAAAATAAAAATAAATAATATTTATAATAACACAGTTCAACTATCAAACATTTATAAACAGAGATTGGTGTTAAAATTGGCCCTTTTTTTGCTGTGTCAGGTTCATTTTCTTTTTGAGATCTTTATTACCAGATCACGTGTGAGTAGTAAGCTAGACATGAGAAATGCTGACAGTTAAATTATGGGAGTGTTATTATTGGAGTATTTTTAGAAGCAATTATATAAATATAAGCACGTAGGATGTCTGTTAGTGACTTATGTTATTGTTATATATAGGTAAATTTATTGAATATAATATGACGGATATAAGTTTCCATTTACTACTCTTTGCATTTAACACCTAAGTTAATCTCCCATTATAATGCAAATGTAGTAGTTATATTTGACTCTTACTCTAATAAAGCCTATTTTGGCTTTTAACCTACCATGAACATGCGCTCATTATTAAGTAGAATGATAACATTTTCAAGTACGACGAGCTTAATGAAAAAGATAAAAAAATTTTTACTTTAATTTCTAAATGCTGGTAAACTTTGAGCTCTGTTATAAATTCTTCTTTTGGATTATGAAAAGGACTAAAGAAGGATCATAGTCCTAACGATTAAAGAGAGAAAGATTTTATTGGGATTTGGATTATTAAGCGAAGGTTCTTTGTATTTTCTTAAGCTAAAGTGAGTTCTCGATTTTGCGTTCGATCAAAAAAATCGAAAAATATTTTAAGTGATCAACTCCACATGATCAACTCCAGATGATAAATGATCAACATATAATGTACTGTTTGTACAAGCTTCAGGAGAACGATTTTGTGTAGACGAGTTGATTCTTTAGTAATAAGGATTGTAATGAGTGATGATGTGATCACTGATCTCTATTTATGCAATATATACAACAAACCTATGGAAGCTCTAGCCTAAAGAAATATTGTTTTTAGATCAGCATGTGATTACGTACCAACATTTTGAGTTCTAGATCGTCTAATTCTTTTTAGAACTTAATTTTAGTTGAGCGATAACATGTTCTATCATTTGAGGAATGTGATCACTATCACTTAAAACTATATTTGTCAGACATAACTGTAGCCTAAAGAAACATTGTTTTTAGGTCATTATATGATCATATATATCACTCAGCGTGTTAAGGATCAAATAAAACTATATATGTCTGGCATAGTCCAAATATAAAGAAAATTTGTTTTTAGATCATTAATATATGATCATATGTACTGATAGTATTCTACGATTATTTCAAGAACTTAATTTTATTTGAACGGTAACGAGTTCTTTTATCTGAGGAATGTAATAATCGATCTCTAAATATTTGGTGTATATACCGAGGATCAATTAAAACCAGGTGCAGATCCACGGCTGTGGGGGGTTTGTAAGCTAAAAAGTAACCCATATAAAGCTTAAAAGTAAGCCACATAAAACTGAACCATTTTACACACTTAAAATGAAGACACAACACAATATGCGAAATTAGTTTAAAAAGCTAATAAATACCTCACCTAAAAAAATATATATATATATATATATATATATATATATATATATATATATTTTGAACTAATGAACAATAACTATATTTTAACATAATTTTTCAAAAAGAAAAGCAAAATAAACTAGAGCTTTAAACTAAAATAAAACTAAGCCACAGTATACCATCATAATGGAAAACAAAAATTTTATTGTTTTCCCAGTATTTTCTGAGGAGTTTTTCCACAAAAAACTTAATGAACAACCAAATAGCGTGCGGTTTTGTTTTTCAATTTCATTGGGTGTTTTTAAAACATAAATCATTTTAACATAGAATTTTTTCCACATGTTCTTAATGTATTTAAACTGAAGAAAACATAAGAAAAATAGAATTTTTAGCTTTCAAAACTTTAAAAACGTTGTTTTGGCATAATTTAAAGTGTGCTGAATGAACAAAAAATAATAGAAAATTATTTATTGTAAATTTATATTTTGCACTCATTTAAGAAAAATTCTTTGGAAAAAAGAAAACTATGTTTTAGTTTATTTCTTCTTTTTATATAAAACTTAAAGTTAATAAATTATAAATAAAACAAGAAAATTATAGAAAAATATGTTAAAAGTTTAATATTTATTAGGTTGCTTATATGTTGAATTTATTTATGTTTTTTTTTTTGTTTATTTTTTTTTTAAGAGTAAAAGATAAATATTATTTTATTTGAAATGTTAATTGTTTAGTGTGTTTGTGTTTATGCTTGGTGTGAAATTTTAAACCTCTTTTATGAAAACCGTTTTTCTTTGTTAGTTTTATTAAGCTTTAGTTTAATAAAATACTTAATTGTTTATTATAAATAGTAGTTAATGTTTTATGAGAAGTTATTATAAATAACTATAAAATAAATAGAAGGTGGTAAACGTTTTAAAAAACATATTTATTAATATGAGTAAGTGTCTAGCATGAAAACTTTAAGGAAATTTTTATATAAAATAAAAATCTTAAAAGCAACAATAAATAAAGCACTTGAAGAATTTTCAGAATTTTCAACATAAATCATATTTTATTCTTTTTTTCATATGCCGACAAATCAAAAATAAAATAATAATTTATAATCTGACAATTAAGATTGGAAGGTTGTATAGGGGCTTTACGAAGTAATAGATATCATCAAATTATCTTGAAAATTTCGACCTATAGAGCACGCACAAGGTTAATATGGATACACAGACGAAAGGATGGACATAGCAAAATCGGCTGATAAAGTGATTATGGCCCGATTTTTGGGTTTTATAAACACGCATAAAACCCTTCCCACTATGGTGGTGTAGGACATATGTATGTTTCTAAGACGAAACAGTTAAGAAGAGAACCGGTAGCCTACATGGCAGAGTTTCGGAATTTTTTCTTCTCCCGCTAATTGGAAAGGTCCCTTCGGTTTGCACATGACGGCTGTTGTTTAAATCCAAACACGTGGAAAGACTTATGCATGGAAAATTCAATATTTCGGATACCTTACATAAAGTGTATATAAATCAGGATAAATATAGAGAGATTGTGTCGGGTATTGTTCTCTTTGAGTATGTCGACTGATTGAGAAGTGTGATGTGTTGAATGGTGATGGATGAAAGGTATCTTATACAAGTGATACCATGAATTTTCCTTCCTTGTCCAGGAATGTTTAAGATTTACCGCAGTGTGAAAAATTGCTCGCCTTTAGTGTTGTGCCGACTCAATCTGCGTCATTGTAAACGGAAGTGATGCTTTTGCATCTCGGAAGTTAAGCAACGGGACAGCATTGGTCAGAGATTAGATAGCTTGTAAATGGATAGGTAAAACCATGTATGTTAAAAGTACAATGGGGTTGTGGTGAGTCATTTAATCTCACACCTTATAAAATATAAACCCAAAAAAATGTAACGTTAAACTATTGTGGAGTTAATACACTTTCAAAATCTAAAGCATTTCAATAATCTTTTCAAAAAAACTGTTGTTTAAAGAACCCGTGTTTCTTAAAAAGTAAAAGTATGTTTTCTTTTAATTTTTTTTTTGTTTAAATGGTAATTTGTTCAATATTTCTTAACTAAAACATAAAAAGTTACATTTTATTACAATTAAAACTGACAGCCATTTAAAAATCTATTAATTTATTGCTGATGACAACTAAAATATAGATTTCTAACAAAAAACATCTAAAAATTTTATGTTTTATAAACTTTAAGCTTTTAAGCTTAACAAACTAAGGTGGGTTTTCGAAGCAAACAAAGAACTTTTCAAAATAAACATGAATGAAATAACAATACCTTAAAATTTTACTACAACTTTAGTAAATAAAGTATTGTTTTTTTTTTACTAACACCACAAGCTGTCTGTTTGTGTGTCCGTTAAGGTATTGTAATGGTTGCTGCTAAAAAATGGCCATAATATTAAGTTTTGTTTTCCTCTTGCTGAGAGGAAACAAGTGTTAAGGTTTGTTTTTTGTATTCTAATGTTTTTGTTTGACATTTCTTTATGTTTAGGCTTTTTCTGTGGTAAAAATAGAAAATTTAAAAAGATTTTCTTTGTTTTTTCTGTTGTTAAAAAATAACAACAACAACAAAATGAACATAAAACCGTAACTATGTTTTTAAAAGGCTACAAATGTAGGTTAATAGCCTGTTCTTTACTATTTTTTTTTCCTTTTTCTTTTCAACCACTAATGCCTCTTCTTTGTTGTTATTACTAAACTACAATTGCAATATGAAACTAAAGATGATAATGATGATGATGATCATTGTCAACAATGATCATTAATTTCATTACAGACATTAGACGAAACATTAGTAACATAAAAGTTTTTGAAACTCAACTCATCAATGGTTTTAACAGCAAATAGCAAAACAAAAAAAGTTGCTGCAACATTTACAATAGCAAAACATTTTTTCTTTCATTTATTTCTTTCTAGCTAATCTTATAGACATAAAGCCAATTATTAGCAAATGTTATGTTTAAAATTGTAGCTTTTGCTAGTTTTGTGTGTGTGTGTTGTATTTGTGGCAAAAAAAGCTACAGATTCATGGTAACATGTTTTTTCCTATTTTTGTTTAAACAAACTACATTCTTACATCATTGGCATTATTAGATTAATTCAGAATTCATTTTTAGTTTATGTTTGTTAATAAAGAAGACTAAAGTTTTTTATTTTTTCTTTTGTATTAGATTTCAAATGAATGACTGAATGAAAAAGTCAGTTAGACAGACAGTCTTAACATTATGCTATATGTATCTTTAAATAATAACAATTATAACATGTTGGGAATAAAAGCAACTAACAGCAAGTTGAAGATTATGATATTGTTGTTGTCGTTGATGATTCCTTAGAGATTGGTGTTGTAACTATATTTTTTTTAAAGTAATGAAGGTGGCGATGGTGTTTGTTGTTAGTTGTTTTATTCCATATTTAAAGCTGGTTTTATACAGTTATTATTATTTTTTTTTTGTTAAAGTAGAGAATGAGGTCTTGGAGTTTATGATGTCTCTCCTGCAATTTTATATTTTCTTTAAGACGGCTTTTCTTTCAACATATTTTTTTTATTACATTGTTGTTTATGCATAAATTATGTTTTTAGTTGAAAAAAATTGCTATAAAATGGAGCTTTTTGTTGTGACTTAAGAAAGTTGTATGGAATATTTTTAGTTTAATATGAAGATTTGTCTTGCGTAATACTTAGAATTGGTGTTAATTGTATGTTGCTGTTGTTTTAATTTGACAAATTTTATATGAATTTAATTGACTTATATATTTGATACAATCTTGTGTGGACTTTTGTTATTGGTTATATAGCAAGTTTGTTGCTTAAGTCATTTGTTTTGTAAGAAATTTCATTTTAACAAATTGGATTATGTGTGCTAAATAAATGAAAATTTTATTATTTTGTGTAAACCCTTTAACATTTTTGATTATTTGTGCTAAATTTTAACTTTTTAAAACTTTATTATAATTTTTTAAAGATTTTTAATTAATTTTCTAAATTTTTCATTTATTTGCAGATTAATAAATCTTTAAACGAGCTTTAAAAGTAAGTTTCACTAGCAACCACATAACATATTTAGCAGTAAATTAAAAACCATTAGAATTCCATTAATATCATTTATTTCATTTATGTGTAAAATACTAAACAATCAAAAGTCTGTCCATCAATTTAAATATCCATCCGTCTGTCCATTTATACATTAAAAACATACATAGACATGATATTTCTATAATTTCAAGCGATTAATGATCGCACATAAAACTGATAATTTCTATGCAAAACCACACAAAGACCACAGTCGAACGGGCAAATAATAAATGAAGAAAAGACCCAATAACATGAATTTCTCTTCTTTGACTAATTGTATTTAATTAAACTTTCAAGCGTGTGTTTAAACACAAACACACATAAATACCACAGAAAACATTTTAACAATAATAATAATAGTTATAATAATGAAAATGTTAATAATAAAGAAATTAAGAATAAAAAAATTTTTACAAAATGACATTGGGGACATAATCTAGAAAACACACAAGAATTGAAATATTTTTACACACAAAAAAATAAACTAGAATAGAGTTTTTCAAAATTTAAACTGGCAGCAAGTCAAGCACGCAAGCCTCAAGGTAAACTGCGTTATTTTTGTTATAGAAAAACTTAAAAAAAGAAAGAAATGTAACATAATGAAAACAAAAGAATAAAAAAAGAAAGTGTCAATTCATATAAACCCTAGACACAATAATAACAAAAAAAGGTAGTAATACTTTCTTTAACAGAGAAACAAAATTCTAGTTCTAAACCAGAAACACTTAAGATCATTAAACATTTTAAACGATGTTTAAATGGCAACAGAATTAATTGTTATTAAAACCAGAAAACAAAACAAGAACTTTTAACTACAATTTAAAAAGCGTGACAAAATATAACACTAACTTTTAAAATGATTCTAAAAGGGAAATTTTTATTTTAATACAAAAAATAACAAAAGACTTAAGACACAAACTTGCTGCAACTTTTCTTTTTATTATATTAGTTTTTTTCTCTTTATCTATAACTTAAAAAAATTGAAAGTAATTCTTTAAATGCTTTAAAGAAAACAAAGTTACTTTAAAATATTTTTTGTATTTTATTTGAATGTTAAGTGATTTATGATTATATGCAGCCATCATCATGATCATCATCATTATATGCATACATATATTACAAGCATTTACAGTCAAAGTCTTAACAATATAATAATTTACTTTCACATACTTCAAAACGCATGTAATCTTTTACATTTCAGTTTATTATATTCTACTTAAATGTCAACAAATTTTTTTTTCTTTAATTTTTCATAAATATTAGAAAAATATCTACATAATTACAAAGAAATTTGTTACATTTTTAGAGTATTTTTTCACTTTAAAATTCTTTTTTTAAGGTGGTTTCCTAAATAGTAGCCTTTCTTTTAATCACCTCCAAGATTAATGATCTCAATCAATTCTTTTCAAAAGTGTTAAAAAATGCTTAATGCTTGTGTGTGGTCATATTTAAATTGTTAAGATTTATTTCTAAATAAATTACCAACTACTGGAAATATTTATTATAATTTAAGAAAATGAAAAATTATTTGTAATGAGCTATTAGTTAATTATACTTAAAATGAATGCATTTTAAGCGGGAAAATTTTTACCAACATAATTTTTCACTCTAACAAATACAACTCGTTAAAAAAAGTCTAATTAATGCCTGTTTTAATTAGAAGAAAAAAGAAATATTCGTTATCATAAATACAAATATTCCCACTAGTTGGTTATCACCACAGGAGTTCTTAGTAACTGGGAGCTAAAATGTTAGATTCTTGTTTTTTAAAGCTTTTAGAGAAAAATTTTATAAAAAAAGTTTTCAAATAACAGTAACCACTTAGTAGCCGTAATATAATGATAAAAGATAAATTGAAATCTTGTTTAAGCAATAGTTTTTAAATATTCAAAATATTAAAACAAAACACTTCTAGTGTGAATAACTTCGAAGGAGAAAAATTGCTTTCGTCAAGCTTAAATAAAAAATTTGTTCACATTTTATAAATGGATAAAATTCATTCTTCTAAAATCTTCCATCTTTTGTAGTTTTGTATAGATATTATCTTATTTCAACAATATTTTGAACTAAACACCGTTGATAGTCTGCCCCTCATATCAGTACATTGTCACTTAAAGCGTTTTTTAATGGCTGACCCCGTTCTTAGATGAGTACTTTCTATATCCAGTGTGTTTTTGCTACCCTTAAAGCAATATTAATAAACATCTATTTACCTTTCATATTTACATTTTAAACATAATCATTATAGACATTTTTCACTTTGTTTAAAAAGTATCAAGACCATTATTTATAGTTCATTTATATGAAATGTGCCACGCCCCTATTTCTAAAAAGTAGCCTAAAGTTCTTTTCATATATGTATCGTGGTACATATAATGAAAATTTTAAGTTCTTTAGCCTCCTAAAAGGTACAAACAAATAAGCAAACATACATTAATTTTTAAATATTTAAATTCATATGGGAGGTATCAATCCCCCCATTGTAAGTTCGCTGTTATTCTCTAAATATTTACATGTATGTCAAAGTTCTTCATAGAAAAATTTAAGATTCTAGCTCTTATAGTTTCTCCGTTATACGAATTTGTCTATTAAATTCATCTGCAGGAGGGGTTGGAGCTTCCAAATGAAAATTCGCCCTTTTTTCCACAATATTCAGATGAATTTTAAAGTTCTTAGTGTAAAATTTTAAGAAGAGCCGCATGGATGGATGTTAAAGTTCTTTGTACAAAATTTTTGGTAATAGTTTCCAAGATAAACAAAGTTTTTGTATTTAGGAGAGGGCGTGGCACTTTCCATATAAGTGGCTCCGACAAAATTTAACTGTTATCTTATCACAGATATAATGACTTCATATTTTCATAATATAGGCATAGCTCTTCGCCCACTTGAAATTTTAAAATAAAGATTACACTATAAAAAATTCAAAAGCTTTTAAAAATAAAATATTAAAATAGAAACTTTGCTTTAAAGCTAAAAGCTTTTTGGAAAAAGTTCTTAGTAAAAATTAACCAAATACTTTTTCATAATAAAACAAATTTGTATATAAAAAGCTTTTCTCATAACAAATTGTTTAAAAGCATATATGTTTTTCGTTCTTAATGTTTTTCTATAACTTTAAAACTTTTCGAACTTATTATATAAAAAAGCTTTTTTCACCTAAAGCTTTCATTACATTGTTATAGAGATATTGGGATTGAAAAATTAAAGTACAAAACACCGTATTTCGATTCGAAAGAAAAAGCTTTCGAAACACAATGTCTATAACATACAAATTCGAACTTTTAACAAAAATAAGCTATTATTAAATGCTTAAAAGAAAAACATAAAGAAAGAAATCTTTTCCTCTTGCTTTTTAACAATTTACACTATATTAACCATTCATTATATTATTTGCTAAACAATGTAAAACAAAAAAATTTGCAAAGAAAATTTTGGAATTTAAAACATTTTGCCTAAATGAGGCTGAAAATATTATCATTAAGAAATTGTTTATCTACACAAATTAAGTAACCGCTTTTAAAGGAAAATTATAATAATCAGTGGCCATAAAATATTACAAAAAGAAATTGAAAAAAACAACAACTAACAAAAAATTGCATTATAACAAACACAAACCTAAACCGAAAAGCTAATGGCAAAAATTGTACGAGTGCTAATTTATCACACAAAATAGACACACGTACAACAGCCGCCGCCACCGCTAAAAGAGTCAATGTCAAGTTAAACACCATCATCAGCAAAAGGCTTTGCACTTTTTGTAGCAAGTTTTTTAAATTTTGAAAATCATTAAGCACACTTGTAGGTAGGTAGGTAAAGGAGAGGGAGAGAGAGAGGGAAAGAAAATTTTCAAAATACTAAACAATAAAAGAAATATTTTAATGTTAAGACTATAGTGGTAAACAATTAACCCTTTTTAAACTATTTGCTTGTAATAGCCTATAATTTATTATATAACTCAGCAATTGTTTAGTTGTTATAAATAATTTGTTTATTTTTGGTTAAAGTTAACTTAAGCTCAAAGTTCAAATCCTTTTTATTTAAAGTTGTTAGGTATTTTTGCACTTAGAGGGTTAAATTCTTAAAACTCTTTTTTTTATATGGTCAACAGGGTAATATGAACGAAACACCTTTAAATAACCCAAGTTTATGGCCAATACACTTGCATATATATTTCTCTTTATTTATTATTATTTTTTTCTACTTCTACCTCCATACGTATATAGCTATTTTTTAAGGCCATTTGAAAAATGTTACAAGAAGAAAAAAAACAAACTCGTATTCAAAGTTGAATATTGTTGTTTGGTATATATGTATTTTGTATTTGTAGTTTTGCACTTAACACCGCTAGACTTACGAATGTTACGGTATATAGAGTTGGTGGTTTTGTGCAATAATGATGACCTGCTTTAAACAATTGTATCCGTTGCAATGCCGCTTACATTTTTTTCTACACTTTGTGCCTCAAATTGATATTAATGCATTTGAAAAAAATTTCTTCTATTAAATAAAAAAAAAAACTAAAACAGAACATAAGAAGAAAAAAAAATCAAAATATTTCTATTGCTAAACAAAATAATTGAATATTTGTGGTTAATTTCTAAATAAAGGTGCTAAATTAGCCAATAAAAGCAAATACATTTTAAAAATTTTCTTTTAACAAACCAGTTGGTAAGAGAAATATTTTTAATAGCAAAACTCTTAAAATGAAAATGTTGCTTTAATTTTCAACACTTATAAAACTTGATTTATTCTAATTTTCTTTTAAAAATATTTATATATTTTTTCTCATTATTTCTACTTGGTCTTTGTTTCTCGAGAGTGCAATAAACTTTTAAAATTTAAATTGATTTGTAAATTATATAGATTTATTAACTTGTGTATACACTTTAGTTTACTCTGATATAATATTGTTGCTGTAATTGAAAAATTATTACTTTTTTTTTTTTTTTGCTTTGCCATTTTCTTGCTTTCAATATTATTTAACTTTGCCAATATCACGTAGTTAGAACTTGTTATTTTTTTTCTAAAATTGTTATTCTTTTATTTTCCTTGCTGTGTGATTAGTTTCATTTTGATGTAATTTTCAAATCTAGTTTAGCTTTTCAAAAACATTTTTTTTCTCCTTCTTTTTCATCTTAATGCTACGTGTAAGAGAAATTGTAATAGTTTTTGAAATTGATTGTTTGCGAAAATAAAACGTTAGTTTTCAGGTTGCATATGTGTGTTATGTTTATGAAATTGATTGAGATTTTCTTTCAATTATATACATATATATTTTTTTCCTATCTGTTAAATGTGTTCAGCAGTGTTGCCAGGTTAGCCTTTTTATTTATCATTTAGACTCAAAGAGTATGTTTTAGCTTCTGGCTTTTTCTAGCCCTAAAATTGCTAACATTTCAGAAATTTTATTACTAAAGTTTTTATGACGAAAGGATTAAATATTCGAAGGAACTTTTGATTATAATTAGAGTGAAGGTTATGAAATTTATCTGTTTACAACTTTTAACTTATTTAGACAAATAAATTTTTTGGTTTTTGAATACTCTACCATCGAGCCTTTATTTATAGTATAACTGTATAGAAGCCCACTATTGAATTCTGCGAGATTTGGTTTTTTGGGATCTAGTGTCATTCCAAGCCTTTCGAAAATCATTGGTTTTTAATCAGGAATGTACGATTACCCTACACAACTTTAGTGGGGAGGGTATATTGGATTTGTGCTGATGTTTGTAACATACAAAAATATTCGTCTTATACCTTAAAGTATACCAATCGGCTTAGAATAAGTTTCTGAGTCGAATAAGCTATGTCCGTCCGTCTGGCTGGCTAGCTGTCCATGTAAACCTTGTGCGCAAGGTACAGGCCGCAATAATTGGATGAAATTTGGCATACACGCTTCTTTTAGTCAAAGGAAAAGGCTCATTGAAAATGCTTAAGATGGTTTCTTTATTTCGACTAGCCCCCATACAATCGTACCCCGAAATAGGGCCTTTGGGCTCATAATTAAGTTAAATATTCTATTATGTCAACAAAAGTCTGCAAAACTTAGTTTTGTTGAACTTTAAATAACACTACCGATTTTCCTCACGATCGGCTTTATTTGAACCTAGCCCCCATACAAACTCCACTTCAGAAAATGACTTGAAGGTCAAAATTCACTAACAAACACTAATCGCACTTTTAAATTTTAAATAAATAACTTTGAAGTAGACTTAACTTACCCTACTAATATTTATAAGGATATGGACATATTTTCCCCTACTCCTCTTTGAGCCTTCTTGTAAAAAATCCTTTTTTTTGCCAAAAAATTTAAAAATATTCCAAAATAAAGTTAAAAAACAAACCAAATGCTTAATTTTTTAAATAATCCCCATTTTTAACATACTAACTGGTATAGGGTATCATATTGTCAGCTATGCCCAACTACACATTCATATTCCTCTAGCTTTTCTTAGTCTTGTTCTAGTTTTTCTTTTTAAGCCTTTTAACTATTTGTGGCACTTTTTAATGTCAGATTTAGCCTTTTATTTCTCAAGCTCCTGGCAACACTGATGCTCAGAAAGATATGTAAAGATTTTAACAGTAAAATTTAATGGTATATTAACATTTGAACTTTAATAGAGCATTAGTCAAGACTTTAATTGTGACTAAAATGCTTTGAAGTGTAGCTTATAGATTGAACTAATGAATTCCATGGAAAAGAAACATTATGTGTATTATAAGAACACTAACATAATGCGTTATAATATTTTGTAACAGCTTTAGAATGTGTTAATAATACCTTATAACAGCAATGTAGTGTTTAAACATAACATAATAAAACTGAAAATACGTTAGAAATTGCATGAAATACGTTAGAAATTGAATGTTTGTTGCGAAATTATAAAGTATTTGATAAATATTACATAGAAAAACTTATAATAAGTCACAATATGTATATTATTATAAAATTATTTTAGAATCATTGTAATCTGTTTATTCTATTACAACTTATTATAAATCGTCAAATTTCAATACATTATAATACAATAACATTGTCTAAAGTTCTACATTTTATTCCCTTAAAATTCTCATTCAACAAAACAAAAGACTTAAGCTACAAACCTTAAACTCAAGCTCTTAAGCAAAAGTTAATTAACTTTCCTCAGAATCATCATATTACAGAACTAAGAATAAAATCTAGTTAAAAATAACAAACTTCAAAAAAATTATGTCATTTAACGTAACAATGATATAATACAAAAAAAAAAACATAAACTAGAAAAGCAAAAAAAAAAAAAAAACTCTAAAAATATGGGTGTTAACCAACAACCGTAATATTAATTACATAGTAAGAACGAAGTAAAAAAAACAAACCGTCTCAGTAACAAGCAGAAAATTTTAATTACTATTATGTGAAATAATAATAAAAAGAAACGACAAGTTTTCATTAGGTTTACATTTTAGGTTAATTTAAATGAAAACTATACTATAATTATGTTTACACAAAATTAGTTATTTAGTTTTACTAACACTAAATTAAATGTAAAGAAATTTTTTGTGCTCTAAAGCTTAAACAAAAGTAATGATGGTCATTTATTAGACGCTTCTACTGTAAAGTAATATAAAAAAAGAAAAAAGAGTAAAATATTTAAATTTAGATATATAAAATTACGGCTTCATTTAATTTAGAGGTTACTAGGCAATTGTTGTGTACTAGACCTAGCTGTACTTTTAAGATTTAATTAATTACTATTGTAGAGAATTTATTAAAATATTATTTAAATTTTATTTGTACGCGCATAGCAACATACATTGTATACTTATGGTGTGAACAAAATTTACAAGGAAAGACAGACAGATGGACAGACGGACGGACACTACTAATTCTATTTAAATACTTAAACGAGTGGTGGTGAAATGACAAATATTCCTTTAACCATTTAAGGTCTTATTCATAAATATTATTTATAAAACAAAAATTGTATGAAAAGTTTGCATGGACAAACAGATGGATGGATAGACATTATTAATTATATTCTGAAGGATAGTAATGGAATGATATATATTTTTCTTACTCATAAATATTTATCAAAGGTTTATAGAACAAATATTGTATGAAAATTTGTTTTATATAACTTTCTTAAAAGTTTTTGAATAAAACACTAATAAGCCATAAAAACACTTGTTATTTATATTAAATTATTGGAGTTAAAACCTATTCTAAAACTGAAATTTTATTCTTTTAAATATATATTTTGTTTAACTTCATTAAACAACAATATATTAACCTATTAATCAAATCTCTAATAATGACTAAACTACTGGTATTTTTTATTTATTATTAATTATTATAACTACTTAAAACATGCACAAATATGCTACTTAACAAATATTCTTTATAATTATTCTAATTATAAAGAATTGTTAAAAATTATGAATTTTTATTAATTACCCACTGCTCTTCTCTTAGCAAATATATAGTGTTAAATAACAGTGTTCTTGCAGCCAAAAAAAAATAAGTAAATACAAGAAAAAACTATAACCAAAACCTTAAATTATAAAATTTTACAGTTTGTTTGTGAAATTCTTAAACAAGTAAAAACAAAAGAAAGAAAATATAAATTCTTGCTGCTATATTATAATACGCTAATTAGCTTCTTTCTAACATCCACCTCTTTGTTGTAAACTTCAAAAATTATGCAAGAATAAAATAGAGAAATATATATATATATAAAAAAACTAGTAAAAATTTTAACAATTATCTTCCTTATACGTACATATGTTTTGGGTTTTAATTTTGATTATATTATAAAAGTTCAACAAAAATAAGAAATTTTAATGCCACTTTATTTTTGAGTATATGAGAAAATAAAATTCTCATCGTACTTCAAGCATCATGTACTCTTTATTGTGTGTATTATACCCTACACCACTTTAGTGGGGAGGGTATATTGGGTTTGTGCTGATGTTTGTAACATAGAAAAATATTGGTCCAATACCCACCTTAAAGTATACCAATCGGCTTAGACTCATTTTATGAGTCGATTAAGCTATGTCCGTCCGTCCGTCTGGCCGGCTGGCTGGCTGTCCATGTAAACCTTGTGCGCAAGATACAGGTTGCAATTTTGAAGATAATTAGATGAAATTTGGCACACACGCTTCTTTTGGCCCAGGGACGAATGGATTAAAATCGGTCCATTATTTCGACTAGCCCCCATACAACCGTACCCCCCAAATAGGGCCTTTTGGCTTATAATTAATTTAAATGATCTATTATGTTAACAAAAGTCGACAAAACTTAGTTTTATAGAACTTTAAATGACACTACCGATTTTTGTAATGATCGGGCTTCATTTGACCCTATCCCCCATACAAACTCCCCTTCAGAAAATGACTTAAAGGTCAAAATTCACTTACAAACACTAATAACACTTTTAAATTCTACATAAATAATATTGAAGAAGACTTAACTCCCCCTACCAACATTTTTAAGGATAGGGCCATATTTTGCCCTACTCCCCTTTGAACCCTCTTGTAAAAAATTTTTTTTTTGCCAAAATAAAAGTAATAATACTCCGAAATTAAGTTAAAAAAAAAACAAACCAAATGTTTTTTTTTTAAATAATCCCCATTTTCAACACACATACTGACAGGTGTAGGGTATTATATAGTGGGCTACGCCCTACTATACATTCATACTTGTTTTTATGTGAGTTTAAGATTATATCATTACTCAAACATCATTATACAAAGCCATATCCATAAAATTTTGACTACCATAAGAGTAATTTTTGAAAAAATTATTTCAAATAATAAAAATTTTAAGTTTACCTGTAAAAGAGAGAATAGCAATATTAGAATTACCATAACAAAGTAGTTAATATTTTAGAAGTAATTTCAATTTGTCTATAATAAAAATCAAAAGTTATAGTTTTTTAGTGTTTAAGAGTAAAATACACGATTTAAGAGAATAAAATCTAAAAATATGAAAATATGAACGAAATATTGCAATTATAATACATTATAATTCATTATAATAGAATTATAAAAGGTTATAAAACATTATAATATCATTATAATGCATTATGACATATTATAATTAAATTATAATGCGTTATAATACATTATAATTTAATTATAATTGATTATAAAAAGCTATAATATAATTAACGTATTAACAAAGCTTTAATATTTTAAAAAATCAATATCATTTCAATGGCGTTAAAATACAATTATAAAGTGGTTATAATAAATTATAACAAAATAATAATAATAATTTATAATAGAATTATAATGCATTATAATCAATTATAAATTATTATAATTTATTATAATACCTTACTAATGTGTTAAGAATATTTATAACATAATTATAACGTTTTATAATTAGTTATAACATTATTATAATATAATAATGTATAATGAATCTGTTAAAATAATTACACCATAATGATAACAAGCTGTTAAAATCCATTATAATTAACATAACTAAAATATTAGCAAACAAAACTAAATCACTATAAATAAAAATATTCTAATAAAGCGCAAAACTTTTAAATCCAACCAACAACTTGAATGTATTTCAAATATTATTTGAAACAAATTTTGAGCTAAATCGTTTTACATTTTCTCAGAACGTATAAAACTATTACGGCAAAAACTTGAACTACATAACATACCAAGACTTACTTAAATGCTAACAAAACTTTTTAACAAATCACATAAATTTGTTAAATTAAGTATATAACAACACAATTAGCTAACAACAACTAATTTACTAACTAATGATATAACCATAAAATAACTTAACGAATTTAATTGTATCATAAAAAAATTTATAGCAAGCAAATCATTAAATAAAATCATAAACAAATTAAAATAATTTCTGATTTTTTTCTCCTCTTCATTGCAGACACTTCTTTTTTTATATCTAAATAGAACAGAAACAGAAAACAGCCAATATGTTCTTACGTAAAAGTCTAGTATTCTTAATGCTTTTCTTAGTGATTAGCTCAGCGTCAGCTGCACGCAAAACAAAACGTCCCGTCAAGCCGGCCAAAACATTTCCCCGTACAAATGTAACACCTTCACCCCAGCAACAACTGGCGGCTGTACCAACAACGACCACAACAACAACAACAACTACATCGACTACAGCAGCACCAATTAAACAGGAGAATGTTAGTATTGAGGAAGCTGAACTAACAGGAAATGTTATGAATGACAGTGAATTGCCAAAACCATTGGATGGTGTTGCTGTTGCTAATCAAGCGAACGGAAATATGCAACATGAACAATTGCAACAAGAATCAAAGACTGAAATGCCAACGGAATTAGAAGGCGGTAATGATGGTGGTGCTGGTATGATTGAAGAGGAATGTGATCCGGATATGATTGGTTTTGAAATTATAACGGGGTAAGTTATGTAATTAATTATAAAATTGAGGTGAAATTGATAAGGAAAGAGCATAAAAGTATACTAAGTAGTAAAAAAAAAATGAGAGCAAAATGATAATGTAAAAATATTTTATAGTTCAATGGTAGACAGAAGATGTAAGATTGAAAGTATGTTAATTGTTAGGTTAGTGTTAAAGAGCATGAATATTGTTATGGTTTTAAAGCAATGACATAATAACATAATAATTGTGATTATTAAGTTTTAAACTTCCTCATATGCTATTTTTTAAACAATATTTTCAGGAAATAGTATTCTTTTTATTAAAGGTTTATAACAAATTTTATATGAATAAGACCCTTTATATATAAAATATTAAACAGTTTCTTTGTGATTATATTAGAATTATTAATGTGAAAAGGACAGGACGCCAATTATATGTTATACGTTATTAAACATTTATAAAGTTTATTAATTTATAACCTAGGTAGCATTACCGGTCTTAATACTGGAGTATATTTTCTCAAAGTAAAAGTCTAAGCATTACTGGAAAAACTTTGGATAGATTAAATACTGTACAGAAATCCATTTCACGATCACTGGTTAAGTCAAATCCGAAGAAATAAACCTAGGCCACAATCGAGCCTGTTGTGCGCTCCTTATCATGAGAAAAAGAAAGGAACTGAAAGAATTATTTTTAAAAAACTCAGTTTCCTGAACGTAATTCCTTAGAATCTTCCAATCAGAGTTAGTCAGAAATGCTATTTGGATCTAACTTCGACGAATACCTGGCAGTGGCAAAGAAAGTGCTCCAGAGTTTCACTGTCCTCTCTACATGCTCTACATACGTCTGAATACGAACGTCCATAAATGCATAAATGTTCTCGTAATCCTCTATGTCTACTCAGAATACGTACTATCATACTAACTTCAGAGTTGCTCATTTTGAAGAGGTTTTTTGTCTTGCTCTCATCATGTTCAGCCCATAGGATTTTCGTGGTTCTACCCACTGTTTCATTATACCAAGAGGTCTTATGGGATACTCTCACCCATATTCTTAGTTTAGCTTTTGTTGCGGCGAATAGTTTTGCGTTTGTGAGGTTAACTGCCTCGAGCTGCCTTACCTTTAAAGCTCTTTCATTCCCAACTACTCCCGAGTGGGCTGGTACCCATATGATGTGAACCTAACCTTTGGGAGAGTATTGCCTTAAAGCTTTCTTACAATCCAATACGGTCTTAGATTTAGTTATATCTCTTTTCTGTCGGACGGTTTTATAATTGTCTATTAAAATGCAGTATATTATTTATACAATGCATTAGAAAATAGTTTTATTATACAATTGTCAAAATATCTAATAATTTCAATCAATGTTCTGCAACATTATATAACAAATAACATCTTAACAAATCACTTTTACATTTTAAGACTTAAAAAAGTTACAATTTCCATAAATTTCTTAAATTTGTTTTTATAACAACTAAATGCTATTTAACTGTATTTTAACAATAAACAATAAAAATAGTATTATCATTAAGAAAAAATCCCACAAATACTTTTTTATCACGTTTGTTTTCTAAATCTTTGGATACTAAATAGCCATTAAACTAAAAAGTGAAATTCTATTGTGACAAAGGAATTAAATCCAAAAAAAATATTTATATAATATTTAGAAAAAATTAAATTTTAATAAAATGCTATATCTTTACAAATAATGCAAATTTTCTGTATTTAATATGGTTGATAGTAAATTGTAACGGTTATTTATTAAAAGTAACTTTTGCTTGCTTATCTTATTCAAAGATTTAATCATTTACAAACGTGTAGAATAGTTTTATATTGTTAATATTAATATGTTAATTTTTTTAACCATATTTGATAGTTTTATTTTCTAATTTTATTGTTTAATAAAAAAAAACATAGAAAGATATATATTTAAAAGCAAATGTGTTTCTGCTGTTGTCAGTTGCTTGGTCTCTAACATTTAGCAAATTTAACAGATTCTTTTGCTTACTCATAGTCATCGTCATTATGATGAGAGTCATCATATAAAATATCTATTTTATTTAAACACATATGAAGACTCATTTTTAGCTATTATATTATGGTTATTAAAATCTTCATCATCATTATCATAAAAACGTAGTCACTGAACTTTCGTTTTCATTTAAACAAAAAACCTTAATGTTTTAAATACGTGTTGTATTTCTTTGTTTGTTAAATTGCTAAAATTACTTTTAATATGTTATTTTTTTTTTTTTTTTGTTTAATCATTGTTTTATTGATATGTTATTATGATATTATAATTTGAAGTTGTTTTGCCTTAAAATTTTTGTTATCAAGATTGAAAGTGTAATTTATTTTTAACATTATATGACAGAAAAACTATTTGTTTTTTTTTGTGTAGTATAGTTTTTAATAGAAGCTGTTAAGGCGTTAATTTGTTTAGCTATATTTCTGTTAGAGAGAAACTTTTAAGTTTTTTATCTGATTGCGATATGTGGGTTTTTTTAAGAAAAAAAAAATTATGATAAATAATGTCTTGATTAGAAATAGAAATCAGAATGTGAGAAAATTTTTATAATGTTTTTCAAGTGAGTTATATAAAGAGCAATTAAGGTGAATATATTTTTTTTATAAATTTTAAAATAAGGAAACCAGAAAAAATTGTATTAGTTCTACAACTAGTTCTAGAACACATGATTTTAGCCTGAAATCGTTCTAGGTTGGCGTTGAGACCAATGAGTTTTCTTCGAAATTGTCATCTTCGGAACTGGTTCTGAGAAAGTGTTATGGAGTTTACACTCATTCTTTAAAACGCTTCTGGAATGACTTTTGTTTGAATTTGTCAACATCGGAAATAGTGTCAGGGAAGCTTTAGAGAACATACACATAACTTATGTGAAATTTAATATAATTCTTCCGCATCTCTACAGCTACTTTTCTCAAACTGCTCTAACACAATTTATTTTAAACTTATTACAAAATCATTTAATTTTTTTGCCACAAATTATGAACAAATATTTTATAATTTTTCTAAAATTTTTTTCACATCTCTTACAGTTATGTATTATCGGCGCCATCAAAATTACTTGACACACTGCCTGGTACACTCATGTTGACCGATTGCTTAGAGGCTTGTCAGATAAATGAATCATGTACGGCTGTTAATTATGAAACCGGCTTATGTGTACTATTCAAAACAACAGCGGATAAAACACCAGGTAAGTTTTTTCTAACTAATAAACACAATCACTTCTGTTTACAAAAAAAAATCCTGCTGCCAGAAAATATATTTCAATGGTAATTTTTTTCTTCTACTTTGTTTTGTTCGTTTTATTTTATTTGCTATGACCTATTGCACGAAATTTTCTTTAACTGTCAGTTGAATTAAGTGCATGTCTGAAATAAAAGTGGGGGGCTTGTCTTATAAACTTGTCCTTGTTATTTTGTGATTGAAAAAATAAAATGAAATAAAACTTTACGCGTTCATATTGCTAACTAAATAAAGAAAGCCAGCAATAAAATCTAACTATAGGCCTGTTTTTAATAACAGGTTTCCCGGCTAAATGTCTTGTGTTTATGGCAAAATTTTATGTATACAGACAGACATTTACTCGCATATATAAAAATGAAATCAAGTAACACAAAATCATTTTGCCAACGCCTTAACGCACTTTGTGCAAAAAAAAAAAAACGGAGAGAGGAAAAAATACGACAAAAATACAAAAAAATATACTGAAAACACATAAAGTATAAAAACATTAAAAAATTTACACTATGGGTCTGAAAGAATATTAGTTGAATTTGCAAAAGGATTTGTAAAGAACAGTTCTAAAACATTATTAAAAAATAGTTTTAAAGGCTTCTTCATAAGGAATGTAAAGGATATATTTAAAGAATCTACTTTGGAAACAGGACAAATACAACAACAAATTTCAAAAGCTAACGAAATGGCTTCTTAAAGCATTTCTCTTTTCAGTTGACACTGATTTAAAGGGAATTTAGAGAAAATGGTTTGTTTTAAACAAAAGACTTAAGAAACAAACTTGCTATAAATATCAGAAGTTTTAGTTTTAAAATAACTAAATAGCTTAAGTTTTCTCTTTAATTCCTAATTTCCAGTTTCTTATTAAATACATTCTTAAGAAAAATCCTAAAAGAAAACCTTTATCCCATAGTGCTGCCGCTTGTTGTAATATTGTATATTGGAGCTGCTGTTGTTGGTTTCTACTACAAGCCTTTTTTAAATGTGCTACAAAAAGAAAAAACTAAGAAAAAAATACTATATACAAAACGACAAAGATTATATTGGCCTTCGTCTGATTTCTTAACGCCTGTTAATTTTTTACTACCAACCAACAACAAGTGCGTGTTTAAAATATGCAATTTTATAGGCAGGCTCCATACGAACACACACAAAAAGGCCAGGCACTGGTTTTAAGCCAAAAAAAAACCAAAACATATAAGTTATAACAAAATATAAAAAAATCGCCAACTAGAATCTAAAAACTAGACTTTTTACTCCAATAACCGTTATAGAATAATAATAAAAAAATGCGTAAACATGAAAGATAAACGAAAAAAAACTAAATAATTTTTATTACTTCTTCTATTTTTAGGATCACTTTCGCGTTCACAGTACCCAGTTTTTACAATTTACGCACAAAAATCTTGTTTGGGTGTACGTCCTTGCTCTAAAGCCTGGTGCATTGATCGTGTACAAAACTATCGTTTAGTTGAACATGTTAAATCCAGTCAGACCGTCTATTCAAGACGTGATTGCTTGGAATTGTGTTTGGGTGAAACTGAATTTACATGCAGGTAAGTTATTTCTTTTTTTTTTGTTCACTCTCTTCTTTTGCGCATAAATAATCAAATGTCAGTTCTTAAAAATGCGTTTTGAGAAAACGCAAAAAGACATGAAAACGAAACTTTTATAAATAAATAAAAAAAGAAACATGACATAAATGAAGTTTTCCAAAAAAATGATAAAGTATTTTGTTGAAAATTAATATAACACATAAATCATATTATTTTGTTGAATTAAAAACCTATAGAAAGAAACTTCACATATTATGCAAATTATTATATTTTTAAAATACACAAAAGTATAGTTTTAAATAGAAATTTACACAAAAGGTGATTATGATTTATTAGTTATTAAAAAATCATTAATAACAGTTTTGTATGTTAAAAAGGGGTTTTAAAGATTAATTAACAAATTATCGTGGAATTTTATAAAAAATCATAAACTTTCCCACGCTTATTAATTGTATTAAAAACTAATCCTACTAAAATTATTTTAAAAATTTTATTTTTATATTAACGCACTTTTAAAAATCATCTAACTAATTTACCATAAATTTTAAAATCTATGAAGGTTTGGTGAAATAAAATTAGCATAAAACTTTATTAATCCTTTATGAATTAAAATTTATGCATAAGCAAACAAACTTTACTTACCCAATTAAAACCTAGTAGGAATTTGACTAAAACAACTTGAAACGTTTTACAACACTATATCCCAATATTTTCAGCTAATTGATCTTTTATCATAAAAGAATATCATAAAAGAACAAAATAATCATCAACATTAGTAACATTATTTTAGTTGCAAAAATTAAAAAAAAAGTTGTAAAAACTAACTAAAGTGTTTCATTTAATCTTATATAGGTCAAATTTCTTGGTATTTTAAATTTTTTTAAACAAATGTCTTGATGAATGAAATTTGTAAAAAAAATTTACCAACACTGCTAAAAATTTTCAACAAAATCAATCAAAAATTTTTAGCTTACTTTGATAAATACATCCTACAAATCATTACTAGCTAAAATGCAATACTAGAAGCAAAAATATATTGAAATCAAAAAAATGTTTACCAACACTGCTAACAAATTCTAACTAATTAAGTCTTAAATGCTTTTTTACAACATAATTAATACATTTCTAATAGTATTACTAAACATTTTATAACACTTAGACTAAAAACATCAAAAATTGAGAACAATTTTCCAACACTACTTCTAAAATGACAATCATTTTAAACAAATCTATTTTATCAATCATATTTAATGAAAATTTGTAAGTATTAAGACATTTTAGTCTTAAAGAATAAAATAATACAAAAACGTTTTCCAACACTGGTTACATTTACACACAAAAATACAAAGAAATCCTTCGCAGTGTAACATATATGTAAAAATGTTAAGTATTAAAAAACAAAACATTACATTTTAGAGAAATAAACATTAAAATATAAAACACTTTCCAACACTACTTAAAAAAAATCCAAAAAAATAATTAAAGTATTTTAATGAATCCAAAAATAAGGTTTTGTAAAAATTATATTATTCACTACTAGCACTTTCCTACAATTTTTATAAACTAGCTAAAATATTGCATGAAATCCATAAAATATATAACATTTTGCAACACTATTTTTAACACTTAAAAATATAATACGCATTACCAACACTATTTACATCAAAACTTAAATTTAAATATCTTAATCTTCATTATTTTTTAAAACTTTACAAATCTATTTAATTTTGTCTTAATAAAACTTTCTTTCTGTCTCTTTCTTTCTCTCTCACTCTCTACGTCTTTCTTATACTCCATTTTGGGCTTTAATTCTCATCCTCTCAATCTTGTCTGTGCATGTGTGTGTGGCTACAAAATATTATTTCTCTTTACTTCCCCGTTAACTATCAATCGAAAATCCCCAAAATATATATAGATCGGCCAATTATTATCGTCATTCGGGCTTGTGTGAATTATCTGATATGGATCGTATTACTTTGTCTGGCTCTACCAATGTGGAACCCTACGATGGTGCTGATTACTTGGAAAACAATTGTGCTGAAGAACCCAGTAAATTGTGTGAATTTAAGAGAATTTCTGGAAAAATCTTAAAGACAGTAGATTCCGTTTATCAAGATATCAACTCCATTGAAGAATGTCGTGAATTGTGTTTGAACTCACCATACAGGTAGGAATTACTTCAAATAGTTAACCATTAATTTACTAATTTAATAACTATTCGCTTTTATAGATGTCATTCTTATGATTACAACGATACTGGTGATATGGTCTGCCGTTTGTCCCATCACTCTCGCTCTACTTTGACCGATGTTTTGGACCCCTATTTGGATGTTGCCGAGGCTGCTACCTATGAATTGTCTTCTTGCTATAATGTTTCGATTGAATGTAAGGCTGGTGAAATGATTACCAAGATTCGTACCTCAAAATTATTCGATGGCAAGGTCTATGCTAAGGGCTCACCTAAACATTGTGCCGTTAATGTTAACAATTCCTTGGAATTCGATTTCCGTATGGGCTACAATGATTTGGAATGTAATGTACGCCAGTCTGCCTACGGCCGTTATATGAATGATATTGTTATTCAACATCATGATATGATTGTTACCTCTTCCGATTTGGGTTTGGCTGTCTCTTGCCAATTTGACTTGACCAACAAAACTGTATCCAATGATGTAGATTTAGGTGTTACTGGCGAAATTGAATCCTCGATAAGTGAAGAAATTATCATTGACTCACCTAATGTAATCATGAAGATCACTTCACGCGATGGCAGCGACATGAAACGTATTGCTGAAGTCGGTGATCCCTTGGCTTTGAGATTCGAAATTATCGATCAAAACAGCCCCTATGAGATCTTTGTTCGTGAATTGGTTGCTATGGATGGAGCTGATAATGCTGAAATTACTTTGATTGATGCTCACGGTTGTCCCACCGATCAATATATTATGGGTGCTGTACAGAAAATGTCACAGAATCGTAAATATTTGGTTTCTCAATTCGATGCTTTCAAATTCCCCTCTTCGGATGTTGTACAATTCCGTGCTTTGGTTACCCCTTGTATTCCACGCTGTGAACCGGTTATTTGCGATAATGAAGATGCTGTAAGTGGTGATTTGAAATCGTTGGTTTCTTATGGGCGCAAGAAGAGATCTATTGTTAATGGCACAGATGGTGGTAAGTATTTTATTTGTTTTATTTTGTGAGGTTGAAGAGTGGCGTTATATTGCGTTTATTTTTATTGAATTTAAATTTTTCTTTTCTTGTACTTTTTTTCAGCTGAATTTTTATTGTCCTCTAGCCATTTGCATCGCCAGCAACGTGATGTTAGCCAAAAACCTGCCGATGATAAGATTTTATTAACTGAATCCATTCAAATCACAGATAAATTCGGTTTCAATCGTGAAGATGCCAATGCTTTGAATTCGGCGGAAACCCGTGAAAAGGTTTATTCCGGTATTACAGAAGAAGCAATCACTTGTCTAAATGGTTATGGTAAGTAAAATAATTCATTTTTATGATTCCAAATAAAAGTTTAAAGTAAAAGGAGATTTAGAAAAGTCGTCAATGTACATGATTTAAAAGTACGTTTGGCCATAATTTAAAACCCGTTTTCCAACTCTGCTAATAATATTTTCAAGTATATTTGTAACAAATATATTAAATTTTCAACTATAACTCACATAACGGCCAAAGTGTTTTTAAACTGTATCACATTTTTCAATAGAACACTTAACCTTGAAATTATCTTTCATAAATTGTCTTAGTTTTACTTAAGTATTGACCCAATAACAAATAATTTTTTAAATAATTTGATGAAATTTTTCTTTTTAATAGATTTCTAGTTAAAAATATTTCAATTTATTATTTATCGCTAGAAAAAAAATATATATTTATATACAAATTATTTATTTCTGTGGTGTATTTGACTTTATTTTATTTAATTTTATTTTGGCAACAAAACAAAAAAAATATATAAGAGAGAGTTCGTGATCAGGTCACTAGTTCAGTAGTTTGAACATGATACAATATGTTGTGTTACGGTTGCTAATCGTGCAAACCATAAAACAAATGTTTTCATTTCAAAGCTTGACACAAGCATCCACAACAACAACAAAATGTAAAGAAATATGGATAAGAAACTTACAGACAGACAAACGAAACTTTGGTAAAAATGTTGCCAAAAAAACATGATACAAAGAAAAGCACTAACCTGCCACAGCAATCATCATATGTACGAGTACATACTGAGAGAGATAAACCGACATTTTCATATGTATGTATGTATGTATTGTTAAAACGTATTAAATGTCTGTTTAATCCTTTTAAGAAATAGCTTAAAGCTGGATGAACTACAAAAAATAAAAAACGGTTTTACCACCTGTTGTGTTGGCCGAAACGAAAAAAAATACTCAAATTGAAAACAATCTTATAATCTTAAAAGCATATGTGAACCATAAAAGGAGGTAACAGGCATTTTTAACAATTTTTTTGTAATAAAAAGATTTATAAAAAGTTTAATAAAAAATCTAACTGAACTAAAACCGAACTAGAACTGAACTAGAACTGAACTAGAACTGAACTAGAACTGAACTAGAACTGAACTAGAACTGAACTAGAACTGAACTAGAACTGAACTAGAACTGAACTAGAACTGAACTAGAACTGAACTAGAACTGAACTAGAACTGAACTAGAACTGATCTAGAACTGAACTAGAACTGAACTAGAACTGAACTAGAACTGATCTAGAACTGAACTAGAACTGAAATAGAACTGAACTAGAACTGAAATAGAACTGAACTAGAACTGAACTAGAACTGAACTGTACTAGAACTGAACTAGAACTGAACTAGAACTGAACTAGAAAAGAACTAGAACTGAACTAGAACTGAACTAGAATTGAACTAGATCTGAACTAAACTAGCACTAAACTAGAACTGAACTAAAACCGAACAAAAGCTGAACTTGAACTAAACTTTGATTAAAATAGATCAGATCTTATTAATCAGAACTGAACTTAAAAGTTTTTGGAAATTCAAGTATATTTTAGAAAACCAAGAAAGGTTACTTGAGACCTTTAGCAATTTATTTATGTAAACGTAATATATTTATGAATTTATGATTCCGTATAAACACCATATGGTTTCTATTTGTTATCTAACAAATTCTTACGAATACCTTCCTAAAGTTGTTAAAATGGCTTCAAGCGCCACTTTGTTCTTTTATTTTAAGTTTTCATTATTATTGTTATTATACCAAAATTTATGTATATGAGTGTACAATAAATTTCATCAACCCACTTACATTTTTTTCTGAATCGGCTGCCAGTCTATTTTGACTTAAATATGGCATGTGCTTAAAGTCTTCCTGTATTTATGGTTAAACCCCATAAATATGTGTGTGGTTCTTTTTCTACTGTTAAAAGCCAACAAACAAGCAATCTTATCATTATTTAGCGATTTAACATTTAAAATCTTTGAAAAAAAAGATTTCCACGTAATGTAAACATTAACAAGATTTTTACGGCAAACAAATATTTAGCTCGTTCAGCATTAAACATTCAACAGAAATTCTAGTGCAAGTATGCTTTTGGAATTAATGTAATTTTGATGATATTTCTTTTGTTGTTAAAGGGAAATTAAAAGAAATTGTTAACATATTTTCTGTTGAAAAGAGTAGGTTGATTTTGATTTCCTTTTCTGTGTAACAAAAATTTAAAAAAGAAAAACATGACCATAAACAAATATCAACACTTTCTCTTGTCTTGTCTTGTCTGCCAACAATTGAATAAAAAAGAAAAAAAAAACAATTGTTGTAGAAACAAATTTGTTTATGTATTTTAACTTTTAACGGAAATAGAACAATGAGATTTGTTTTTCACAGTTTAGAAACAAGAGGAAACATGAAAGAAAAATTTCTTCTAAATTGTGGTGAAAAATAGTTAAATTTAAATTTTTTTGGATTGTTTAAGAAAAGAACAAATAAATTCCTTTTTATTTTGTTTACAGCAAGTATGTGTCTTAAGTCTTTTGTTTTACTTTTACGTATTTATTGTCATGCCCAAAAATGACATCAACATGTTAAATTTTAAAACGTTAAAGGGTTAACGCGCTGTTTTTATATTCGAAAATTATATCTGAGAAATTTAAAAAAAAAATAGTTTTCTTTAAAAAATATTTATTTGTTTTCTACTTGCAGGTCTCATTATTGCTGGTGCTGTATTCTTATTGGCCCAATTATCCGTATTCGCCATTTGGAAGACAGTACAAAATCGTTCCAAGAAAGAACGTTATTTATACCACCAAGACTCTGCTCCCTCTTCGGTAAACTATGGCGCTCCTCCCACAATGGTTTACGGTTCATCGCATCACAATCATGGCGCACATCAGCAACAACCCTCAGCCAGTGATACACTAGGAAAACTCTATGACAGTGGCATGACTGGACGTTATGGACAACAGTACTAAATTTCACAATAATAACAACAAATCAACGAAAATTAAAAAAAAAACGATTTAAGAAGAAAAATAAACGAAAACATTTGATATGGCAAATTTTTTTCTTAAAATTTTTTAAATTTAAATCTTTTAAAAGAGACTTTTTTTACTAATTAAAGAAAAAATAATATTTAGTAAAAAAGACATATATATTGAAAACATACGCTAGTAAAGTAATAGTAAAATAATTTAAACAAAATATTTAGATTTTTTTAGTTAAAGAAAAAAAATCACAACAAAAACTATTGCAAATTTTCTATGACAATGCCTGCTTTTAAAAGCAATTTTATTAAATTATAAAAAGCTATAACAATTTATTTTAAAATAAAACTTGACCGTTTAACTATTTAAAAATGAACTCTAATATAAATTTGTTAAATATAGCTTTTTATATAGAAGAAAAAAATTGCTTTTTTAAAACCGGGCATTGTGTTCTTAAAAAAAAATAATTTAATAAAAAAAATCAAACACTTAACGCAGGTATTATATAAAAATTAGTTTAAACATAATTTTTTATACTTCCTTTTTTTATAATTTAAAATATTTATTTTATTTATATTTTTTATACTTTTTTTATTTATAATTTATTTATTTATTCTATCATTTCCATGTGGCCACTTATCATAACAAACGCTTATAAAAAGATGTTGTTTTTTCCTGCTTTCAAAAGAAAAAATATATATAAATAAAATGCTAAATTTTTAAAAATAATTTTGTATCAAAATATTTTATAGAATTTACATTTTATTATAGTCTTTTATGTCTTTTTATATTGCTAAATCTCTTACTTTAAAGTCTATTTATTTTAAATTCTATTGTAGTGTAATTTTTAGTTGTAATTTAAAGAAAAAAAAAACATTTTTATATAAAAAAAGAAAACAAAATAATGTAATAATTTTGTACTGCAAGACCGAAAGCAAAAGGTGCTTTAAAACAATTTAGTTTATAGTTTTATATTACTTTTTTATTTAAAGACAAAAAACAAAAGACATCTTTAAGAAGTAAATTGAAAAAAGTAGTAAAAATGCATTAAAGTAATTTAATATTAATTATAATTATAAAAATAAAATGAAAAAATAGAAACTCTCCTTTTTTATACGCAATGTACTGATTAAGTAATAAAAACTAAATTTTTATAATAAATAATTAAAAACAAAATACAAATGTGTTTTAACTTTATGTTTTCAATTTAGAGATTTTTATATTAAGGTCTAATAAGGTCCCCTTTTAATAGAGACCCCAAAAGTATTATTTTATTATTCTAGTTTTAATTTTCCAGTTGAAGAACGCAAAGCACCAGACAGTGCAGACTTTCTTTAAATTAGGATGATACATGTTACCACCACTTCAAAAGTAGCACTATGAGAATTTGTTTACCTTCTGTGGAAGTAGTATTTATTGACTTCCAAAGAAGCGGTATTATTTATATACATGTAATTTATTTACATTAATATTATATAACTCAAATTAGTTGTATTCTATAATACTGCAATTTCACTTCCTAATAACTTCCAAAAAAAACATCAAAATTTCTTCCAATGAGTGACTTCAGATGTAGTGAATTTGGAATCAAACAAAAAGAACTTCCCTGGAGTAACTTCTACTTCTTTTTCGCTTCTTTGAAAGTTCTTCTTTTACTGGGTATAGAAAATTTTGAAAGTATTAGTAAAATAATAACAAAGGACCAAACATTCCAAATCATTAATATTACTACCGGTTTTATGCATAATAAAAAACTAACTGCTGACTAACAAGCTGCAAACTTTTCCTAATGGGAATTTACACACAAACAAATTAGCCGCAAGATAGTTAGCAGCTCGTTTTTTCATTATACATAAGGCCGTAAGTGTTTAATTGTATATTTATTTCAGAAAACTTAAAAAGTACGAATTGAAGTATGAAAAAGTACCAAAAGACCTCATTTACCTCTGTAGTTTCAATATTATAAAGAAATAAAAAAAGAACCTTTTGAAGAACAAGAAAGTACCAAGAAGATCCCTTCTATAGATTCTAATTTACTCACGCCTCTACATGTCCATTTTTATCTGAACAGTAAATATTTAGAAATATTTTTTAATAATCATTTGTTGAAAAAATACAAAAAGTACCAAAATATAGTTTTTACCCGCTTGATCCCGAATTGGAAAAAAGTAACAGATACACGTCCACTTACTCTTTCAATGAACGACGATAAGTTTTAAACTTGTTTCATGTTTCTAGGTTCAATATTATAAAAAATTATCAGTCGAAAAACCAAAAAAAGACGAAAAATCTCTATATTCTAATTTACTTACACTTTATGTTGACTTTTAAGGGCACAGTGAACATTAAAAAATATTTGAATGTTCAATTGTTTAAAGGATACATGGAATTCCAAAATAACACCAATATACAGTTTTTACTCGTTTATTTCCTAATTAAAAAATCTAGTTTAAAAGATATGAGGTTTTCTAATTTACCCCCTAAACATATGAATTTCCTAAAAATTCCGTCTTGTCCGGTTGAAAATAGCCGCCAGTATTGAGAAATTTTATTTTTTGAATTTTTTTGAAATTTTTATTGTTTTCCTGTGTAGTCGTTATTAAATCTATAGTAAGATCCAGAGAAGAAAGCGCTTGATCGATGATCAGTACGATTTTTGAAAAATTATATTTTTCTTCTGTTTTCGGAGCAAAATTTACTTCCCTAGAATCTCTTGACGGCGGTGAACAAACAAATGAAGCTCGTAGCTTTAGCTTTATAATCCCAATTATTTTGTACACTCTCTATCCTCCAAATCAAAAAAATGTGACACATTTATGTATATGAATTCCTGGTTATGAGTTCACACTGGGAAGCGATTGTTAAATTTAAATATCGTCCTCAAATAAAGCATTATCCCAGCAAATACATCAGACCTAAAACATCCAAGAAAGCATCCCAGTAAAAACTTTTATTACCACGTAAGGGGTTAAAATTAAAAAAATTTACTTACACAATAGCATTTTATGTCATTACTTTACCACGGTAATGTCATTGGAGGCTAGTACTTACCACAAACAATTACAAGTAATTCGAAAATGTTGTCATTGTAAATCGCATGAAAGAACGTATACAGCTTCTATATCTTTATTAGCAAGATAACTAATGTATTATAAAGTATTTATATAATACATTATTAGAAAGACCTTATTAGACTCCTTCTAGATATCTATCTCCAGGATTACATAGAAGGAAAGGTATGTTGTTAGGTAAGCCATTACCCAGTTTTAGCTGAGATGTTATCCAAAAGAATGAGACCCTTCCAACCATTAAAAATTGGATTTTGTTCAGCTCTCTTATGGAAATTATTCTCAACTGCGACTTAGTAAGCTAAGTATTTGGATACTAATAAAATCATCGATGGAAAAAGTGCTATCTAATGCCTCTTCTCTTCGAGCACTGGTGCTATTAATGAGTAAAAGCATTGTACATATCAAAAGCGTTCGATCGAGTATGGACCTAATTCATCTTCTCTTCTAACAATGGTGTACAAATAGCATTTTGCTCAGCTTTCTCTCATGGAGAGTGTGTTAAATTAGGATTTAGTTAGCTGAGTATTTGCAGAAGTACTGTTTGATCTGCTGGAGACCTAATGTTTCTTCTCTTCGAGCATTGCTGTCTATTAATTAACCGCATGAGTGAAAGCATTGTTAATATCAAAAGCATTTGATTAAGGATGGACCTAATGCCCCTTCTCTTCCAGCATTGGTGCACAAATTCCCTCAATTAGTGTGCTGAAGGAATAGTTATTATATAGTATATTTGTTTAAACGAGCATAATTATTCTTAATTCCAGGATTTCTCAGGGCTCTGTTCTCTATTCAACTCTCTTTTTAAGTTTAATAAACAATTTATTGTCTGTCACTTTTAATCCAATATATTTCTTTGTCATTTCACAAATGACGCTACTTTTAATAAACTTCCACATGAATGATGAGGTCATGGATATACTAGAAATCCTTACGATTCTGGGTACAACAATACTATTTGACAAACGATGGATATGTTATATATTTGAAATAGAAAATGAAACATGACTGGTTACAGTGTGTCTATCCATTTTCTTGAACATCAACGAAACCTAGGATACTTGTCCATAACCTACAGATATTTCTATGGGCACAATTGGGGAAAGATAGCAAAAATTATTTTAAGACCTAGTATTTTTAGCTGCGACACAAATCTATTACGCAGATCTCATCTACACATTACTAACACTTAGACTGATAGGAAAATTTAATTTCTTTGGAAGAAGCATACGTTTACGGAACATTCCCCCTACCAGCGTTTATATAAATAAATTTCTACTATCCACAGTATGATTACGGAGTTTATTAGACAACACAAATGAATCAGTCAATACTTCCTTAACTTTCTTTATTAAATATTAGGAACTGTACCTTATATCACTATTAGATTAAATTAAATTTCTAAGTGGAATCTTTCGTGAGCTAAAATATTAATTCGATTCCAAGAATTAGGAGGATTAAAATCTTGGGATATGAGAAACATACCAACACCACTCTATAACAAACTTAAACAATCAATTATCAAAAATCAAAAATAAACTTCCAAAATCCTACGCAATAATTCAAATAATATTCAATCTAAAAGTGAAAACTTTTATCAAAAAAAAAAAAAAAAAAAAACTCGACGCAAACACTTTCCCATGGCATCATTTTCACAGGTGTTTAAGCTTAATAACTTGAACTTCAAAAGCAAATAAATATTTAACAAATATTTAGCTAACAAAAAAATTAAATAATAAACAAAAATATTAAATATACAAATAAAATATTACACTATAATAAACATGATAATATATGTGCAAACATTTACTTTGTTAAATGTTCAGTAATAAAGCTCAACTACAGCTATTAAACGTTTATAAATAAAAAACAAAACAAAAAATAAACAATAAAAACTTTGATGATTAACAACTCGTATGATGAATGAGTAAGTCTTTAAAGGTGTTTATGAATGAACCAGCCGGCGTGCCGATCAAAAAGCGGCAATAAAAGGTGTTAACTGAATTATATTTTGCAAAAAGATCAAAATAAGTAAATCTAACACTCTCATCGTAACGTTTTAATAAGCCAACAAACATATATTGTTGTTCAACAAAGCATTTCATAGGCACTTTAAATAGGTTTTGTTACCAATACCCTACAGCAGGTATTGTGGTATTTGTGAGAGTTAATTAAACTTTGCTTAAGCTTATTTAATTTAAATAGGAAATTCATTTATTAATTTCATTTAAAATATAAATATAAGCCAAAAAATTTTCTTTATATGGTAAAAAAATCTGTTTAAATTCGTTTAATACCCACCATATTAGATTAGTTTTATGATTTCATTTAAACGCCTCAGTTACGCACATCATTATTTATTAACTACTGAAAGCACTCAAATGTTTTTTTAACACTACTGTATTTCTTTACCTCTTCATCTTTATATAGTACGATACATTTCTGAGTAATAAAAAAAACAGATATTCAAGATAAATATTAGGCGCAAAAAGCCAACAACTTGTTATGAGTAAAACAACAAAAAAAATTAAGCAATTAATCATACTCACACTGACAATAGACCAATGAAAAAAAAACAGAAAATCATCATTTATGATGAGGTGGTGTTTGGTACTTTTCTTTCGAAATTTATTGTGCGAAAAAAGTCTTTAACAACATGATCAGTTGCATTTTAATGGAGATATTAACACTTCGTTTTTCATCCTTTTGTCGGTCCGGTTATGTTTTATAGTTTTTCAAATACGGCCTACACTACGCACTTCGAAACATTGTGACATCTTTGACTATTTGAGACTCGAAAAAGAAAATTGTTTGAAGCTAATGATCATAAATAAATTACGGAGATAGTGAGTTTGTCCACACCCATGAATTAAATAAATACTGGTATGATAATCAAAGTAATGAATGTACGCATTCTTGTAATGAAAAACTTGATAAACGTGGTTGTGGAAAAGGATATTTCGTAAGATAATTACTGATACATCTACGCATGAGATTTCGAAGTGATTTACGTAAAGACTATTGGCTTTATTTCACGGTGGTATACTTTCAACCACTGGATGAAGTGACTAGAAGACTTAACACCGCCTTTGTGTATCCTAAACTCCAATGAAAATTTTTGAACAGGGTTTGCCGGTTCATATACAAGTTTTTCGCTCGAGTACTTGACGTCTCTAACCATTGCTACCGTTTACAACCAAGCGAATGGGATAGCCTCTGTTGATTCGGCACTTAACACCAACTCATATCACTTCCGGCGAATTTAGATTTTAATCACAGATATCACGTACTCTTCGAAAAGACCAATTCAATAGCAGAAACAATATGAAGTTTGAAACTATGCCTTGTGTGATACTAGTTCCCGTAGTAATAGAATTTGTGGTTCTCTGGATTGATCCTACATCAAATCATTCCAAGAAAAGCCCGAGGCTACAACATCTAAGCACAATTGGGACGAAATCATTATTTTCACAATAAAATTTTTCTTGAGCTCTGCACAGCACCAAATTTAGTTAGGTAGGTAGTATTTTACATGGTTCGATTTAGTTGATACTATATCTATTTCGAATAATACCCTTAGTTCATTATCGGGCCTGTTGTTTCTTGGTTAAAACAATGCCATATATAGTATTCACTGAATAATTATACTACAGTTAGACACTCAGATTCCTTAACACAATTTCTAAGAATTTTTCAATCAAAGTTCGTGAGGGTTGTTATATCCGGAGTAATCACTCCCTAGATGTTTGGATATCAATTCAACGAAAATATGACCATATCAAAGAAAATGCTACAGATTTTGACTGTTCTCTCCATCTTTTTTACATTTGTCTAAATCCATAGGTCCAATTTTGATAAGTTGTGCCTGTAATCGTAAGTGTCTATTCTCAGAACTCATTTTGAAGTCTTATCGTCCTACTCTAGTTAGGGTCACCGCATAGGATCTTTGTGGTTCCGTCTTATGAGTTTCTATCGGCCATATTTTTAATTCAGCTGTCAAATGATTTAGAATTCGTCAGTTTAACTACATCGAGCTCAGTTTTTAGGTAATTACATATGTTCTTTCATTTCCGACTAATCCTGAGGGGTCTGGTATCCATATGCCATCTGTCTGTCCTTGTTGACGTAGTACCACTTATATCCAAGAAGCATTTTTATACGTTATAAAACCTATGTCTCATATTGAGACTAATGCCCCATTCCATGCCTATAGTTCTCCTACATAACACCTAACACAGAAGTATATTGTAGATCCTATCATCTATATGACGTATTCATCTTAATTTCCAGTCCAGGATTACAGCTTAGTACTTAACTCTTTCCGTCATCGGTATATTCTTCCTCAGGAAAAAGGGTTCATACACTGAGACTTGTGAAAAGACAGTTTTTCGCCTTCACCGGTTTAACATAAATGCATCTCTATTGAAAACAACTCAAGACCGTATTCAAAGCCCGATGCCAATAAGTTAGACACTATCAGCAAGCAGATTGCCAAATATTACTTCGCAAATTTTAGTAAAAGTCTAAATAAGAAAACTCCTTTTACATAAACCAATGAATTAATAAGATTAGCGATATTCATAAGCTTTTTCTTCATTCTAGACAAGTTTAGATATTTTTGAACAGTTTTGCGACATTTTTTTTATCTTTTTTTAACAATCTTTAGCAGCAAAGTACCAGCAACACCAACAAGAGCAGTTTTGTAATTATTCTAAAGAATAAACATTTTATGGCAAGTAAACACCAAGTTGTTAAGAATGCAAAAAAAAAAAAAACTGGGGGAGCCAGAAGTGTGGGCAAATTGCCTTAACACACTGCAACCTGAGGCACAAAAATGCGTATGCAACACATGTGTGGGTATGTTATGTTGGGCTATGACAAGTGCACTAATTCTAGTTTGTCTTAGATGTTTAACAACTTTTTAGCAGGTAATTTACGCATGTAAATTATAAACGTTTTTCTAGAATAGGAAAAACTATACGATGATCTTGGAGGCCCCTGCGTGGCTTTTATCAACATCATCACATCATTTAAAATAATTTATTAAAATTGCTTTTTAAAATGTTTGTCTTTCCTTCTCACTCTAATAGTTTGTTTATATGAACGAGTACAAATATACTATATAACAACATCCATATCATTTATTCACCAGTCAATTCAATTAGTAGTTTGCAACAGACCGCTTTAGTTTGAGGATACAACTTGTACGTGGCTAAAGTTGGTTTATCTTAGTTTAGTTAAACTTTTATAATGACTGGCGTTTAAATTTGCAATGTAATTGACGTAATTGTTTGATTAAATTTAAAAATTTCCATAACGGGTTTAACAATTTGTTCGGTTGATACAATTTACATTGGAGATACATTGAGAAGATTGATCGAATTTAAAATATTTATTTGCATAAAACTTTTCCACTTGATTGACAGTGAATCAAATTTGTACGATGGTTTATGTAACACACTAGAATACAAGTGAATGGCTATTTTCTGATAATAACTAATTTGGTAATGTCACTTTAAATTTTGTTTAGGAAAAGAAAATTTAGAGCGGTATTTGGAAATTATTCTAATCATTAAAGCAATGTAATTGAATATCTTATTTAGGTCAATGGATAGTTTAATGTCATGATTAAACTGAAATGAAAATTGATAGTTAATATAGGTTAAAACAATTCATTATAGATCAAGAAAAAAATAATGTGAAATTGATAAATATAAATATATATTACCATCTTACTTCTTATTGAATGTAAAAGGGCAGCAATTAAAAAATCTGGTGACACAACGATTTAATGTCAAGTAGTGCCTTTAACTTTAAAAACAGACACCTTAACTGCCAAACAATTCCAAAGTACCTAACTAGTCAAAAATTTCAAGTAAAACACAGTCTGTGAAAGTAATTTTGTAGGATTTATTTTAATTAAATTTAAATTAAACAGTGTAAAATTGCATGTAATCTAACTGTGGGCGATTTCTAAAAATTCAAAATAAATTAAAACCAACCAACAAACGAAACTTCCACTACCGTTCAGTCTGGTGAAAAAGTGAGTGTGGGAGTAAATGAGGCACTATTAAACACACCATACATTATGGGAATACTGCAGAGGAAAACCCACTTAATGTGAATCACATTCACATACACACACTCATTCACACAACATTGTAGTAACATTGACAAATGCTAATGAGCAGGACATGTATGTTTCATGTTAATGAATGTCACACCACTAAAAGAAAGCAAAATAATGAAAAATTAAATAAAATGCCAAAGACAGAAGACAGAAAATCACTGCCAGGAAACTACTCTAAAAAAAATGACCACGAATTGCAGAATGACCAATTTAGTATTCGAAACATTTTTCAATTTCATTTGATTTTTCCTTCAAAGTCAATTTTACTTTCACATGACTACAAAAGATGTATTCCATTGATTCTTCCAAAAAAAATCAGGTTAAATGATTTTTTTCTTATTTTTTCGAATTTTTTTCCAACAAAACAAACTTATTAAAGTGTTGAAAATTCCATTACGTCGAAACAGACGTATGAACTGCAGCAAACATCATCTCTAGAGACTTTGACAATGTTTTAGTATTTTGCTTCTTTTTTGTAAGTTTTTCTCATTCTTGTTTGATAGTGATTCAGTAGCATAATTTTTCAATCAATTTTTGTTATGTTGCCTGGTTTTTTGTTGAACGTTTCCAAAAAAAAAAGAATCCTAACAAAAATGTATGTTTATAATCGATACATGATCGTGACCGAACGCCAACATAAAAAGAAAGGAGGAGATTCAACAGCCAACTTAAAGAAGAAGAATTTGAAAACATGACATGAAACGGGAAGGTATTCCCAGGTTTAGAGGCCGGTTTGAGATACCACCAACCAACCAACAACGATCTATGTTTTAAAATTTTCAGATAGGATATTCTTATCGTCTAACGAACAAGTTTACAATAATGAAAACCCTTCAGATGCTAGCAGTGATCCGTCAAAATGACATCATTTTGACTGTTTGCATTTAGCGAATGTCAGGATAAACTTACACTTTTACCTACTTACTCATTTTAACTTTTTATTTGATTCCAAATTCTCTACATCTGAAGTCTTTCACAGGGAGTAATTTTTATATCCTTTTTTGGAAGTTATTTGGAAGTGAAATTGTACTATTATAGATTACAAAGTTTAATACAAAAAAATCCAGTACAAAAAATATACATTCAATTAAATAAAATTATTGTATTCGCTTCTTTGGATGTCAATAAACATCACCTCGACAGAAGGTAAAAAAATCGCTTAGTGCTACTTCTAAAGTGGTGATGAATGTTATTCATTTGGAAGTACTTCATTTTATTTCTGATGGAATAAGTTGGGAGTTAAAGAAGAACTTGCAAAGCTTACTTAAAAAGAAGTAGTTGAGTAAGTAGTTTTGTTTTTTTTTAATAAAATTGTGTCAGCGTAAATACAAACCAATGAATAGGAACTACTTCCAACATAACAAGCGCAACCAGATTGTCTAAACCAAAAATAGGTACATCTATGTTTGTAAAAAATAAGAAATACAGAGAAAACAAAACAATTTTCAGTTGCTGACTAAAAACATGCATTTGCATATAAATCCTTGCCCTGGTCATTACTTTACTCCTTATAAAAATTCCGATGGTATGTAACTGTCATTAAAAAGTAAGAAGAAGTAAGAACAAGTCAAGCCGGCTAAATCAATATTAAACAATTTTTCGTCTGACTATTACAAAATTTCTAACATAACTTTAGATCTGTAATTGGATTAAAGTAGTGAATATTGAGAATCTTTAATCTAGAAGCAGAGATATTCAAGTGATACTTTGTTTTAAAATTATGCAACAGTTAAGGCTCTGCTAACCAATACAGAACAAATATCTCTGAATAAAATTGATAAATATTCATCTGACCTGCATCTAACCTGAAGTTTAAAATTGTTAAATGCCCATTTTGTGGAAATATCATATGAGAAATAACTGCTTTATGTCGTTGGTCCAGTATTAAAATGTCCAAGGGTAATGTTTGTTTATAGGTTAATGCAACATGTCTTAAAGGAACAGAAACTAATATGACTACGAGTAACCAGACAGATACCTAGGCTTTTGTAGTTGGCATTGGTGGACCTACTAAACATGGTTTAAGCATTAACACCGACTACCACCACCACTATTATGTAAATATTAAACATTAACGAGACCAGCGAGTAAGTCCACGAAACAGCTATATGTTGAAAACGGGAAAGCGATGCAAAAAAAAATATCCTAAAAAGACTGAGTGAGATCACAATCGAACGTTCTTTATAACCGGGTATTAAGGTGTGTGTTACAATCATATCTATGGCGTATGAATGTATTGTTATGGAGGTCAGGTCAACCCCGAAAACAGAGATTGATCCATCATATGTCATAAGGACAATGTAAATTTTTAAAAGCTAGCCATATATTCTCTATATATTTGATTAATAGATTAGTATAAACGTCTGGATGATTTTCGAAATATTACCTTCAACGTGGAATTGAGTTAATCCCGGACCAAGTAGTTCCGAATTTAAAGATAAACAAATTCTTTATGAATTCTAATATAATACTAAACATTTGGAATGATTTATTAGCAATAAAATGATTATCTGTAAGAGAGGGTTTATATGGGAGACCAATTACCATAAAATTTGGTTTCAACTACTAAACAACTTTTTTGTATCATTTCAACCATTTTCTGAATTTAGAGTAAATAATGCCTCAATCCGCAAAAAATTGCTAGACAGAATTTTGTTTCTATATGATTTTTTTAAATAAAAAGATTAAAGATTATTTTCTAAAGTTCACCATATATAGGGTTACGGTCAAATGTAAGTCATTAGTCATAGAGTTATATAAAACTCGTTAATGTATAATTTCGAACACGTCAAGATGTCTTAGATTAACCACCAATATTTTGATGTATTACAAACGGAATGATGAAGGCAATATCAGTTTAATTGATCTCTTATCCTCATAAAATGTTAGGTTATTGGGGTATTCGCCTAGAGCTTATCAATCTTGGATCCAATTGTAGGTCCTTTTGTGATGCCATCTGCGATAGCACCTATTTATGCCTAATCCTATTGGCCAAAGTTGGTTTCAACCAATTCATTGCTATGATAAATGCGTAAATGTTGCCTAAATTGCTTTAAAACTTACAGGTATTGTTCGTAAGTTTCGATGGCCAATCTTATGTAGTCTTATATGTTGTTTCTAGATAACGTGTGAGTAGTTTGAGTTAAAATTTTACTTGTATTTTGTTTTTGTTACAATAACAAAATACAAGTAAAATTTGTACTCAAACTACTCGCTCGGTATCTAGAAACAGCACATTAGTTTATCGATTGGATATAACGATAAACAAGGACTACATACGCAAATATATATTTTTAATTCTGGAGAACTTAAGCTTCCGAATAAGGAAATTTAACCAGAAAAGAGGAAAGAATATACTATTGCTCTGAAAGTGGTTGAAAATTTTAATTTGATTTCGCAACCGAAATTCAATAAAGTTGACTAAAAGAAAAAATTCAAGTTTTTAAGGAAACCCCTAATTTGTTTACTGGATTCAGCAACTACACCAGGTAATAAAGATAATATATATTCTTAATTTTTAAAGAATTTGAAGTTTTTCAGAACTTTGTTCAAAATTATAAGCTTAAACTCCTTTCACGATCACTTCTATTTCAGTTCGATCTTTGAACACTTGGTTAATTTTTGTATGTAAACGTGATGAAACGCAATTGTATATCAAGAATTTAGGATCCCTTCCCCTTAAAACATAAATTTTTACTCTGACCAAATACAACAAAAAACCATTTTGTATAGGTTTTCCGTGAATATTTGTTTCTTTTTTTCAAAATAAACCAAATAAAAAATTCCAAAATTGTGTTTATTTTTCATTTTTATTCATTTCTCAAACTTGAGCTGAGAAATTAGGTGAATTCATGACAACTAAAACACCACCGCCACTACCACGATCACACAACTAAACAAACAAAAGACAACTAAGGAGCCACCGCCAAACCAGTGACAACTGTAAAAGAAGGCGAATATAAAAAATCACTTAGTAAAGTGCAATGAATGGACTGCTGGCCCAAGTAAGTGAATAACCGAGTTAGTGCGTTTTTTGGAATTTCGCAAAAAAAAACAAGGAATTTCACATTGCATGTTTGTCATTTGTTTAGTTGTTTTATTTCCTTTTTCAAAAAAGGCTACAGCCATATTATCAATATACATACATACGTACACATACTGGAACCACATTTATTTAGTTTTTGGACTGTTTGTCATTGTTTTGTAGCTGATGGTTTTTTATATAAAACTTTTTTTCATTTTTGAATTTGGTTTGTGCTTTTAAAAGAAAGTGTTCTTGTCTTGTCTGGTATTTTGAGTTGGAGTCTGCTTTTTTTTCTTTTGCATTTCTTATCCATTTCATTGTGTTACTTTGGTGGCATGTAGGCAATCATGCGGATTATTTGTGTACGTATACAACAAGTATGTAATCTCCTTTGACAATCTCTTATACGAATGTTCGAATAATTCCTTTTGTAACATAAATAACTCTGTTATTTGGCCAAGATCTGTAACTACTTTTTAGGACAAAATTGTTTTGGGTTTTTTTCTTTCTTTCGTTTTGCTTTGTCGTTGTTTCGTTTGTTTGACAGCAAATAAATTTCACTCGTAAAAGCAAAAGTTAAATAAAGTTGTGACTAAATGGAATTGGAATGATTTATTGTTTGACTAAATATGGCTGTTTTTGTTTATAATGTAAAGGCCCACATGCGAGTGATGTTATAAATTGTATGCAGATATTGGTGTTTATAAGGGAGACAGGTATTAAAGAACTTTTTAAAGAAAAATTAAAAAACATGTATATTGACACATTCTCTTTATGTGTTTTTAATGCGTGGTGTAGGTCCACAAAGTAAATGATAGGTAAGTCATTGCAGTTTTATAGGTATCCTTTGTAAAATTCGTAACATCAAGGGTGTCAAGAACATTTTAAATGAAATTTGCCACTTTAGACTAGTTTTATATATATGTATTTCTCGCATTCGAGTTCGGCATAAGAGCCTTGAGAAGCAAATGAATGAATGTGGAAGTGCGTTACGTGAGCAGCTGCCGTGTTGGCTTTATTAGACGTTTTCGTTTATTGTCGACTCACCACCACCTTATTACATGCAGTTGCCCATTTACGTATATGGAATTTCCGGTTCAGTATTTTTTACGTAATCTTTTGACATAATAGTCATGTTGGGAAATTATGGAATGGATGAGGGAATGTAACCTCGACAAATTAAAAGGCACTGTTTGGAACCGATAGAAGGGTCCAACCCAACATCGGGTAAAAACAACTTACGAGAAATGCCATGCCATGCCCCACTCACCTCAGTGTATTCCTGGACCTCTATAAGTCGCCAAACCACACTGTTGAGTTGGCTTCTATTGTTAACTCAACAACACCTAAGGGAAGTAAGCATCTACTGTGATAAGTTGAGTATGTTTAGAGTAAACTCTAACAAAGATTGGGTCTTTCATCAAGGTAACATTCCCAGGGGGAAGCCTTGAGAGCTAGTCCATGTAGAAGCTAAAAGTTGTGTTCTCTGATGTTTTACCATTTAAACACCTCTCATTGGCAGTAATTTGTCTCTTACTAATTAATCTACATCATCTAAATATGATAGTACTATATTGGCACCCGTATTACTAGACACTATCTTACTAGTACGATTGTATTATTAGCCCATATCCAGAATAAAAATTATATTACAAGATGTTCTTTTAGATCTTTAAAATATAATTAGTAAGTAACAAGAAAAGGTTCCCATTAATTGTCTGTCGCGGAAATGCTTGTAGACCAGCAATTTAATGTGATCCCCAGAGAAAAAAAGCTGAGAATATTAAATCGCACGTCCCTCACATATCCATTTGTTTTAATTGTTTAAACCGAAATTGAGGTCACGATAGCTTTAAATTAAGAAGTTAATTTCAATATCTTAATGATATCTCGAAAATGTTTCTTAGAAGACAATATTATGAGTCATCCAGATATATTTTTGGATGACATAGAAATAATTTCATAGAACGTTTAATGAAAATATGTTTTAGGATTTACAACACATTTACTAAGGGATGATCCTAATTGACTACATATGTATATTACATTTCGAGTTTTCTACAATATCATCTCCACTCCTTGATCTTATCATAGACACAAATTAATAAATTGATCATCATGTATATCCCAAAGAATTCACACCAGCCGGCGCATTCACATTTTAGATCGTGTGAAAATAAGTCGACAGTTAAACATTAAAAACATTCTTTCAATATTTCATTAAAAACTATATATATTTATTTTTTTCACTTACAATAAACTTAACAAAAACGTGCAACCGTAGTCTAACAGCTCTTGAAAATATTGCAAATATGTTAATAGTTAAAAATCAGTTTGCGATTTTTACCGCATTTATTTTCCATGTAAAATATGCATAAGAACTAATAGCAATACAATACTATAATAGTTATCAAATGGTAATTGTTAACAACACTTATCATTCTTGGCATTTAAAATTTCATTTATTAGTATTCACTAAAGTCGGTTAATGAAAAAAAAACAAAATTTACTTACATTTAATGTAGGTGGAGTTTAGTAATCGATGTTAGAATACTAAAGTCACATTATCATTAAACATTAAAATCTAAAATAAACACTTCTAGACATATGTATGTATTACGACTACTGTGGGACTGTGTTTTCCCTCTTTAACAAACATGGATTTTCTTGTATGTCTGTCTTTTTTTGTATTTCAAATTGGCTTTTTCTTGTGCTTAAATCTTGTTTAGAATTCTTAACTAAATATCAAAATAAAAATCATTGAAAATGAGAATACTTTACGTATGTATGTTTGTTCCAAGGAATGTATATACCTACATAAATATGTTAGAGAGTTAATACGAATACATACAAAGTTATTGTCAATGGACAGTTAGTAACAACTGCAGCAGACAAGAGAAAAACAAAAGCACGTTTAAGCCTGATCTATTACACCCTATATGTATTTAAATTAATTAAAATAAACAAATTAAGACAGAAATTTTACATTCCCGGATCATATTCAGAATACGAATCGGGCGAAATACCGAAATTTGTTTGTCGCTATCAGCATTTTGACGTAGGACAGCTTTTTTGTGTAATCATAAAGATGAAAGTCTGTAGAGATTATATTGCACGACCGTTCATTCATTAACCGATATTGGCTAGAAATTTCATAATAAAATTATTGAAGTAGACATCTTTCCATGATCTAATAGCATTTCTAAGAGTAAACGAGTCCAATTTCACCGGGTCCGGAAATAGTTATTTAAAGAAGCCCTCTTTAACCCAGTCTTTGTTCTTTTTGCTCAAAATTTTGAAAGTGGTTATAGTTTTTCGCTTCCGCTACCACTTAAGCTTATAGATTTGAAAATTAATCGCGAAAGGGGCGAAGTACAATTTTGGATTGTATTGGCGGTCTTTCGTTTATATACAGATACATACACCGAAATTTAACCGAGTGAAATTGTTTAAATAATTGGTTCTTGCGGTCTTCGTGAAAACCAGTCGATGTTACTAATAAAACCGACTACTAGTAACACGTCTCCGAGACAGTTCAGATCATAAAAACAGTTCTACCAAAATAAAGTAGTCTGAGCTCTTATAAAGCTGGGCAGTAACATAGAAGGGATTGTATTATTTCTACCTCTTCTTAGTCCAAACAACTTCCACAGTAGCAATAAGTCTAATCAAGTCCTATCCGTTATCAGAGTGGGCCAGAGCAGTCTTTCTCTACCACCTCACTCGAAGCCCAGTCATCTATCAATTCTCATACGTTAACCAGGGGAGTGTGAAATCCCTTTAATATTTTATTTTCAGGGAAAATGAAATCATTTCAACGTAATTTTGTGTCAATCATTTAGATTTTGTGACAATCATTTAGAGACATTTCGACTTAATAACATTGGAGTATATATGCATTTCGAATTTTCGAGAATTACTTTCTTTTTCATCCGCTGGGTAGACTTGACAACTGTATACCATCGATCCTGAATCCTTCAATGAATAATTCAGGTGGCAATTTTTGTACATGGATTGAGCCGGTCTATGCACAAGCACTTTGCTGATGTACTCGAGCTATCTAATCTCCTGCCATAATAGAATATGGTATATAAGTAGTATATAGGCTCAAACTCAATGTACACCCCGACATGAAAAAAGCATCACTTGTCTAAAGTCAATAGAAGGGGGTGACAATTCCCAACATCAGGTGGGACTTGTATTCCGGTTATACTGGAAGATCGATATTTGACAAAGAAAATAAAAATTTCAAAGCCAATAAATTTATCCTGTTGATATGGCAACAGCACCGAAGAACTTCCTCGAAGCGAAAAAGGTATACTAAATAAGTACTAATACTGATATCCAATATATGGAGACTTTCTCAATCGTTCACCAATTTATTGCATCAGTTCCATTCTCATCAGGATGACAGACAACCCTTGAATACTAACCTGACTATTCCCCAGCATATACTGGTATACGGGTTCAGGTATCCAGCATATGCTGCTTTGTACACAGACGTGTTCGAAAAGAGAATTATTCAACCCAGTAGGTATAGGATATATCAGTCCTTAAACCAACATTCTCTCCCCGCGAATTTTGGTTTAAACCACAGTCGCCACGTTGATCTCAAAGGAACCTCAACCAACTGCCAAGTCAGGACATAGTCCTGCGGGCTACTGGCCGCCAGTAGTATCAGATTATGCTAAGATAAATGTCTTCATTTGAGGTATTCAAAATGGCACTATCCAAACGCAGAGGTCTAAATTCTTAAATACCTCCGGTCTTATATCCAAACCTCTCTTCCTGGCCCTTGATAGTAGAACGCTGAGGGCTGATCACTTATTGTGGGAAAAAATTTCGCCAGAATATGCGACAACTTTGAAGCCCATCCTTCTGAGTCTGAAAAGAATTTTATTTACGACAAGATTCCACAAGAGTAAAGAGACGACACCACCTTGTGATGTGCCACAAATTTCCTTGTCTTGCCAATACCCATGTTAGAGTAATAGGGTATTACCTCCGAAAAAAATGTAAAACATAGACACAGAAAACCAGTGCTTAATATTTAAAAATGCTAAAATAAACACTACAAAATTAGATTGCAATGATGCACGTTTCGAGATATGATGCGTTTTTTTACTTTATTGTATTTCTTTTCTTCAATTTTCATCGTTAGTTTTTATTTTATAAAAAATTGTTGTTGCTATTGTTATTTTGTAAGTTATCTTACTGTGTTTAGACTGTATGACGTTTTGTCTAACAAATGCGAACTGAACATGAGTTGCATATTTATATTGTTTTAGTCGCTGTTGCAAATACTTAATATTAGTTACATTATTTGAAATTGTTTTGGAAAAAAGTGCTTTTAATGTCAAGATTAAAATAGCATCATCATCAACATCTTGAGCCACATCTCCAGACAAGTCGTGATTTGAGGAGTAGAGTAGGAGGGAAAATATATTAAAAATATCAACTGCAAATCGGACAATCTAAGCATTAAATGTGCTAAAATTAACACATTACAATTGCATGTTGCACAAACAAAATGTTAGTTTAATTAACACGATTTCTAATGAGACAGGTTGCTATTGTTGCAATAACAAACAAGAGAAAATCAAATCCTTGTCACACACAGTAATGCTTATAATTTATGTTTAAAGATCGAGACCCTTTAAAAGAAATTGTGTTTAAAATTGAAAATTAAAATAATCAAAATAACTGATTATAAACATTCATTCAATTCGGTGTTAAGTGACTGACCTTAACTAGAAGAAAACATTGCAAAATTACAAGGCAATTACATGACTATTCAAACAACTGCAACAACTGCTTAAATTTAACAACTTTGCAATTGTTACTGAATGTGATTTGCTTATTTTTTTTCATTTGTTCCTTTAAACACTAATCTTGTATAAATCTTTGTTATTTGTTTGTTTTTGTTTTTTTTTTCAAAGTCCAAAAGGCTTACACTGCTAATTGCGTTAAGAAATGCAAACCATGGTAAGTAACCACAATAAAATTTTCAACATCTAAACAACGCATTTAAATCGCTGCAAAAAGTTGCATTGCTAGGAAAAACCAGAACAACTGATACTTAAAAGGAAAATCTAGGGAAATTGTGGTATGTAAAGATCTTAGAGATACCTTACAGAGTTGCAAGAGCCATAACTGAATGCATATTCTCTTGATCACATGGATACTAGGTCCTATTTGGTGAAAATCGGCAATTCGAGTGCGCATGTGCAGCTTGATGAAGGAGACCTATCTACAAAACTTGGACACACTTAAAAACATGGCTGAGAGAATCTCATACCGGCACTTATAATAATGGAACGGTGAGTGTTACCACTGAAATTTAATCAGTTGACTCCAACGTGAGTTGTACAGGTATTCAAAATTAAATACTTTCTCTGTAAGTGATAGTGTCTCGTTAAAATAATATTTAAATATCTTAGGATAAACTGGTTAAATAATCCTTAAGAACTACATTAAAAGAAGCACTCTACAATCCCTATAATGTATTTTACGGGACTAATATAATATCCATTATTATTTACACGTTACTTACAAGGTTGGGAAGAGATATATAAGGAAAACATTTTTTTAATTAAATGAAAACTTCTTATATCGGTGATTATATTCATCTTGCCTAAAAAGAAAACGAAAATTTCGATTCTAAAACAATAAATTAATGTTAATGATGAAATAAATGACTACTATCCACAGACAAACAGGAATGGAAAGTCAAATCGCATCTGCTAGATCAGGACTTTACTAAGATGGATGGCAATTGTAATCTTTCACGATTAAGGGAACGAAAATTTCTATACTAATGTAATAAATTGATGTTCATAGATGTTCCATAGGTACATTTGGAATGTCGAACTAGTCAAATCGCATCTGCTAAGTCGAGACTTTACTAAAATATTTGACAGATATTTGAAAGATTCGAAACTTGAGCTGTAGATATCATCCACACTTTTCGTTAACAACCCATTCTCAATTTTTTTAAAAATTATGGAATCTCTGTTGAGAATTTAATGAGAATATCCGGTTAAAAATTCGATATCTACACAAATGATCAACTCTTTACGAGACACTTCTGTACCACGTCTAGAGTCATAGGAAATTTCAACAATTTTGACGTAGTTAAGAAAATATGGTAGACACTTTGATATTACAAGGCACAATAATTCACAGAATAATGTCATCTACGGATGAAGTGTATTATCAAAACTGTAACCCTGTGGATACAATTTGTGGAATTTTAAGCAATGTAAGGCTAGGAGCCATATTATATCCATAGTGTAGTCTCTTGATTTCCATGATCGTCATAATATACACGGTTTACAAATAGTCTATTTATCAGGAAAGAGCTTAATTTCTAGAAAACGGTTTCCGAGATACTTCAGAAGTTTTAGATACATTAAAGCTAGCATCAGGACGACGGCTGGATATCCTCTATCTTTTTTAAATCGTAGTCAAACACACTCGTTCATTTCTGTATTAAAAGAGCCAAAATATTCATGGACTTTATGAAATGTCACCATTTATAGCTTTGCTGGAATTATCATTACGTTCTCATAACTTAATATAATATTCAGGGATAAACCAAATTAGGGTGCAATGAAAATTAAGTATCTAACTTGAGTAGTTTTCCAACAATATGTTACATATGAAATATGCCAGGCCCTCTTGCCCTCTTGATGAAATTCTGCCATTTTTTCTTCAAAATGTTCAGATGAATATTAAAGTTATATATGCAAAATTTGCGGAATCTAGTTCTATTAGTTTTTAACATAAACGAAATTTTGCATTTTATTCAAATAGGAGGTGCTAAGTCCTTAATTGAAAGTCCCCCATTATACTCTAAATATTCATTTGAATGCCAAAGTTCTTAACGTAAAATTTGAAGATTCTATCTATTATAGTTTCTCAGATATTAAAATTTTTCTATTAAGTACAAATGGGGGCTCCAAGCCCCTCAGATGAATGTCCGCTCTTTTCCCTTCACAATGTTCAGATAAAATTCTTAGTGCAAAATTTTAAATATTTATATACATTAGTTTCCTAGATAAACATATTTTTGTATTTAATTAATATGAGAGATGACGCTCCTCCCAAGGTTAGTCCGCCAATTTATTACTCAAAATAATTACATGGGTGCTAAAGTTGTACTTGTATAATTTTAAGATTTTAACTGTAATAGTTACTAAGATAAACGAATTTGTGTATTTAATTTACATGGGAGGTACCACCCCTTCTAATGACTTTTAGGAGGCATTAATAATTAATAAATAATCATAATAAAGTGGCTCCGACTCTTTTATAGGCAAACTATAAATTTACATGAACAACATTTACCATATGATGCACTATGTTGCCCCCAATTAATTCAAGGGACATAAACATTACAAATGTAATGAACTACATATATATGCATATTATACCGAAACAAAAGTCTTTAAGAAAAAATGTGATATCAAATCATCTGCTCCCCAAAAACGAGGTAAAACACCAACAATAATGTGTGTATGTAAGTATTCTAAAATAAATAAATACTTGAAAAATATTTTTTTATTAGCTACAGAATAAACTACAAATTGGAACATTTGTTTTCCTTTTCAGTTTAACACAAATATTTGCAAAACAAGAATAGAAGTCATTACAAACTAAAAAAGAAAAACTAATAATAATAAAATAGAAAAGCCAAGGGTCAATGTCGCTATTAAATGTTGGTTGTTTGATTGTGATGGTGGAACTTGGACTTAACTATACACATAAATAGTTGCTAGGACAATTTACTCAAACAATTGGTGATAATATCATTGTAAATTTGTATGTTGTGGGGGCTGGGGTTAAGAAACGAAAAAAAAAAACTTTATTTTCTTTTAAGAAATAATACAGGATTTTTTAATGTTCAGTTTCTGTGGTAGACATCTTTACTTCCGCTTTTTTAGGTTGCTTCATTGCTGTAATTTCTGAGTGGCTTCAAAGACTTTTGCTTTCTTGTTGGTTTCCCTGCTTAATGTTGGCACGTTTGTAAACATCGGTTATCTTTTATCTCTTCCTACTCCAACTAGTTGTTGTGATCACTGTTTAAGCCTGAGAATTAGCAAGAATCATGTTTGCTTTTTAAAAGTTCGTCTTCGTGTCTAAAGCAGATCTTCTTCTTCTTTAGTAACGTCTACTTCCTCTACTTGAACTGAAGTAAATGCGTGTGCTTTACTCATTGTCTCTGAACATGCTGGTGTGTTTGTATAATTCATCTTTCAATCTTATTTGCGGGTCTTATTTGTATTTCGAATTCTAACCCAATGCTTCTAGATCTTTAGACCCAAAAAACTAAATCTGGCTGGCAAACGACCAAAAACTTAAGCATGTTTGCATTTATTTTCAATTTAGAATTTGCAAGAAAAGGGCGTGCGTGAAAATTATACACGGCATCTCTTTAAGTAGAAACTAAATAAAAGCGACACGTAAACTTCTATCATCGTCACCCACCAACGAACAAACGTTGCCAACGAGAAAGTAACCAATGAACTACCGCGTGGCACCACCGTTTGTTCTGGCACTTGGTGCACAATAAAAGACGCACGACATGACCATCGCAACAGCTTCTTTGTGAGATTACGTAACTTCAAAAGAGTCATGTTTAGTTAGTGCCAAGCACCTTTCGCTTTCGTGTCTTTAAGATTTTTATTTTCGAAATTATTTCTTTTTCTATTTTCTGTTCTCTTTTAATTTGTTATCCCAGGAGTATGAGTACTTACTTGTACTTTATTTTACCGGTTAATGTGTGTGTGTTCTTTTCTGTGTATTATTTGTCTTGGTTTTTGGCATATTTTAATTTCATTCAGTAACGCAAAGTTTTCGAATAGAATTTTGTTAGAATTTATAAGGAAGTATTTGTATGATAATCATATTTCAGAAATCAGTTTTATTTTACATACCGAACTAGTTTTAATACTTTACATGTGCTGGCTTTGCAAGTGTCATAGCATGTTTTTAGAAAATTAAAAGGTCAATGACTATTCACAGTTATTGAAAACTAACGAAAGGATTTAATTAAATATCAGCAGATTCTGTTTGCTTTGTTAGACTTAGATATTAATGATCAAGAAGTTTTAGAAGTTTGTTGAAGTTCCTTAAATATATTGCTTCTATATAAAACGTTGGTAGTTGTACTAACCAACGGTGGTACAACTACCAACTGAGGCTCTTGTTAAGGAGCGTCCAACTGAATGTATACTACATTAAATCCGAAGAAATACACCTAGGCCGCTATCGGTATTGTTGTGAGCTCATTTTCATGAAAAAGAATTGTTAGCTGAATTATTATATAATGTTCAGAAACTCAATTTGCACCGAATTTTCTAATCAGTGTTAGTGTAGAATGTTATTTTCGAAATAATATCACTTTCAAGATACTTGGATCTAATTTCACCGATACCTGACATTGGCAGTTCTACTCTCCTCTCCACATGCTCTGCACGTCCAATTTTGCATAATTTTGCTCATAAACCTTCATAATAGGGTCACCCAATAGGATATCTGTGATTCTGTCCATTATTCCAAGGCCTTATGGTATTCTCTCGACTTCTCAAGAGTGACCTGGTACCCATACGACGTAAACCTTAACTCTAGGAGAATATTCAGTTGAAACTTTTCTACAATCCAATATCGTCATAGATTTAAGTCTATCACCTGATATCGCCGCTATTGCCTCCTGGCCGCCATATTTATATTTATCCAATTTACTCTTTCCGTTATTGCTCGGACACTTTTGGAAGCCTGTGTTATGATTAGGTAAACGGTGATATATTGCAGTGTCGGGGTATTTTGTTCGCCAATAAAGAGCCATCCATGTAGCAACGGATTCCTGCTGATATTTGCTCTAATACTCCGCTTGATCTGGGATCAGCGTTTCAAAGTTTCCCACATATTCTTTGTCTAATATGCGATCAAGCAAGCCAATGTTTGAGTATAACCTTCGAATTTTTACAAAATACGTGTCCTATAATGGAGTTTGGACAGATCTCCTAAAGTTATGAGAAGTTCGGCTGCAAGCGCCTCCTCATATCTTCGATATAAGGGTGGAATATGTAGCAACGTTTCCAGAGCCTTAGTTGAACAAACGAACAAACAAACTAACTTACTAACTAACTATCTAACTAACTAACTAACTAACTAACTAACTAACTAACTAACTAACTAACTAACGAACTAACTAAGATGGTTTAATTTTTAGATTAAGTAATCTGATTATTAATTGGAATTTCATTGCCAACTAAAAAACCCGCTCTAAATGATACTGCTAATTGTCGTAATAATTGGTTTTCATTTGACCCTAGCACCCTACAAATTCAAAATTGGCTCTCCTTTTTTAACATCTATAACATGAATACGTGGCGTATACGTATTATTTAATTTATGCTTAACCAATTTTAACATGAAATGTATAAATTTATTTTACATATATCTAGAAATTTATTAGAAAACTTAAAAATAATAAAAGTACGTTTGATGAATGATTAATATTTTTTTTATATTGACATGTGGAACTTTATCGGTAGTTTAAAATTTATTTGCGAAATTATTTTCCAGCAGATTTTTCTATATCTTGAACTACATCGCAGAAATAACTGAATATACAGAAAATTTATTGTTTTTTACAAAACTTTAGAACCAACCAATAGAAATAATATTATCACTTTAAAAAGCTTTAAATTTTTTTAAAAGTTTTTAAATTTTACAAAAACACCTTATAAATTACTAACGAATAGAAAAAATAAAAAACAAAAAATTTCAATTGAAAAAATTAAAAACATTAATCTCAATTTTCACGACAATCAGGAAAAACACCTCAAACACATGAAAGTCAAAGATGAAGATCAGAAAATAAAACAAAAGTAGAGGAACATAAAAATGAAGCATCCAACCAACTATGGCAGTCAACTCAATTAATGTTGATCTGATAAGCGCCATTGGAGGCGGTCTTAATAAAATATTCATACACACATGTTTCCAGACAAACACACACATGAATGTACTCACATAAAAAAATTACCAAAATTGGTCAAAGTTTACAATAGCAAGGAATAAACCTACAAAGAAACATATAGTAAAAAAAACGGCTAAAACTAAACAACAAGAAAATTTAGGACCTGTCAAAAAGATCAACGCTTTTAATAAAAAAACTTGAACAAAACAAACAAAAAAGGTGAACAGAACTAGGAAGAAGAAGAAGCCACCTACTAGAGACATTGACTACTGACCGCAGATAAAAGAAACAACGGCAACAATGAAGAGCCACAATAACAAAAACAACAAGTACAATAACTAAGAATAAAAAAAAACTTACAGAAGATTTACCAAAAAAAAACTATTAGAAAAAAATCAAAAGACTCCAAAAAACACATGTGTTAGAATGTGTTTTTGTGGGTTTAAATTTGGCGTATGCGCAGTTATTCTTAAAATGGCATGCGATCACTGTGAACTGATACGAAACGTAGACAACATGATCACGCATTACGAGTAGTAGTCAAAATGTTAGAAATGTTAAAAGTTTCTACTTCTTTTTCCAACATTGTTGGCTTGTTTATGACCATTGAAAGTTCGCAGCTTTGAAACACTAATAAAATTAGTTTTTTTTTTTGTAACAAAATTTTGTTGCATTTTTTTTTTTTTGGTCACAATATAGACATAGAAAAAAAAGGAGATTTTTTTTAAGATTTATACTTTGATTATAATGTCAAGAGTGAACTGGAACTAAAAACTTGGACATATAGTTTTAAGAATATAAAAATTACTAAAGACAAATCTTTTACGAACCCTAAATATTATTAATAATGTGCCAGCGAAATATGATAATAACTTCTACTTGCACAATAATATACTTTTCAATATCTACTACATTGAAAAAGTATAGTAACGACCTACAAATATATAACTTTCAAATCGAAAACCTTAAAATCAATGTTCCCCTAAAAATATCAGGGTAATATTTGAATTAAATCAAAAATGCCTTACAAAAATTTTGAGATTTGAGGTTATTCATCCCATAATATATATTCATTTCAACGCTTACTTCCACTTATCCCGAAATATTGACATTACCTTGCATTAGTCCTTTTGCAGCCACTTACTCCCGCAAATTTGGGTTTAAACCACATTCACTATGTTTAAACAACCACAAACCTCACCCGTTGTACCATTTTGTGTGGTTCTCTGGTTAGACCTCATGTCAAATTTTACCAGGGACAAGCCTAGAAGTGAAGTACATCATCAGTTTATAGTTCCGACAGACTAGAGGTGCTAGTAGCAATACACCAAGGTGGGATCTGTCATCAAGGATACAAGCCCAGGCGGGGATTCTGAAGTAGGGGAGTAGGATCACTTATAGACCAATCCTGATAAAACTTGTTAAAGAGATATGAAACTTTTTATGTCGAAATTCTTCGTTTTAATCCTTTTTTTAAACCAGTAATAGGCGTTAAATAAAAATGTATTCCTGAGAAACTTACTTATGTCGAATTTCATCGTTATACTCGTATTTTTAAGCCAGAAATGGATGTGGACTGAAGGGATAATTATTGACCGATATTAATAAAATTTGTTAAAGAAATTCTTGCTTATATGAGAGTTTTATATGTCGGGTTTTATTGCTATACTCTTATTTTTAAACAATTATAACTGTTCAGCTATTTTTCGGATGTTCGAAAACTATGCGAAAACATAACCTTTTTAGTAGTAGTATCACGATGAAATTCAACATAAATATGTAACTCTAATGTAAACGTAAAATCATGTACCAAAATTTATAAGGATAGGTCCTAATTTACTCTTGCCCCCATATAGAAAATCACTTTTTTCATTTTTTTTAAGGCAAACAACTTAAATGCTTTATTATTAAAAATAATACACATTTTGAACATACTAAATGGTTTAAATGGTATCATATGATCGGCCATGCCCGCCTTTTTTACTTGTTTCAATATAAAACAAGCTTTACCTATAGGAAATATTTGTGTAAAATTTTAATACTATAGCCCTTTCCGCTCGAACTCTATCTTTTTTTCAAAGATAGCGATAGACCCACTTTTGTGGGTCTATGGTCAATATATCATTGTGTTTCAAACGGAATGGCAAAATAATGGTGTATATAAAAATAATAACAGACACAGGGGACTTATCGTCGCAGACAAGTTATTCTAAGAAACAAAACTACTATCTCTTTATTTGCAAGCGATCATAGTACGTACTTACATATACATATATAACAGCCCATTTGTAAGCAAGTGTTGTAAAAGCTTGACTCCAACGCTATTGTGTTATTAAATTTTACCACTGAGGTACTGTATGATCGCTTTTAATTACTTATCATTGTAAATAATAAATAAACAATAAAAATAAATGCTGCTGATATAAAAATACAGCAGTTCCCAAAACTAGTAAATATAATTAAACTATAAGAAACAAGTAGGAAAGTATAATCGGACATGGCCGACCATAAAAATGACTTATTTTTCATAAAGATACTTTTATGAAGAATTTCAACTCATCCGGTGTATTTAAGCAATAAATTTTCTAATATAGGCTATGTGAGTTAGGATAAAATATGGGGCATCCTTAAAAAATGGGAAGGATGTATTTTTATATACAAAATAGTTATACAGAATTTCATTGCAATGGTTATCATTTTATTTTGAATGTTTAAAATATTTATATGTTTAAAATAATTTAATACAAATCGACATGGCCATTTAGGCCTTTAAAACCTAGTTGCATCATTCTAGAAGATATGGTAGTATATTTCAGCTTAAAACCGATCGACTCATAAAGTGATTCTAAGTCGATCGGTGGGTGCATGAAACTGTACTGATGCAGAATATAAAAACTACTTCACCGTATTTTAATAAATTTTTATTAAAAACGTGTTCCTGACTTCTTAAATACTCATATAAGTATCAAAAGTGTTTAATTATTGTAAAACAAAACTGAACCTTGTTAATTAAAACACTTATTTATGGGCCTAAAAGCATTTTTTTTTAACTCTTAGCAAGTAGCGATTTTATATACTTATGTATGTAGCATTTAAGTTGCTATAAATGAGCAGATAGCTAATCAGAAATTAAAAAGCAACTGATTTGGCTTCTGGTAAAAACAACTTGGTAGCAAAAAATCTACTTAACTGAAGAGCCAAAGGAAAGTAGTAGTAGTAGTTAACAAGTCATTTAAAGTTTAAATTTTTCTAGAAGGAAATACAATTAGAGACAAAACACACATATGTGTATGTATATAATTTTCTACTAAATTTGTAACATTAACATTCTGTGTTGCTTTATATGTTCAGTTTTTAGTACACTTCTGTTTTAATATTACTTTGGCATACTTTTAGGCCGTTCTATTTATTTTTGTACTAAAAGAGAAGAGAACAACTTTATGATCAGCCAACAAAAAGTTTAAGAGAAATATAGTTTCATTTGTTTCAAATTTCTCTTACAACGAAGTTAGCAATAAAGTAAAAGTGTGTTTGTTATTTCAACACGTTTTGGAAATGAAAACCAAATCATTAGCTTTTATCCCATTAAACTCGAAATGCAAAAAAATGGAAAATGCGAAGTTACTTTTTTTTGGAAAATAATTGCAATTATCCTTCAAAAATAAAGCATGGGTTGAAAGTTATGAGCAATTTTTTGGGTTATTAAGGAAATTGCAAGGATTATAGAGTCAAGGATCTTTGGCAAAATTCCATGAACTACAATTTTTCACTTTTAAATTATTTTCAATTTTTTTATGAATAAATTATGTATGATACACTAAATAAGCCAATCCAAGCTTAAAACTTAATAATCAACCAGTTTTTTACGATTTTTGTGCAAAAAGATGTAATTTTTACTTAAAATACTTAAGGGACAAAAATTCGTATTACGTATATGTAACGTGTAACATCGCCGTGGGCATTAATGGGTTAAAAGGGTTTAACATTACAATACTTTGTATTAATATAAGATTTTCATTATATTTTATACAAAATCTGTACTATAAAATCTTTTTTTATTTTCAATGTCAAATCAGATTCCGGGATTTCTAAATCCAGAAAAATATAAATTTTCAAAATATCTTAATAATTTACCGACAAAAATATCATTTTCTATTTCATATTATAATATGAATAAGTATATTAAGTATGTGGTTACTAATACAGAAAGTTCTCCCATAAGTATTTTGTGAAATTTTTGGAAAACAAATTAATTCAAAGTACTAAAAAATTAAAAATAGTTATTTAAATACAGAGCCACTCATGTGACCAACCGTCTTGATTTGAATATCGGATATATGGTTTTTAATGACCACAAGGAAACACTACAAAACTGGTCAAAATATGATGTATAGTCATCGTAGTTCTAGCTTTTACCAAGTTATTAGCAACATTATTATACCCTACACCACTATAGTGGGGGAGGGTATTATACGTTTGTGCTGATGTTTGTAACATACAAAAATATTGGTCCAATACCCACCTTAAAGTATACCGATCGATTCAGAATCATTTTCTGAGTCGATTAAGACATGTCCGTCCGTCTGGCTGGCTGTCCATGTAAACCTTGTGCGCAAGGTACAGGCCGCAATTTTCAAGATAATTTGATGAAATTTGGACCAAGCATGTTTTTTGGCACAGGGACGAAGCCTATTGAAAATGGTTGAAATCGGTCCATACAACCGTACCTCCCGATTTAAACTTTTTATGCCATAATTACGTCAAATATTCTATTATCTCTCTAAAAATTTGCATAAATAAGTTTTACATAAGTATTTATGACACTGCATTTCGTAAGGATCGGCCCTTATTTGACACTAGCCCCCACACAAACCCCCTTTCAAAAATGTCTTAAACGTCTAAAATTGACTTGTAACCATTTGTATCGTAATGAAACTCAACAAAACTAACTGTTATTTAAAAATATATCCTTTTCCCAAATTTACCGAGGATCGGCCCAATTTGACCTATATAAAGCCTCATTTTGAAATTTTAGTTTTTTTTATCAATAAATTGCTTAAATATTTTGGAAAAATATTCAACATAAAAGTTTCTTTATAAAAAGTAAAAATTTTAAAAATATACTCCTAGTGTAGGGTATTATATGGTCGGCCATGCCCGACTATACTTTCCTACTTGTTTTATATTATGTCCCCTTACCCAAATATGATAATTATTATCTCTCCATCTTATTAACAGGTTGATTTCCAGTATAGATTCTGATATACCTATATCCGATAGTATCAATGCTTATTTATTGTTCTTTTTATACCCTACACCACTTTAGTTGGAAGGGTACATTGGGTTTACCCCAAGAAGCTCATAATTATGTTTAATATACTTGTATATCGACAAGTTTTGTACTAGCCTTGAAGACCCTGGCGGACATAGTTAAATCGACTCAGAAAATTATTCTCAGCCGATTGGTATACTTTAAGGTGGGGATATTACAAATATTATTGTGCGTTATAAACATCAGCTCAAACCCAATATACCCTTCCCACTAAAGGGGTGTAGGGTATAAAAACATGATTTACATGCATGCTATTCGAACACTATTTATTCTATATGTCAGCTTTTCTGGGAAAAAGACAAATCTTTATGTTTTTGACTAGATTTTTGCAATTAATTACTAAAAAAAGTAGTTTTTTAACAAACAAAAATAAAAAATTAATTTTGGAGGGAAATAGGTTGAAGTCGATTTAGCTATGTCCGTTCGTAATTTGAGAAATTTTTGTATCAATTGTTATGATTATGAACATAATTTATCATAGATGAAAAAATAGCCCCTGATAATATTTATCAAATTATCTTTTTATTTTTTTGACGATAGTCTAAAAATTTTATTTATAACTTTTTAAATTGTAAACCGATTTTGTAGATTTTTAATATCAAACTGCTTAGGACAACAATGAATATTTTCGATGAATTTTGTTTTTTATAACCTACACCATTTTAGTAGAAAGTGATTGTTTTAAACAGATCATCTGTTAAACTTTTTTCAGAATTTTTGTAAAATACTTAAAAAAAATAATTGCCTAAATATGCCTACCACTGAAAGTTTACTTATACAATGTTATTGTAATGTCATTTAATAATGTCATCGCAAGTATTCACGAAAAACGTTTACAAGTAATTAGAGAAACACATCAAGGTAAATTAATCAGAAAGTAATTATATAATAAATCATTAATAAGACGTTACTAAACTACTTCTGTGTAATCAGGACAATGTTTTGTACTCATTAAAATATATCTGGTTGAAATTGCAAGTTACTACCAAGTTTTTTTTCAGAGTATTCTATACAAATGTCTTAATAGATCTACTGAAAAATAACCCTAGAATGATAAATCTTTAAATTTATTAAAATGAAAATCCAACAACATTTTAATTCCAAACACATGTATCCATTAACGTACGCAATTTCATACCAATGATAAAGACAAGTTTAAAGTGTAATCCTTGAAGTCAAATGTCAATTTGCTACTATTTAAATATTAATAGCTTTTATTAAAGGTAGCAAATATTTCATACCAAATGAAGTAGATGAAAAGACCGACAAACTAGTAGATGATGAGGAGATCAACCCTTTTTGCACATAATTCCTGTTTCAAAGTCTTGTTTGCCAGTGAGTGTATTAAGTATCACATGGATAAAATCAATAAAAAAAAGAATTAAAAACAACAAATTTCTATATTTTTTTATAAATAGTTTTTTAGGTTTGTAATAAATTCTAAATATAAAAAGCAGTTGTTGTCTTCTTCAGCTTTATAAGTCGACGGTGACTGCGACCATGATGAAGATGAAAACAACGAAGCCAGCGACGACGACGATGATGATGTGTTTAGCCAGACATTAAGATCCTTGTCAACAATTCGTTAATCCACACGTGAAGATCTTTTTCTACTTGTTCGTATACTTTTGCAACTAAACTGCATTTTAGTTGTAGTTGGTGAAAAAAAAGCAATAAACATTTTTCTATTTTTAGTTTTCAAACAACAAAAAACATCATATTTTATAGACATTTATAGTTCTAGTTTTTTTATCATCATCAGTTTTTTTTTTTTTTTGCAATATTGACTGCTTACTTTTTTTTAACCAACTAACCAACCAACCTAAACCAAATGAAACGTAACGAAACCAAACCAAAGTGTCTAAGAATTCCATATCGAAATGACCTTGAATAATGATAATTAATACAAGTTTAAAGACATTTTTTCCTTTTTATTATTATTTTCATTATTATTATTATTATGCATTTTGTATATCAGGCACCACCAACTATATAATGTGGTTTTTACAACTAAATTCCTTTTAGAGAGAATGTATTTAGATGAAGATGGGTCCACTCTTGGCACCACAAACATAGAAGTATCATTAAATTAGGTTTAATGCAAATGTATGTCTATACATGTATCTTTATGAATATTATATGGAGATTTTATTTTCACATTGTTGTTGTTTCTCTTTATTTACTTTCAAACCATTTACAATTGTATTTATAAGTATTTATGGCTCAAGGTGACATTAATCTATCTATAGTCCATAAATATTAAAGTCATTTTACATAAACAACATGTTGTAAGTCTACATTAAAAAAAAAAAGATTGTCCAACTATTTATTCAACTATAAATTCTGACGTATATTTTTATACCTTTTAATATATTTTATATCGTATCATGGATTCATTGGATTTGATTCTTGTTTTGTGAACAGAAATTATTAACCAAGTGAGAAAACATTTGTTGTGGTTCAAGAAGTTTATTTCTATAATAAAAAGAAGGACAAATAAGGAAGTTTTAAAAAGGTTTATATTATTTGACTGAAGGAAATATTTTTGCTAAAATTGAAAATAAAGCAATATTAGGAATTGTCAAATGATCTAAGTAAAATATTTTCATATTTTGGTAATGAGTATTGTAGTTATTTCATACATTACTTGGTAATGACTTATCACTATCAATAACATAAATTATTATACCCTACACCACTATAGTGGGGAGGGTATTATACGTTTGTGCTGATGTTTGTAACATACAAAAATATTGGTCCAATACCCACCTTAAAGTATACCGATCGATTCAGAATCATTTTTTTTGAGTTGATTAAGACATGTCCGTCCGTCTGTCCGGCTGGCTGGCTGTCCATGTAAAAATTGTGCGCAAGGTACAGGCCGCAATTTTCAAGATAATTTGATGAAATTTGGACCAAGCATGTTTTTTGGCACAAGGACGAAGCCTATCGAAAATGGTTGAAATCGGTCCATTATTTCACCTAGCCCCCATACAACCGTACCTCCCGATTTGAACTTTTTATGCTATAATTACGCCAAATATTCTGCTATCTCTCTAAAAATTGGCACAAATAAGTTTTATATAAGTATAAATGATACTGCAGATTTTCGTAAGGATCGGCCTATATTTGACCCTAGCCCCCATACAAACCCCCCTTCAAAAAATGACTTAAACGTCTATTGTCTTGTAACCATTTGTATCGCAATGATACTCAACAAAACTAACTGTTATTTAGAAATATATCCTTTCCCCAAATTTACCGAGGATCGGCCCATATTTGACCTATATAAAGCCTCATTTAGAAATTAGTTTTTTAGTAAGTAATTTAGTTTTTTTTATCAATAAATGGCTTAAATATTTTGGAATTATGGTAATATTCAACATAAAAGTTTCTTTACAAAAAATAAAAATTGTATAAAAGTAAAAATTGTAAAAATATACTCATGGTGTAGGGTATTATATGGTCGGCCATGCCCGACAATACTTTCCTACTTGTAATTAATTTAAATGATCAATTATGTTAACAAAAGTTGACAAAACTTAGTTTTATAGAACTTTAAATGACACTACCGATTTTTGTAATGATCGGGCTTAATTTCACCCTATCCCCCATACAAACTCCCCTTCAGAAAATGACTTAAAGGTCAAAATTCACTTACAAACTCTAATAACACTTTTAAATTCTACATAAATAATATTGAAGAGGACTTAACTCCCCCTATCAACCTTTTTAAGGATAGGGACGTATTTTGCCCTACTCCCCTTTGAGCCCTCTTAAAAAAATCTCTTTTTTTGACAAAAAAAAGTAAAAATATTCCGAAATTAAGTTAAAAAAAAACAAACCAAATGCTTTATTTTTTAAATAATCCCCCTTTTTAACATACATATTGACTGGTGTAGGGTATCATATAGTCGGCTACGACCGACTATACATTCATACTTGTTTTTTTTTAATAGAATTTGTACTCAATTGTCTATAGCATTTGTCTAATAAGGAATTAGTTAGTGTTTCTAACCGTAGTCGATTGTTTAAGTTTATTTAAGAAATGTTGATATTTACATTTGTGTGGAAACCATTCCAGATAGAATGATAATATTACATTTTAATGGAGCATTGAGTAAGAAACGATTTGTAACCAGATATTTTTTGGTCATCGTTGAGCAAAAATAAGTAGTTATTCATTCAAAAAGTAATTACTTACACATATCTTCAAAATTACTTGCCTACTTACCGAGTAAGTAATGATTATTCTGGGATTGTTCAGAAATACATATATAAAATTTCTTGTCAGGAAAACCAATGTTCAAGCTATTTGAAAGTAGTTTAGACACAATTTATCAACAAGATGAAGGTAAAAAACTTTCCAAGTTAAGGAGGGTGTGGTTTTTCTTAACTATGTAGTTTAGATAGAATCCGAAGAAATATACGTAGGTCTCTATCAGTCCTGTTGCGCGCTCCTTTTTATTGAAGAAAAATGTTTGTTAGTAAAAAATATTGTTCATTGAATGTTTCTTTGAATATCCAGAAACTCATTTTCCTGGTTTTAATTCCTGAACATTTTCCAATCAGTATCCTTGAGGGTTTTTATATCCTAAAAAATATCACTATCAAGATATTTGCATTTAACGAATGTCCGACAGTGGCAAAGAAGGTGTTCCGCAGTTTTAATGTCCTCTCCACATGATCTATATTCGTCTGAATCCATTTGTCCATTTTTTTATGGCTGTGTCCGTAATCCTGTGTGTCCAATTATAATACATACCATAATACTAACAACAAGCTTGCTCATTTTGAGGATATTTCTCTCGTTTTTCTCTCATCAGGGTCAACCCATAGGATACCATAACATTATCGGATTTACTCTCCCATTTTAAATTCAGCTATCGTTGCTCGGGTTAATTACCCTTTAATCTTAATACATGTGCCCGTTCATTGCCGACTACTGGCCTGGTACAAATATAATTAAAGCTTTCTTACAATCCAATGTAGATTTTTATCACCTGGTATCGCCATAATTACCTTCTGGCTGTCGCTAAATATGTTAAACAATGTGAGCAACATATTTACTTAAATCCAATTTACTCATTCCGTTATTGTTCGGACTTTCGCCTAGAAGATTGTGTTATGACTAGGTAAACGGTATATTTCGTCCATGTAGCAACGGATTTCCTAATGATGTTTGCTCTAATGTTCCACTTGACCAAGACATTCTATATGGGTTCAGATTTTCAAAGTTTCTAATATATTAAGTTTTTGGTATGCGATCAGACACGACCGATGATTGTAAACAAAAACCAGGAAAAACTAGCAGGGACCGTAACAGTTATAAGTTATATCAAAACAGTTATTTTGTGACTTTAAAAATAAAAATCCATCTGAAATAGTTATTTTTCAACCTAAAAATAAAAATTCAAATGAAACTTTTAAAAAAAGAGTTTTATTTTTCCATCATAAAATAAAAAAAAAAATTGAGGAGTTTTATTTTTTCCGTAAGAAAAAAAAGCTCACTTTTAATAATAATGCCTACCAAAGAAATTAAAAAGCTTGTTTTCAGTCATAACAGAAAATTACCATTTGCCATTTTTGATTCCGATGTTTTCAACGCCAGTTCAATCAATTATTTAATGGACTTGGTCAGATAAACTCAATAAAATAAGAGACTGAAAAAATATATAAAAACATTGTTTGATTTTTTGTCGGGGAAAGCAAAACTTCCCAAATGATTTTTATTTTTTGATGGAAAAAATAAAACTCCTCAAATAATTCTAATTTTATGACGGAAAAATAAAACTCATTTTTTTAACAGTTTCAATCAGACTTTTATTTTTCCGTTAAAAAATAACTGTTATTTGTGGAGCTAAGATCGTTTTTTTTAAATCGCCGTGTATTCTGATAAAACGCATCATTACCAGTATATGGTATATAAAAGTATAGGTCTTCGTTGACTCCAACGTAGAGATTTTTTGGGTTAAAAATTTCAGAATAACAGTTATTTACAGTCCCTGAAAACTAGTTATGCAACATCTAAGTACTAAATGTAGACCTTACATCTTTCGTACTTAAATCCTTGGAACGGATAGCAGTATAGCAGACAGTGACCTCAAATATTTTCCTTGTAAAAATATGATCCTTACGAAAACTGCATTAAACGAAGTTGTTCGCTATATGGTATTTTTACTTGTGAATATTTGAAGCCATATACACAATTTTCGGGGGTACATTTGTATGGGAGCTATGAGAAATCGTTGGTCGATTTTTGCCATTTTCAATTACCCATCAAATTTCATTTCACTATCTCTTTTTTGTGGACGCAATCGTGCCAATAATAGATAGATGGACGGACATATCTAGATCGTCTTATCTATATATATAAAAGAGTAGCGTTACTGACTGAATGATTCATCATCGCACAGCCCAAACGGCTGAACCTAAAACCATGAAATTCTGACAGTAGATGTGTTTTTGGTTATGTAGATCCACTAAGGAGGGATTTTTGGAAATTTGTACATTTACGGGTAAAAAGGGGAAATAACGGGTAAAAAGGTGATTTTGGTACCTTTTTTGGCCCCTTATAACTTTTAAACTAATTAACATAATAAACTTTTTATAAATATTTTGGATACATCTCCCAAAATTATAAGACACCTGTTTCGTATTTTTTGAAAATTCAGTCCTTTTTGGGTGTAAAAGGAAAAAAACTATATTTATGGTACTTTTTTTAGCACATTAAGAAAACTTTTTCGGATTTTTGAATTATTCTTATTAAGTTACGGGTTAACTCTGTAATATTTATTGTAATAAAATTTTTGCTATTTGACTGGGTAAAAAAGTACCAAAAATAGGAAAAACGGAAAATTTAATTTTATTACAACTTATTGAGCCAACTTTTATAAAATTTCAATAAGTAGTTTATTTACTCACACAAAATAAGCTTTTGGTATATTATTTTGGAATTCAAGTACTAAAGCATATATAGGACCAAATTCGAGTAAATTGTTTGGTACCTTTTTTAAAGCACAATTTTTCTGGGGATAAAGGAATGCAGATTTGAATCGTTTGAGTTTTGTCTGTGATATAAGTATATGTAGATTTAAATACGGAACATTATGTAACTTAATTCTCGAAAAATTATACTTCTAAGGGGAAACATTGTACTCTTTTTATTAGTACTTTCCACTTAGGTAAACTTTATTCCACTTTTGGTACTTTTTCTTCCTTCAAATGATACTCTATGTATGTTCTTTAATATGAAATGAAAACACATGATTATTAAACATACACGGTCCTCCTTTAAGAGACAACTTTTTAGTACTCTTTATCTCATAAATTGTAATTTTTTAATTTTCTAAAATATTCAACATACATGGTCTTGACTGAATAATATTCTGGAAGTGGGAAATATTTGATACTTTTCTATTCTTTAAATGGATTCTTTATAATGGTTAACCGGAACACACGGTCCTTATTAAATGAGAATTTATTGAAAGAGATCTTTGTACTTTTTCGTTTTTCCGATGGTACTTTTTGATATTTTTACGATATTTAACATAGTTAGGGTAGCGAAGCACCCAGGGTATGCTAGTCTTAGAATATTACGAGGTCCCAGAATATATATACCATATGAACCATCTTTTTGATGAAATTTCATCTTTGTAATGAAATAAATATTTTTGATATGTTTTGTTTGTAAAATTTATAATTTTACTTGTTATGAAATTTGACCTTATTAAGCAAAATTAGCCAATTGGTACTAACAATCATTTTCAATGAAAGGGAGCGCACAATAGACCCAATAGGCTTAGGTTTATTTATTCGGATTTGATATTAATACATTCTCCTATCAAACTAACCTAAAGTTCTCTGTAATCCTTATTATATATTGACTACAAAAGTCAAGCTTACGATAACATCATAATGATTTTTAAAATGTTTATAGAATCTTCTCCTCATATTAAAACATATCGTGTGAATTTATCTGCAAATGATAACAACTTTAATAAAAATATTTCTTTTATCTGCATACATTATTTTTACAACTGCAAAACGTTTAAAATAATGCATGTCTTTAAGTCTAATATAAGGCTACCAACACTTTTATTTAAATCAACCGTTAGAACATAAATATTTATTACACTTTCCCATACAACAAAAATTAACCTCTAACATTCAATTATGGCAACATTATTAATGCAACTCAAACAAAAAACTTCATAATTTTCGATTTTTTTTCAGTTTCATAAATGAAACTTATAATTTCACTTCTCTAGTGTGTACAACTCATATACAAATTTTCTTGCATGCGTTGGCATTGTAAAGGTAACAGATATGATGCGTTTCGTTTTACAGAAACTACAACTTACACTTTTACACTCATTTCACTACGTGTAGTTTGTGGCATGTAAGAATGTTATTAATCGTTAAATTGTTATAAGTCCGGGAAACAGGCTGTAAAATACACTGAAAAATGATGCAATTGTATGGAATCAAAAGCGAAAAAATGTTAATCTAAGTAAGAGAGAATGAAACAAACATTCAACAAATTACTTATTGCACTACTGAATTAATGTTGCTGGCTGGATGTACTTATTTTTGACTGTTGCCTGTTGGATGAAAAAAAAAACAAGAAATAATGTTTAAGTAGTTTGAAAGGAATTTAAATATGATTTCATTTTACTTCATTTGGCAGGTGCAAACAAAAAAAGGCAGTTTAATGGGTCCTTAAGTTAATGATGTAAAATTTGTGTATGTATTAGGTTTAATACTCTACACCACTACATATAATGGAGAGAATAGTTTAAGTTTGTGCTGATGTTCTTAACGTATAAAAAATTGATTTTCAACTTTTAAGAATACCAATCTGCTCACAATAATTTTCTGAATGGAACTAGTCTAGTCTTTCTGTTCGCCCATTAAGATAAGACTATGGGACAAAAATACAATTTAGTACATGATCTCCTATTGCATCAGGGCCAAATAGTTCATAATTACTCGCATCTCGACAAAAGAACAGCAAAACTAAGATCTATAATAGCCTTGATGGTCCTCATGTACTTTATAATTATAGGGCCTCATTTGACCCTTGCCATGATAAAAGTCCCTTTCAAAATTTGACTTAAATGCCACAGTTGCATTCAACAATAAGTATATCTGAGTCAAGGTGCAATTCAATTTATATGCTTTATTATTAAAACTAAATCACATTTTATTTTTGTAACAGGTGTAGGATATTATATGGTTGGCCTCGCCCAACTATAATTTCTTACTTGTTTTTAATTTGCCAAACACCTCCAAAATCTTGAAATATGAATTAAAATCCATTTACGTGCTTTTACGCACATATATCAGTAACATTGTTTATTCTCAACTGATTCTAAGTTTCTAAAACCCTTAGTAGCTCTGCTGAAATTTTGTATGTCGAATCATGTAATTCACTTCGTAATTGAGCGTTGAATGATGAATAATTGTATCGTCTGAATGAAGTATATTAGAGTTTTAGACCGGTGTTGTTGTTTCTAAACTATTATTCCACGATTGGTAAATTCCATTCCGATCGGAAGATATCGGCGGTTTTTGTTAGTGAAATTGTATTAAATTAAAAGGAGAATTTATATGTTTGACCAATGTGTAATGCATTTACAAAGCTATTTAAGAATAAGCTTAGTTTAAAAATTTTTATTTTTCGATTGGTAAAAGTGTTTATTTTTTACTCATAACGTTTAAATATAAATCTAGATATTTTCATTAGGGTATAACCAAAATTAGGCACTGTTACCTTGTGGTGGACAGTAGTGTCTTAATAATCAAAACACTTTACTCGGATCATTTTGTTGCAAAAATCTTCAGTGGTAAATTAATCAGTGTTAGTCACAATGTTTATTTCCGGAATAACATCACTTCCAAGATACTTGGATATAACTTCGACGAATGCCTGGCAGTGACAAAGAGAGTGCTCCAGAGTTTGTATGTCCTCTCCACATGCTCGTAATCCTGTGTGTCCACACAGAAAACGTACCATCATATAAACTTCAGTTTTGTTCATTTTGATGAGATTTTTCAGGGTAACCCCATAGGATCTTCGTGGTTCTACCCTCTGTTTTATTATTCCAAGAGGCCTTATGGGATTCTCTCAACCTGGTTTTGCGTTTGTCAGGTTAACTGCCTCGAGCTCCCTTCCCTTTAAAGCACACGGCAGAGTGTTCTTTCCACACTTACACTACTTCACTTTGTGTTTTTGGATTCCATGCACTGAAAGAAAAGTGTATATCATTTTTAAGTGTTTTTGGTGTAAGGACTTCACTACTTTACAGTATACTGTATTATGAGTAACAAAACATTTCTGCATTTTTTATGAAAGGATTGGAAAAATTTGAACACGACCCAATATTTTTGAACATTGCTCTCGAAAATGCATTTATTTGCAATTTTAGAAACAAAATGAATTTTTATATATACTCCATGTAAATAAAAGTAAAGAAATAATGGAAGATTTTAAAAAAATGAAACAAATAATGGATGGTTAGGTGTATAAAAATGTCCTCATATACAGTGTTATAAATGTCATTTAATTGAAAATATTTACAGGATAATGATGAAAAGTATAGTATCTGGTATTACATTTGTTTAGGAGTTTATGTAGTTGATTCACCTTTATTAAAATTCCCATTATGTTTTACAATTACTCAGAAAAAAATTCTTCAAATATATTTGTTTACGCATTAAATGATACTTTTTCTTGAGATATTTTAAAATTAAAGTAAATATTAAATATCAAACATTCTCATATGCAAAAGTAAATTTCGGCAAACAAGAACTTATTTTTATATTTAACAAGAGAGATTTCTCTATGTGTAACTCCATCAAGAGACTTCCAAGCTTTCATTCTCTTAGTTTGGAAGTTACGTACGTGTGTGGGAAAATAAACCAGAGAGCTCAATTGAGAGCTCGTTGCGCTTGTATGCTTGAAAGCTATTACATTTGTCCTTTCATTACCGACTACTACCGAGTGGGCTGGTACCCATATGATGTGACCTTACCTCTGGGAGATTATTCAGTTAAAAATTTTTTACAATCCCATACTGTCTTAGATTTAGTTCTATCACCTGATATCGCCCTAATTGCCTTCTGAATGTCAGTAAATATATTAATCGCTTTGGGCGCTATATTTATTCTAATCCAATTTACGCATTCCGTTATTTCTCGTAATTCTGCCTGTAAGCTTGTGTTATGATTTGGTAAATGATGGAATATTTCTGTTTCTGCCTCTTCCATATAGAACTCCAGCCCCACTTTATCCACTAATTTAGAGCCATCCGTGTAACAACGGATTCCGCTGATCCCATTTTATCTGTGGTCAGCGTTTCGAAGTTTCCGACATATTTTGTGTCTGGTGTAGTTTTTTTTTTAAACTTTTTCGATACATTTTTGAAATGGATTGTATAAAAGTTATCACCCTAATGTACATATGTGGTGTATTTTAATAATGTAAACTTTAATTTAAGTCGTTTAAGATTTTAACGGGGTATCAGTTCATATTTTCAATTAGAATAAACATTAAAAGTGATTTTATTACACAATCTCTTAAGCCTGCACATACAAAAACTGCAGTGAGATCATTAACATCTTTCTTTCGTTTAATTACTTTTAACTGTTTATGATCTCACATACTAAATGTTAATCGCTTTCTAGTAAAGTTAAGCAATCCTAAGGAGTATATGCTAGAAAAAAGTCGAATATAATATATGCTACACTTTTTAAGTATTACAGGCGAAGAGCTTATGAAATACTAAACTGATTTCAAGCATATATTATAAATATAAATTAGTAACATCACTCCTACAAAATCGTTTACAATATGATAAAACACAGACAATTCAGCATCAATATTAGAACCCCAGCAAAAAATTAGTATTGGGTTGTACTTCCATAACCACTTACTTTTCGATGCCTACTACTTTCCGTCTGCATTACTTTGAAGTACTCGAGCAATAACTTCTTTTAACCTCAACAACTACTTTGTAAGCAAAATATACTTCTTTAACTCTCTATTTGTAAGCGAGCGAAGAAGTACTTGCCTCCAATGATGAGTTATAATGCTAATGAGGAAGTAATATTTTAACTCATTACTTTTCAATGAAAATTTTTCCTGGTACATTACGGATCCCTGAAAATCATAGCAACCGTTGTCATCATAATCCTGAATTTGCGCAATTTCATTTATACTCCTGAAAACTCCACATTTGAAGCGCCAATTTTAAATAAGAGAGTCTCTATATTGGCCCTGAGGTTACATCCAAATTTTTAATAAATTCTTAATTTAAAAGTTGTTTTTACATAAGAAAAATCCTTTAAACATAATAGTTTATAAATCATATAGGGAGAACTCCAAATATGAAGAACAAAGTGCAGCCAGTACTTACTTAGGATTTAGTCCAATAAAGGACAAATATTTCCACAAGATAACTAATATAGTATAACAAATGAATCTTTTATGCATCTCCTTTTGTAATCTTCTAACACAACTTATACATCATAATTAAAATAATTTATCTACCAATATCTACATAAATAAATACATATGCACATACTAAGAACGTTTTAAACCGATAGATAAAACATACAAATCTTGTAGACAACTAAAGCGCTTGACAGGAGAAGCAAATGGCAAATTTGACTTGATAATATTACCACCCCACGTGCCTTTATTGGCCGCCAACTTCCTTATAACAGCTACAATTAGAGCAGTTTGTCGGCATCATAAATTAAGTTTAATGATTTTAACATTGGTAAGTAAGCACTAAAATAGAGCAGTTTAAATTTCATATAAATTATGTGTTTTTCTTTTTAAAACAACATAAAAATCATTGATTACGAGATGTTTACATCCGTGTTAATCAAACAACAGTTAAAAGAGTTGGCTTTTATTTATTTTTATGTCTCTAACTTTATCAAGCTTACTGAGGATTAAAGGCTTGGTCAGATTAAATCAGTGGCAGATATGTATATTTGTCATATTAATGTAATCTAATACGTTGTGATTGAAATAGATTAACGATATAATAAATTTTAATGATTAAATAAATAAAATAAAAAAATATTATAATGTTCTTTTTGCAGTAAATGGAAATGTAGCAGTAGGGATATAATAGTTTTGATTGTCAAAGGAAATAATAAAAGACACAAACCATCATTAATGTACAGACAACAAAAATGTTTCAAGTTGCCCCCATATTGATAAATGCTTAATAAAGATAATGATGGTTTATTGTAGGAATTTTGTATGGAAAATGTGCGTAATAAAATAAGCGATTAATATCTTAATGAATACGGGGGTTAGTCACTAGATGGACAGCTTACTAGAATTAAGAAGGCCTCTAACAATATTTACTTGTCATATGAACTGTAATTTCGGGAATAGTACAAACTTTTTATTTTTTTGGGTAAACAAAGTGTATTGCAGTAAATTTGTATCATTTTCATTAGTAAAACATAACGAAATAAACTGAAGTTGCATCTGAATTCCGAATACTTTTATTTTTCTATTTGGAAAAATAATGAATAAGGAAATATGAATTTTGTAAAAATAAAATTTGAAAGACGAACTTGTTCTTTTTTTTGATAGCTCTCGTTTAATTATACCCACTTTAAAAAAATGGGGGGTTTACTGATTTTGTCATAAAAGTATATATATTCCGGGTCCTTATTAAATTCTAAATTCTAAGATCTAGCCATGTCCATCTGTTTGTTGAAATCACGATAGGGACCACACGAGAGGAGCTAGATGGTTGAAATTTTGCATAACTATTCCCTATTGCTAGGTTTGTTTGGTATTGAAAATGGGCCATATCGGTCCAAGTCTCCTGAAAACAGCTTTAACAGGCATAACTGCTTTAGAAGTACGAGTATAGCGATGCAATTCGACTTAAATAGGTTTCATATGAGCCAAAGTCTTTCTACCAATTTTTTGATGATCAGTGCATAATTGACCCTACCCCCATATAAGGTCCCCTTAAAAATGACTTTTACACTCATTACTGGCCCAAAAATGAGAGTATAGCGATAAAATTCAGTATAAGTAAGTTTCTTACGAATCAAAACCTTTTAGCAAATTTGTTTAAGGATCAGCCCATAAATGATCCTATCTCCCCTTTATAAAATGTCTTTAAAACTCACTACTAGCCTTAAAAATTCGAATGTAGCGATGAAATTCGGTATAAGTAAGTTTCTTACATACCAAAACCTCTCCACCAATTTTTTTTTAGGATCGGCCCATAAATGACCCTACCCCACATATAAGGTCCCCTTCAGAAAATGACTTTTACACTCATTACTGGCCTAAAAATCGGCGCATAAATGACCTTACCCCCCATATAAGGTCCCCTTCAAAAAATGAATTTAACACACATTACTGGCCCAAAAATGCGAGTATAGCGATGAAATTCGGTATAAGTAAGTTTCTTACAAACCAAAATCTGTTAACCATTTTTTTTTTTGATCGGCCCATAAATGACCCTTCCCCCATATAAGGTCCCCTCTGCAAATGACTATAATGCTCATTTCATTATTGGCTTAAAAATGTGAATGTACTGACGTAATTCGACACACATTAGTTTAATGCTAGCCAAAATCTTTCCAACAAATTTAGCAAGGATTAGTCCATATATTACCCTACCGCCTATACATGGTTGCCTTCAGAATATTATATTATATAGCGACAAAATTTGATACAAGTAAATATGTTTTTCGGGAACGAGTTTTGGTTATTTAAAATATGAGTATTGCGCTGAAATTTTGCATAAGCAGGTTCTATACAAACGAAATCTATGTACAAAATTTTATGAGTATCGGTTCATAATTGACGCATATAAAGGTCCTCTTCAGAAAATTACTCATACGCTCAGGGTTTAAAAATTGAACTAAAATATTTGATTTTTTTTTAAATTAATATTTTGTTAGTTCAAAAGATTATGGATTATGGACCGAGCCATAATTGACTTAAGCAATATTCCAAATATCAATCTGATGTTTATAGGTGAGCATTCCTTTTGAAGGCATACCGTTTAATGGTGGCTATATGAGATTTGGCACAGCCGAATATAACACTATTACTTGTTTTCTTCTTAAACGTTAATGTAACAGTTAAATTATGCTTCTCAAATATCACTTAATCCATAATAGTGTCTGTCGTCAGACCCAAATTTCACATAAATTATTTACGAAACATTCGAAAAAGAAAATACATACAACACTACTCCACCAAATGTTGGCGACCCACCAAATAAGGAAAAGAACGAGCTAACGGCAACGGTTTAAAAATGGCGTTGAAAGAAATCATTGAATTGGCAGATGTGAAATACGAGTTTTTATCACGGTACCGAACAATACCAGAAAATCACACAGCATCTGGAAAACTACAAGTGATCGCACCATATACCATTTTTTCGCCATAAGCAGATTCTTATACATTTACATTCGGCATTGATTTTAATTAATTTTTGGGTTTAAAAATATATATTTCGTTTAGATATGGATCCGGACATTAGATTCGTAAAGATATAGAGAAAAGTTCTATGAATAACGTTATATTGAGAAAAACTGAACAAGACAGCATCTAAAACTCTGCGTCACTGTAGTCACTGTGTGTACTACGAACACTTGAATAGTATGTTTCAAATAATCCTACAGATTTATGATATATGACTTTATGACTACCGTGTGAATAACCTAAATGTTATGTGTAATTTATCAAGCTTATACCTTGTGTCATTTACCAACAATGAAATAATACCGATTACTACGAACACTTGACTAGTATGTTTCAAATAATCCTACACATTTATGATATATGACTTTATGACGACCGTGTAAATAACCTAAATATTATGTGTAATTTACCAACCTTTTACCTTTTGTCATTTACCAACCTTGTGCCGTCGTAGATTATTACAATAATGAAGGAAACATACGAACTGGTGAGCTCGCTATCCAGAAACTGTTGTACATACGTATTATTGATCATGTACTCATAATTTCCACAAAGTAGAAATTTCGGCATTAGTCTGATTTATGTATGTATGGATTACGTGGCTAGGAACATGTTTTATTCACATATTTGTATTAATTTTGTAACAGCCCTAGTCATTTGTGAAATAATCTTTACACTCCTTAAAAAATAACAATTGTCCAATTCACAATCGATGTCGTTGTAGCGTTGTATGTCATACACAGTTTTCAAATGCAATTTTTTGAAACAAAAACAAATCAATTATAAAATAATTACGACATACTACCATACAACTGTACAACATCGATTGTGAATTGGACAAATGTGTTTTACTAACTTAAATGAACCATTTAACTTTATACCTTTTATTTATGTACCAAAAGCTTTTACCCTCCAGTTAACTTAACAAGATCATGTCGTTGTAGCGTTGTATGTCATACACATATTTCAAATACAATTTTTTGAAACAAAAACCAATCAATTATTAAATAATTACGACATACTACCATACAACTGTACAAGATCGATTGTGATTTGTACAAATGTGTTTTACTAACTTAAATTAACCATTTAACTATATACCTCTTATTTATGTACCAAAAGCTTCTACCCTCCAGTTAACTTAATAAGATCATATTGTTTATATTATTAATAGTAGTAATAAAAACTTCATACTTGAGTATTATACTCAAAAGTCAAGCTGGCTGCCTATTAAAAAAATCAGCGTAAATTTCCTTTTCTTTTCAAAACAGAAGCAATAAAAATTCTTAAATAAAAACTCAAAAGATTACCACATACTTTTAGCCAATTAAGTCAATAAATTATTGACTCAACTTGACTAATAATTTGAGATAAATTTATCACTTGGAAAATCAAAATAGACAAATGCATCCATGTTTTTGCATATAACAACTCAATCTTCTAACACTTGGTTGCTAAGAAAGAGGCGCTACTCTTCATAAAAAAGCAAATTCAATGAGAATTTTTTTAAAAGATCTTAAACGGCAATGGTGACCAACTGGAACTCGGATAGTGGTAATAAAAATAACTAACATTCATAAAAGTCCTTTTGACTAGCTAGTTATTGAGATGGAGTAGTAGTGGTAGTTAAGTATTTTTGAATTTAATTTTGAAAGAGTTGCTGTTATAGAGCTAAAGTACCTGCAACACTATAGAAAATTACTTTTGCTGATCGCTATCATTTTTTAGAATTCTTTTATTTACTACTTTTCTTTTTGTGTATAATTTTCTAAAACAGTGATTATACAAGCAAGTCACAACATCTAAATTTAGTTAAAAGTCTAACACGTGCTTTTTAGATGAATTTTATTGTGAGTAGTTTAGAACTAGTAGGGGCTGTCACTTGCAAATATCGCCTTAGTGTCTTTAGAGTCTTTTGCGGCACATATGTATGTATAAGCATATGAATATAATGGTTTTATATTCGAATCATAAGTTATAACTTAATCGGAAGAAAATGTGTAACTATTCTAGACATTTATAAAATAATCAATATTTCCTAAAAGCTTTTGTTAAATTTCGTTAAAACAAATCACCTACACATATGTGAATCCCTAATACTATGTAATCAGCTGATCGGGTCATTACTTTCAGTTTAACTAATAACCCAATGGTTCACTATAATGCATAGCGATCTTAAAGACAGACTAAAACGTTTATTTGAATACCCACTATATCTAAGATACCACTAGCCTAAACTAAAAAAACAAGTAGGAAAGTATAGTCGGGCATGGCCGACCATATGATACCCTACACCATGAGTATATTTTTACAATTTTTACTTTTATAAAATTTTTATTTTTTGTAAAGAAACTGTTGAATATTACCATAATTCCAAAATAATTAAGCCATTTATTGATAAAAAACTAAAATTTCTAAATGAGGCTTTATATAGGTCAAATATGGGCCGATCCTCGGTAAATTTGGGAAAAGGATATATTTCTAAATAAAGTATCATTTATACTTATATAAAACTTATTTGTGCCAATTTTTAGAGAGATAGCAGAATATTTGACGTAATTATAGCATAAAAAGTTCAAATCGGGAGGTACGGTTGTATGGGGGCTAGGTGAAATAATGGACCGATTTCAACCATTTTCAATAGGCTTTGTCCTTGTGCCAAAAAACATGCTTGGTCCAAATTTCATTAAATTATCTTGAAAATTGCGGCCTGTACCTTGCGCACAAGGTTTACATGGACAGCCAGCCAGCCAGCCGGACAGACGGACGGACGGACGGACATGTCTTAATCGACTCAAAAAATGATTCTGAATCGATCCGTACACTTTAAGGTGGGTATTGGACCAATATTTTTGTATGTTACAAACATCAGCACAAACGTATAATACCCTCCCCACTATAGTGGTGTAGGGTATAAAAAAAACTTTTACTGCAATCCTCCTAACAGTAGCAAATGATTGGAATCCTGTGAATTCTTTATTAAAACATAAAATAATGCCAAACATTACTTCCTCAACAATGGTTTTGAATTCAAGTACGAGTAGTAAAATTGTTGAAAATAATACTACAGAAGACACAAAGAATTTGTTGGTATTTGCACCTGCGTAAATAAACATATTTGAGAGAAATGAAGTTCATCGATATTCGTCGTATCGTTGTTGTTCGGTTGTCTGCTTCTATTTTTGTGCAACTCATTTGACTTTATTCGTTGTTTGGTTGTAATTTGTTACGGCCAATTTATGTTTGGTTTCATCCTCGACATTAAAATAGACTTCAATTAATACCCAAAGCTTACGTGTCTGATGTTCTTGCCAAAGCAAAGCTTAAAACACTTGTTCGACAAACAACATCATTATCATTTGTATTGAAAGTGGTCTTTGTTACTCTATAGTCACTACCACCATCGAGATCATCTTCAGCAGACTTACCATCAGTTCTAAGATCAAGTGGAATACAATTAACAGAACTATCATCATAAGGCTTTTCATTTCAAACGAGGGCACTCCACAAGCTTTTCTAAGCTAAACAAGTATTAATGTATAGCCAGACATGACCGCTCATATAATACTCTACATGATGTAATAATGAAGCTTTTAATTTGTTTTTTTACCTACCATCAAAAAATATGGGGGAATATTGATTTTGTCACTCTGTTTGTAACACATTGAAATATTGGTCATAGACCCACAAAATTATATATATTCTGGGTCTACATTATATTCTAAGCCGATCTAGCCAGTCCGTCTGTCTGTTGAAGTCACAATAGAGACCACACGGGAAAAGTCGAGAGTTTTAACGTGAGCACATGCCTTGACGGCCTTATCTCACGGTTGTCTTTTTCAACCACTGGGTAGACTAGAGACGGTCTACCATGCGTAGCTGAATTCCTCAATGAACAACTCAGGTAGCAATTTTTGTACATGGCTGGTTCGGTCCATGTACAAGCACTTTGTTGAAGTACTTTAGCTATCTAATCTCTCGCCATGGCAGCCCCGTTGCGAAACGACAGGCGGCATAGGATCAATTCCCAATGCGAACCCCGACAAGGGAAAAGCAATCACAGGTCTAAAGTCAATGCAATGCAATCTCCATCATCTAATGACCCATTCCAGTGTATTCTTTAACCTCTTTAAGCCCGCGCAAACATAATACTGAGAAGGCTCTGTTGCTTGGGCTACAGCACCTAGAAACATATTTGGTAGACCGAAATACCCAACAAAATGGATCAGGATCCCTTTTTTATGAACCGATCAATGTCAAATCAAAGGAAATAGGAATTTCCAAAGTCAATGCCCCGACAAATAGTCGCGCAGCAATATATCCTGTTGAGATGGCAAGGCATACTAAATCAGTACTAATCTCCAATATATGGAGACTTTGCCGATCATTCACCAATTTTCGCATCTGTTCCATTCCCATGATCATAAAGATCGCTCTACGGGATGACAGGCAACCATTGAATACTGACCTGATAATTCCCCGGCATATACCGGCGCCCACTACACGACCGGTAAGAGATACCGATCGGCTTTAGGAATACAGAATATGCTGCTTTGTACACAGACCTGTTCGAAGAGAGAATTATCCAACCCATCCATAGGATATATCAGTCCTTAAACCAACATTCTCTCCCCGCGATTTTGGGTATTTAACCACAGCCACTACGTGGATCCCGAAGGATCCTCAACCAACTGACCAGCCAGGACATAGTCCTGCGGCAATTGGCCAGCCGTAGTGCCAGATTATATGGTACTCTGGTTAGACCTCATGCCAAATCATTCCGAGGCGAAGCCAAGAATACATTTGACATCACCGTTTATAGTCCCGGCAGCCTAGACAGTTGAAAGATTTGCTCGGTATTGAAAATGGACAATATCGGTCCAGTTTTTTACAAGCCAAAACCTCTCTACTATTTTTTAGGATCGGACCATAAATGACCTTACCCGCCATATAAGGTACCCTTCTGAAAATGACTGTTACGCTTATTAATGGCTTAAAAATATGAATACAGTGAAGAAATTCGCTTATACGAATATAGCAATAAAATTGTACACAATTAAGTTGCTCGCGACACAAAACATCTAATAACCTCCTTTTGAGGTCCTATCCAGAAAATGGCTTAAACGGTCATTGCTGGGTAAAATATTAATAAATACGACATTTGACACACGCAATTTCTAAAATCGTGCCAAAATCTATCTACCAAATTTAGTGAGGATCGATCCAAAATTGACTCTACCCACCATATGAGGGGGTAGGGTCCCTTCATATAAGGGGACCTCATTTATAGCCTAAAAATTCGAATATAGCAATGAAATTCGGAAAAAGTAAGTTTCTTACGAGCCAAAATCTATCTACCAAATTATGAATTCGCTAATTAATAACCCTACGCCCGATATAAGGTTCGCTTCTGAAAATTACTCATACGCTCACGCTTTAAAAGTTTAACATACAGGTTGATGGTGGGTATATAAATTTTCGACACAGCCGAATATAACATTTTTACTTGTTTTTCTTATTTTCGGATAATTTTTACTTTTTTCCCAAAATTTTTGTAGAGATTTTTTTTGCACATTAAAGTCATTTACATAATTGTAAATAACTTTAATGCGATTTTAACCATTTTCAGTAGGCTTAACAATAACATACAGACAGACAGATATGGCTTCATTAAGGACCATCATTTCTGGGTGTTACAAACATCATCACAAATGTATAATACCCATATTATTATGCTGGTGTAGGGTATAAAAACTTATTCCAAACTATTATTCAATTTTTCTTCTCATTTTTCTTTCAATTGAAAATGTGAATGAACATGTTTTCTCGTGTGTTTTTTAAGTTGTAAAAACTATATTCAAGTATAAAAATAAATGAAATATTATGTAATATAATTAAAAATTAATTAAGTCTCGATAGTGAAGAAACTATAGTTGAATAATATACACGATGTGGTATATTTTAAGACAGTAAACACCATATTTGAGGGACAATGCCTTTAAAAGAAATGAAGTGGTGATTTTGGAATCAAAGTCAATTGTGCAAGTCTTTGCAGTATTTCTTTAAAGTAACCTCTACTTCTCATGTTAGTAGTTTTCACACTATCATATCATGCATACATATGTATATGTATCCAAACAAATCTACTCTAGCGATTATTAGATAATCGAATTTCAACAAAGCTTTGAATACTATTCTAAATTTTACCAACATTCTGAAGGGATAAATGTAACGGATTCTCAGTCTGCTGATCGCTAACTTGAAAAATGCTACTCTTGATCGGAGTAGAAGCATTCAAAAAGTAATATTATTTTCGATTATTCATACAACCATTTAGACCATTTAGATAACAACAATTATATCTCATTAATTATAACCTCCACCTCCTCAGTAGTGATAGAGGGTATATGTATATAAGTTTGTCATAACGTGTAAAATATTTATCTGAGACCCAACAAAGTATATATGTATTCTTGGTCCTTATCAAATGCTGAGTCGATTTTGCTAAGTCCGTCTGTCCGTCCGTCTGTCTGTCAGCCTAAATCACGCACACGTTTAAACTAAGCAAAGGAAGTCAGCCAAATTCGCCGAAGATATTCACTATAATCCTAAGCAGTTTGGTATTGAAAATGAGCAAAACCGGTTCACTCCGTGAAAAGTTATGAATCAAAATTGTAAACAACCTCTAAGAAATAAGCATTTTTTTACACATTCGGATGTAATATTATCATTCTAAGTCCATGAAAAGCACCATACATTCGTTTCTACACAAGAGCTTAATCTCTGCTGAAAATTGCCAGAATTGGTCCAGAATTTTATATTTTTGTTTGTTAATAACATCCTTCACAATGTCGATATCTTCACAAAAATTTTACAACTTAAAATAATATGCCAATGGAATTCATTCAAAGAAAAATTTTTCTGAATCGGTCCATAATTGGACATAACTCCCATACAAGGTCCCCTCCCGAAAATCACTTAAACGCACATAATTCATTACCAGATTCAGATATCCATATAAAATTCGGTACAAGTGTTGCCCTCACATAAAGAAATATTACTATATGTAAACCCTTAAAGGTCTATTACTATTAAATCACCTGAGTTATAACCTTACTTTTATAAACTTTTTTTTTAAATTCCACATATAAATTGTAAATTTGATTGTGAATGGTTATTAAAAAATCGAACACTAAAGGATTGAAAACTCCAATAAAAATCCCGATAGCTGTGAAAGCAAAACGATGTGATAAATTCTTCCATTCTGAATGAACAAAATTTGGGGATAAACTGGTAGTCACCAAATAATAAAAATTTGTATATTAGAGCAAAAATGAAAATATTTGTGTTATAAATTGGCGAACTAGAATTTGGGGGCGTGGTACTTCCTATATAAATTAAGTATAAAAATTCATTTATCTAGCAAATTATTGGAACTAAAATCATTAAATTTTGTACGAAAAACTATGTGAATCAATATGGTGTGTTGGTACCACCCATATGAATTATGCAAGAAATCGTTTATTTGGGAAACTAATAAAGCTAGAATACTCAAAACTGTGGCTTAGGCTAACAAAACAATCTGGGTATATGTAGGTAGTAATACATAAAGAAAAATTAATTACAATCCTTTTTGCAAAGCTTTCACTGTTCTTAAAAATTGTCTAACATTTCCTCTTAATCCTACGACTTTTAGCATTCACATTTAGAGTTTCCTGTTTAGTTTGTATCGCATTTTTTATTTTGCCCCCTTTTGTACCACATTGTGGTGCTGTTTAATCTAGTATCTTTATTTTTGAAGTTTAATAAGCACTTTTATTGCAGGTTTTATTTTAGAAGGAAGTTTTTTTTTTTTTTGTTCAGCTTAATGAAGAAAAATTTCCTAGAGGAGGCTACTGGTTTCAACATTAAACAATTATGCAATTTCAGTCCTTATCACAAGCTAAACTTACACATTAACACTTTGCTGCTTAAGAAGTTGAAATGAAAAAACTACTGAGAAAAATGAACAAATAATTATTAATGATTTGAATAGTTTTTTAGCTGCCATTGATAAATAAAGAAGTGGACAAAAACACGGAAATTAAAAACATAAGTAGCTTTTAAAATGGGAGTGTATTAAATTTGTAAATATGCTCAGGAAATAATCCTTTTAATGGATGTTCATATTTTAATTATTTTAAATATCTTAACGCCCTTTATACAATAGTAAAACATGAGATTTTACTATTGAATAAATAACTACAAAAAGTGTTTTTAACTTAACTTACAAGAGAAGCTAATTTAAATTAAAAAGCTTTAAATTAAAAGAAAATTCTAGATATAATTTAACAAGAATTAATGGAATTTAAAAAATCTCAAAAATTTTATTTTAGAGATTAATTCTAATTCTACATACAGCTTTAAGATATTAAGATATACCTTTTACCTATCTGTTGGAATTTTTTTTCACAATTTCTTCAAACAAAAGTATTTTTTTAATATTTTAACACAGATCACAATTATTGATTACTCACCCCACTGTAATTGGTCTTATTAACTTGTGACTCGAAGATAAACTAAAAGCTAATGCAATTGTTAAGTATCACATGACAGTTTGTAAACCTTAGAAAAAACACCTATTTAGTAAAAGGTGTTGTATTTTTGCAACATGATAGTACCACGCACAATTTAACCTTAGATGTATGTGTGTTCTATCGTTTTTTTTAAATTTTCAACTCAACATGCACATACTTCAAATTCCCCACGGAAAGAAAGTCCATACTTTTCAATAACGTAAAGCGACAACAAAACAAACATCTTTTGATCTATTGGCTTATTACCTAGAATTTCAAAAAAACATCATTTTTATTTTCTCAACTGTGAGAAAATTATTAAACAAGTAGTTGGTAAGACAACACTTGCAAACCCCCCTCCAAAAAAGAACATCAAACTAACAACAACAAAAGAAATGAACATATAATTTTCATAAATATTCAATTTATCATTATTAAAGTAGACAAAAAACGAAGCTACGCATGGTAAATGCAGAAAAAAAACAAGTGCACATGTGAGTGGGTTCCACAAAAAGTTCATGGATATTTGCGTTATAAAAGTGTGTGTGCCACATTTGAAACAGAGTGGGCTCTTCCATGGAACACATAAATTCGTTTATCCATACTACATATAAATGTGAAAATTTAAAATATGAGGAAGACATGCTTTGATGTTGTAATGAATGTCAGAGATTCTTAATAATGACAAACTTGTATATAGATAGATAGATAGATAGATAGATAGATAGATAGATAGATAGATAGATAGATAGATAGATAGATAGATAGATAGATAGATAGATAGATAGATAGATAGATAGATAGATAGATAGATAGATAGATAGATAGATAGATAGATAGATAGATAGATAGATAGATAGATAGATAGATAGATAGATAGATAGATAGATAGATAGATAGATAGATAGATAGATAGATAGATAGATAGATAGATAGATAGATTGGTTGATTGATTGATTGATTAATTGATTGATCTAGGGAACATTAATTGTTCCTACAGATAGTATCCATTCTTTTATAATTTAATTCTCTAATAGCGTGCGCGAACAATTCGATAGAAGATGGACCAAGAGTTCAAACTTTATATTGCTGTTGCATTTCTCAATGCAATAGTTTAAGAACCCCTTTCATAAACAATTGTACTTGTAGCATTGTCTTAACACATTGTCTTGGTGGTCATACATATTTTCGGTATGTAATTTCTATTTGTTTATTTACGCCTTTGGTGACACCTTTAACGTTTTGTTTTCTTTAAATGTTTGTTAGTATTCATTCCTCTTTTTTCAATTTTTGGTATTTTTGTATTTAAAAAAAATAACACACTCATTCTCATACAATTGGTTTTATTTTATATTCATTATACTCGCCGTATGCCGTTAATCTTGTGTCATTTTAAATGTTCTTTCAAATGCCGGGATAATTGTAGTTTCATGTTGAGTGTTTAAGAGAAAAAAAATAACAACTACAACTAATAAACCAAACATTTGGACGCATGTTCAAATAGACAAAATATCATCTTCATCTTTTGAAATATTAAACAATATGTTTTTTTTCTTCTTTTCATTTTTGTTGTTTTTGAGAAATATTGTAAAGTTTGTGTGTCAACTGTTGAGGCAATTAAAGATTCTGTTGAAGTGTCGCATTAGAAAGGAACATTGAGTTCTTGTTGTAGTTTTACAATAAGTCAATAAAGCAATTTTGCAATAATTGAAAATTATATTTTTGGGTCATCTTTAATGAATGCTAATGTTTTGCAAACGTTATAAAATTACAATTTTCGTATTTGTTAGTTTATAAGACTAATAGATTTGGACATCAGGTAATGAATTTTAGTGCTGTTAAATTTAAATGAGAAGGAAGTAAGAACTAAAGGCTATTTTTGAGTAAAAATTAATAGTATAATCAACTCTTAAAGAACTGTTGTGCAACACACCAACAACAACTGTTAGATAAATTGTAATGGCTTGAAAGTCAGTTATCTATCTATCTATCTATCTATCTATCTATCTATCTATCTATCTATCTATCTATCTATCTATCTATCTATCTATCTATCTATCTATCTATCTATCTATCTATCTATCTATCTATCTATTCATCTATCTATCTATCTATTCATCTATCTATCTATCTATCTATCTATCTATCTATCTATCTATCTATCTATCTATCTATCTATCTATCTATCTATCTATCTATCTATCTATCTATCTATCTATCTATCTATCTATCTATCTATCTATCTATCTATCTATCTATCTATCTATCTATCTATCTATCTATCTATCTATCTATCTATCTATCTATCTATCTATCTATCTATCTATCTATCTATCTATCTATCTATCTATCTATTTAATAACACCCTTTAATATTTGTTCTATATTTATGAACCATGAACCTTAAATTCCTTTTTGTCTGCACATATAAACATACATTTTTTTGTATGAATTTCAACTAGATATTTCATTTATTCAAATGATTTATAACACGACTTGTTTATATTCATCCATCTCTTGGTGACAATTCTATTTTTGTATGTTAAAAAAATCATACAAATACATTTTATTTATCATCTAAATATGAGCATATTACATGTGACACGTTTATGGCCTTGCATTTGCATTCTTAATGGACACCCTATATGTGGTATTTAAATTCAAGAAATATTCCACTAATTCTTACAAGTTGTTAATGGTTAGCCTTATATAATACTGAAACTACCACTAGGGAATGAATGAATGTTTTTAGGAACTTGCTGAACTCATAACTAGTTCTAGATAAAAACAGTTTAACACTACTAGTGGTAAAAAGAGTCAGAAGTAATCACGTAATTGATATCTTAAGGAAGATAAACAATTTTAGTTCCAACATTAAATAAAAGGGACCTGTTACTTTTATATATCCTTGTCCTAGAATGTGTAAATTACACTTACTTTAAGATGATAATCATTTGTAGCATATAACTAAGTCCTTTTCAACGAAATGTATTTTCTTAAAAACACTAAGCTAAACCTAGTTTAGGGCCTTTATTTCCTTTTTTCATCTTTCCACAAGGCACCATCGAGTTGTACTTCATTTGCCATCACGTTTTAGTGCTTTTTTTGCTAGATTGGTATAACGTTTACTTGAATGTTTTCCATTTTAAAATATTTCGTTTTTATGTTAATAAACCATTTTAAGTCATGCTGTTTTGACTTACTTTGTTGTCTCGTTTGGTGACACATTTTCCCATGTTTACCTTCGAGTTACATTGGAGCAGATTTTAAAATGTTGATTTTGTTTCAGTTGTAAATTTTAACATTTGTAAGACGAAACATTTTTTAAAGCAAAATGAAAAAGTACATATAAATAAAATTTAGTTTTTGTATGAAGGCAATCTCCATTTGGAATCTCTAAAACATCTTTTGCATCTTTATTAATTAAAGTATCAAGGAGATTCTTAGTTTTAAAGAAGGATAAATTCAGTTTTCAATTGCAAAAAAATTTGTTAAATCATTAATTTTGTTTTGTATTTTCTTAATTTACAGCTTTTAAAGATTTATCGTTATTAAAGATTAATATGAACTAATATGAAAATGTGATTGCATAAGACATCTCGGGTGTGTAAAATGTTTTCATTTGTGTAAGAATATGCACAGAAAGAAAATTTACCTATTACGTCTCTACGTAATGTTACGAATCAAGAATACCATCTAATCTGCTTGGTTGAAAATCGAAGAGATGTTTTTTGCATCTCGAATGTTATGCGACGGGGCAGTAATGTTCAGATATTAGAAGGTTAGGTAAAAAGTTTTGGTAGCTCACTTGGGTCTGTCTTATTTCGGTCCCTTTGTGATGCCCTATTGGTCATAGAAGTCTTTTCCCATAAAAACTACTCACTACTTCCAGATTTAAACCAGCCGGTTCGATTTACGAAATTTACAATATTCTTTAAATTTATCCCAGATATGTCCTCCAAACAAGAGAGAACAGCCGACCCAAAATAAAGTTCCATGTTCCCATAAAATGTCGGACAATAACAGCGGAGATGAGGTATAGTCTCCTCCTTCTACAGTAGACATTGTACCGTAGACCATTCTTCTGGCATCATTGCCAATAAAACAGTGTCCCGTTATTACCGATATCAGCGTTCTAATTTGCTCCATGCGAAAGCTTAACAGTAAGCTAGACTTAGGGGCATCATATAGAGGCCAGGTTGACCTCAAAATTAATCAGGTGGTTTAACTAAAACATCTGATTTGAGCCATTTCATATAGTTCATTTTTCACAAATGCCTTACAGTTAGTAAGAGAAATACCAGTGGAAGTGTCATTCTTTCCTCCCATCGCAATGTTCCTGGCAAGTTCGTCAGCAATACAGTTTACCATACAATTACTATGTGCAGGAACCCATATAGGCGTTATCAGAGAATGTTTCGCTATCTCATTAAGAGATTCCCGGCATTCTTTGGTTATCCTAAATGTCTTTAAGACACCCGCTAGGTTTTTGATTGCAACTTTGCTCTCCGTATATATACATACGTATATCTCCCGATATTCGAAAATACCTCAGCCAATTTACCGCTCGTTTTATAGCAGATATCTCTGCCTGTAGAATGCTACAGTAGTTAGGAGCCATCTGTGTGAACATCCGTTACATCTTTGGGTGAGTGGGGCTCAGATACTGAATTCCTCTCGAGAATCGGAATGGAAAAGAGTCTTTCAAAGTGTGGTTTCGTAACACAATAGTCAACATTTAAATGCAAGGATTCGAAACTGTTTATAATTACATGCGTTAAGTCTAAATGCGTTCAATGGCTGCGCAATGAGAATTATTTTCCATTGCCTACCACCACACTATAACACATAGAATAATACAGGCTTTTTCACTGCTAGTTGATGCCTTTAGGGTTAACACCTAAAGGCAACATAGTAGGCAGAAAGTTATCGATATCAAATCTCCCTGTGAAAAGGACAAGCTCAGTTTTCAACGGATTCACACTAAGGCCGCAAGAATCGCTCCACTTACTAAGTAGGGTAAGAGCAGTTTCCATACAGCTGGATATGGTATCTAGGAATTTACCCGATTTTACTACAGCGACGTCATCAACATACGCGACTGTCTTAGTTCTCCTTTTATCTAATTCTGGCCACATTCCAGAGAAGGGGAGACAGGACTTCCTCTGAGGTGTACCGCGATTAGCAAGTCTGGTGACATTGACTTCGCTCATCGTAGCAATAATGACCCTATTACTCACAAGCTTTTTAATAAGTTGTTGAGAGATAAGAAAGCTCGAAAGCACTTGAGAAAGTTCTGCACATGGACCGGCAAAATCATTTGCAAAAATTGCCACCGACGTGTAAGATACAAAATAGGGTAGTGAGTTGTCTTTTTGTCGCCCTGTGGTTGTGAAAGTACCAACGTGAAAAAGGAACAACACGGCAGGTTTAAACTAAAGCACTTCGAATTTTTAATTTATATGATTGTTGACTTAACACACAATATTTCTAAATCTTTTCTTTATAAACAAACAAAAATTTGATTTAAAAAAAAAAAATTATAAAAAATTCTTGTAATTTTAAAAATTTTGAGAAAGCGATAAAGTTTTCTATATTGTGATTAAAACAGAGGTTTAAGTCGGTAAAAATTATATATATGTAATTAATTAAATATGTCAATTCCATAATCAATTTATATATGAGAGCATCTAGAATTTTACTTCATTTATTAATCAAGAGTAACAATTTTAAGAAAACATTTTTTATAAATTTTATAATATTTTAGATTCCCAAAAATCTGCAAAGGAAACACATATGTTGATTGTAATAAGTGGTACATGTGTACATGTTTTGTTTCCTTGACATTCATATAAAGAAATGTCACTTAAAAACATGTACATTATATCATTTTAAACAAAAAGAACATATAACATAAAAAAATTGTTTTTTCTGTTTGTTAACAAACATTTACAACATTTTTAAACCAAATTGTACAAAAATTAAACTCATGTGAAAAAATGAGAAATATTTTTTTTTGCCTTTTGTAAAAAAATGCACACTTGTTACAACATTTTGAGATTTTCATTCCTCCTTCTTTAAGATGTTGTGTTGATAATGGATAAATAAAGAAAGATTATAATGATGCAGATGATTATGTGGCTGATGATTATGATAATGTTGATGGGCAAGATGTTGATGTTTACTAAAATACATACAAACATCACATAACAATTTTCATATTATATCAACATTAAGAAAATTGAGAAATTTATAGAAATATAGCAGAGGTAAGCATTTTTTAAATGATTTTTTTAAAAATTACTTGAAGACTTTAGATTTTATTAATTCTTATTTGACTTGATCTTAATATTGGAAACATTTTATTGTTAAAGAAATATTTTCTATAATTTTATACATTACTGTATTGTTTATTGTTTGCATACAAGGTACTGTGATTATATTTATAAAAGAGGCAGATTCATTATTTATGCTAAAGTGGTTAAGTGGACTCAAGAAACATACATCTAAAATAATAACCATAAGCAGAAGTTTCAAAGTATTGATTCTAAATTATAGTTCAACAATATCTTAGGGCCAATCTTTAGGTGAATTCTCGAAAGCTGTTTTTGGATACTCGATGGAGGTAGTTTAAACTTGAGCAAAAAATGCAAAAGTCTAAAAATCTGATGACAAAAAAAAAGTAAAATTTTTATTAAAATGTTTGTTTATCGATTAGAATATATTATAAGGGCTTATATTTTTTGCTTTATAATTGAGTTTTCATTAATTTTCTTATTTCATTAACAACTGTCTTCTTGTTTTTTTATACCCTTCACCTTCGTGAGAAGGGTATATATAAGTTTGTCATTCCGTTTGTAATTTCTATAATATAATTTTCCGACCCTATAAAGTATATATATTCTAGATCCTTATAGGTAGCGGAGATGATTAAGCCATGTCCGTCTGTCTGTCTGTCTGTCTGTATGTTTGCTGAAATCAGTTTTTAGAAGACCCCAGATATCTGCGAGATCCGAATCTTCCATAATTCTATAAGACATACGACCGGCAAGAACGCTATTTAAAATCAGCAAAATCGGTCCATAAATAACGGAGATATGAGCAGAAAACCGAGACAACCTCTGAAAATTTCATATAAAATTTAGATTTTTTATTCATGCTCAGACAGAAACTGCAAAAAACAAAAACAAAATACATAACAATACGGTAAATATTGTTATTGTAATTTGTTTATAAAAGCAAAGCAGAGCAAGAGTAGCAGAGCGAGAGCAGCACTAATGTTTTGTTATTGGCTAGAAACATGAAATTAAGTATGTGGAGTCTGGCTTAAGTTAGAACCCATAAAAGGGGATTTTTTGGTACTTTTTCGTTTTTCAAAAGGTACTTTTTGAATTTTCTATAATATTGAACCTAGAACCATGAAATTAAGTATGTAGAGCCCGGATTAGGTGAGAACCCATAAAAGGGGATTTTTTGGTACTTTTTCGTTTTTCAAAAGGTACTTTTTGAATTTTCTATAATATTGAACCTAGAGACATTAAATTTTGCATATAGGGCCCGGATTAGGTGAGGTAATTTTTATAGTTCTTTTAAGGTGGAAGTACACACAACGCGTTAAGACTGCAACGCGTTTTACGCTTTTCAAATTTTTTGCGCTTTACAAGTTACACACCACGCGTTATTTTGATCTTGCTATTAATGGACTTTTTGGTACTTTTTCGTTTTTCAAAAGGTACTTTTTGCAATTTCTACGATATTAAACCTAGAAACATGTAATTAAGTATGTATGGCCAGGATTAAGTGAGGACCCATGAAAAGTACTTTTTGGTACTTTTTCATTCTTCAAAAGGTACTTTTTGAAATTTCTATAATATTGAACCTAGAAACATGTTATTAAGTTCGTATATCCCGGATTAAGTGAGAACCAGTAAAAGGGGACTTCTTGGTACTTTTTCGTTCTTCAAAAGGTACTTTTTACAATTTCTACAATATTGAACCTAGGAACATGTAATTAAGTTTGTATGGCCCGGAAAGGGCCATACAAAAGGCTTTAAACACATCATGGTGAAGGGTATATAAGATTCGGCACAGCCGAATATAGAACTCTTACTTGTTCTTATTTATTTATTTTCTATAAAAAAAACATAAAAATTTTTTTGGGGTTTAATCTATATTTATCTTAGATGAAGAAAGAACAAGTTAATACTTTTATTCATTTATAGCAATTCTGCTTAAGGTGCCAGTCACGAATATTAGTCGAAGTCAAAGTACAATTGTTACATAATGTTGGCTGTTGCAAAAAGTTTTCTTTTGTACACGAAACTTAACTTTCTTTTTTGTAAATCTCTTTTATACACTACATACAATATATATTTATTTACTACTTAAGTAGATTTGTTTTTACTTTTTCATTTCTATTGTATAGAGTTAATTTAAAGGTTTCATGGTAGATTTATTTTGGTCATTTAAATGATTATTGTGTTAAAATTAGGTAAAAAACTTAAGGCCTATTAAAAACATGAAAAGCCAATAGATATGAATAGATTTTCACTTAGGAATAGCTCTTGTGACATATTCTTACACTAAATAAGAAAATCATAAATGGAATGGTCCTTAATTTCCTACTAGTAATTGTATGCCATAGCTATGAGCTCCCGGAAGATATAGTATGCTGACTGTTTGTAACGCATAATAATATTGCTCCTACACCTTTTAGTATACCAACCGGCTCAGAATCATTTTCTGAGTCGATTTAGCTATGTCCGTCCATCCATCCGTCCGTCTGTCAATCCGTCTGTAAATCCGTCTGTCTGTCCGTCCATGTTAACTTTGTAATCAAACTACAGGTCACAATTTTGATTTTAGTTCAATGGTACATAAACTTCTATTGTTCCAAGGACGAAGCCTATTAAAAATGGTCAAGATCGGTCGCCGAATAGGGCTTTTAAGTTCGCCCGACTATAATGTCTTACTTTTTTTTACTAGTGTGTAAAATTATTAACGTTGTTATTAATTTAACATTTACCACTAACTTAAATTTTACAATAAACTTTGCTTTTTGTTCAACATTATTCAAAGAAAATTCTTTGACTTTTCTCTACAGCAACACATTTTATGCATTCATAGACACATTATTTTACCATTTTTCTAAGCCATCTGGTGTGCCTTAATCTTGTATTTGTAACAATTATTTTACGGTTCTAAACACATAAATATTCATATGTTGGCAAGTGCAATAAATTGTTTATTTATTTAAATATTTATGTTGGGATTTTGTAATGATTTAAATTTAAATTGTATTTGGTCAACACAAAGCTAACAAACAGTATACTTTTCTTAGGGATTAGACCACTTAATGGCCAATGGTAGAAAAGTGGTCAAATACTTAAAGGAATTTGAAAGGCGTTTTTTTTTTGTTTTATTTAAAAACTACATCCCTTTCCTTCACTTTATTTTTTCCTACGACAACAAAGAATAACAACTCATTGTAGTCATTGTGTCATAAATTGTAAAAGGTATAATAAATCCTTTTTGATGGCATTTTCAAAGACTTTTATTTACACAAAGAAAAAACACATGCTACTAAACAAATTACAAAGACTTGCTCATACGCACCCACATATTGTACATGATACAAATACAGATATTAACACACTTACAATTTCCTAAGGAATAACCCGTGTTAAAGGGGGAAAAACGCAGAAAACTAAGTGCCAAACATTTCAGGGTTAATAATATAGTCGGGAAAAATTTATAAAACTAATATGTGTAATATACACTATGGTGAAGGGTATATAAAATTCGGCACAGCCGAATATAGCACTCTTACTTGTTTTTTATAAAACATGCATTATTTTAATTTTTTACTCAAAAACATTAAAGGAGATTAACATCAGAATTAATTTATTTTTAGATTAACTGATCTTATTAAAATTTGGCATTTGATTGCCAACTCAAATACCCTCCCTTAGACAAAAACCAAACTGACATATTAATAATGTACATTTTCCACACCGGAAAGTTTTACCCAAATAGCATCCGTGCCTGATCAGGGGGACCATACGCCACTTTTTTTCTGAGGCGGCCTCAAATTAAAACCACAATACATATTCTTAATTTCTTTCTTGGTTCGGATACTTAGATATGTTGGCTTTAGTTTTATTCCTTTTAATCTTTCCTAAGTCACCCTTATGTACATATTTTTTTAACATTTCCGCACTCACCAAAAACGGTGATACGGCCCCAGCCATGGGGTAAATGCGCCAAAGGGGTGGGGCAGATTTGTCATTAGTAAAATAAAACAAAAAATTACAAAAATAAAAACTTATTTTGCTGTTTTATACTTTAATTCATAATAAACAAAGTATAATAAACCGGATATTTATTGTTTATTTCACAAAACTTAACAAAAAAAATAAAAACAAATTATTACTGATTTTTTCTATATTCTAACCAAATTTTGTTCTACATCACAAGCATTACATATATTTGGCGCATGTGCCTCACGGACAGTTCTGGGGCTTAGTTTCAATTTTTTTCGGGCTTCAAATTATATTATCGAAAATATTATTATGTCTTATTGTTCACTTTTATTTACGTTCTACTTAATACTGAACAATATATTTTTTCTATCACTAAAACTAAAAAAGTTAGCACAAAAAGTTCACACAGTGAAATAGTTTCACAGCCCTTATGTATGTATATCGAGAACTTAAAAACACTAATCTTATATAGAACATAAATGTTGCAGTACTCTTAACTAGAGGGACAAAACGGGACAAGGGTTTCACATGAAAAAACATCTGCTACTAAATAATCGTTTAACTAAACACAATACCAGCTTCCAGACTGTATTCGAATATATGTATATATATGAGACTAGATTCGAATATATATGAGTTCACAAATTTGCCGACACCCAGAAGCAATTAGATAGATATCATGTCATAAGTGAGATCTTTGACCAAATACTCTTTCAAAATAAAGCATTGCATCATAGGGGTACATTCGGGAATAATCGGTAACGAAGGACAAATGCAAGGGAACTCGATTTTGTTTAGCTTACAAATGCAAAACCAAATCATATAAGGTCCAGAATTGCAATAGGCCTTTTGTAATCAAGCATGGGGTGTAATTATTAAACAAAGAAATTCTGTCAATTACAATTATTTGTAATTGAGCAATAATCAACTACAATTACTTGAAATTATCATATAAGTTTTTTGCAATTACAGTTACTTGTAATGTGCAATTGAACAATTGCAATTATCTGTAAATGTAATTGTAATTAAAGTTTTGCAAATTACGTTCAGAAATGCGATTACAGAGTTGAAATTCGATATGAACAAGTTTTGCATGAGTCAACTCTCTCTACTAACATGTGTGAGGATCGGTCCATAATTGACCCACAACGAAGAAATTCACCAAAAAAGAGTTTTGTTAAACATTTTTCCTCTTATAAAAAACGACTTTAGTCTTTTAACAAACTGCATTAGAAAAAAAACGTCTTCAGCATCATCATTATGTAGTAGCGAAAATAAGTGTTTTTTATGTCAGTGTCAGTCATTTCATTTCTTTATTTAAATAGACAAAGATGAAGGAGGTATATGTAAAGAATTTTTATTTGATTTTAAAAATTTTTCCTCCTTCATGAACATATGTTTCTTGTAAAGAAATTTGTATAAACATTTCAAACGAAATGATGTTGTTGATGAGTGTATAATTTGCATTCTTAATTTATGAGAACTTAGGAGGTATATATGTATTTAGTAATTCTTTTTTTTTTGCCTCTGGTAAAAATTAGTAAACTATGTTTTGTACTTTGTACATTTAAAAGTCATACAATTAGACAAGAACAACAAATAGTGACAAGATTTTGAATACTATTAGTTAGCAGGATTGCATGTTTATTTGGATAACATGAGTTTATAAGTACATAGCTATGAAATGTTGAAATTTTAATATGTAAACAATATTAGATATATTAGTTAAAAAAAAGAAGCTAGGAATATTTCAATATTATTATTTAAAAATTAATTATGACTAGATAAATACTTACTATATTTTAATAAGGAACTCAACAATTGTTCAATTCACAATCAAGTTGTATATTGTATCTACTAAAGTGTAGTAACAGTGATTGTCAACAGGTTTTTGTAGCAAGTCATAAGTTTATGTTCACAATAAAAAAACAATGTCAACTGTAAAAAAAAACAAATAATATTACACAAATTAAACGAGCAAAATAAACCAAATTAATTTCTTTTTATCTAAAATTCTATTATTTGCATTATTCCACATTTTAAACTAATAAATAAGCAGTTTTTAATAAAATTTTGTTTTTGTAAACAGCTGTTTGTTTGTAATTTCTGTGTTACCACTTTATCGTTTTTTATGCCAAAATCGATTGAATTTTTTATTTATATGCTGAAAGAAACAATTGACAACACTGAATTTTCTTACGACATTCGAAAAACATATGAAAAATTGTCGTAAGAGTTGTATAGAACTTTTGCATAGAAAATACCAACAACATTGTTAAGATTATAGTAGCAGCTGCTGACATACAATGCATACAACACTACAACATCGATTGTGAATTGAACAAATGTGTCAAATGTTTATTTTACACGTACTTATTTAACGTAAAGGAGGAAATAAGTAAACAGCGAGACTTCAACACATCAACAGTACGGCTAATGTATGAGTTTGTCCTGTATTAGGCAATCTATTAATATTGCAGAGATATATGCGAGTATCGAGATCGATTTCAGACAAAAATAACGTAATACTGATAGAATATTAAAACACACCCCATATCGTAACGGGGTACCAAAATAACAATAAAGTTGAATGCCTTACTGTTTCCGATAAGTATGTCGTCCTCCTCTATACATGCGAAATGTATTCTATTTAGGTCGGATATACAAACAAAACAAAGAAGATCAGATGGAGTGAATATATCGAAGAGCTTTACGTGAAAACCTGTCGTATTGGCCTTATTTCACGGTAATTCTTATTCAACCATAGGGTGATGTGATTAGATGACTCAATTGTAGATGGATTTGCTCAGGCTGTACTGAATACCATGTGGCATCATTAACACAAATTTTGTTAAGTATACCATGGTTCTGCCGATCCACACACAATCACTCTGCTCAAATGCTCGAGGTATCTAATATCAGACTATTACTGCCCCGTTGCATAACTTCGGGAAGGCAAAAAAATTACTTTAGCCACTCAAATGGAATGACCTCTGCTGAGTCGACAACAGCATGCAGATACGTATTCGGCAGTTCGAAACACGAATTCATTTAATAAAACGAGGACATGTTCTTATTTAAGGAGAACATACTGTGATAAATCTGTATTGAACAGAGTAAACAACACACCTGGTCAAGCAAGGAATATTCAATTGTAACAGTTGCATAGGATACCTTTTATCTATCATCATTCAACCTAACACACTTTTCATTCATTAGACTCACTGATAATGAACAAAATCCGACACGCTTAGGTACACAGATGAGTAAGGTGTGCAAAACCATGTATATACTCTTAACATCATGTCATTTCCAATACATATTCCCACAGTCACTCCTCTGTGGGTTATATGTTATCTCGGTAGCAGAGCCGAACATTCCCAGAATAATAGACTTAATCTTTCATTAATCGTTTAAATGAAATTCTCTTTCCGCGAATTTGGGTTTAAACTACAGCAATTACGTGCACCGCAAAGAGAAATATGAAGTAACTAGGATAAGACAAAGTCTGAAACTGTGCCCTATGTGTCTGAAAAAATATTTGACCTCAGATTTCCTCCATCACATCTGGGATGTGAGACGAAAGAAGATTTATTAAATAAAGTTGTCATTACGATGCTACAACATTTGAAAACGGGCCAAATATGTCGATTTTTCAATATTAGCACACAATTTTTAGAATCCCATGTGACGGAGTAAGTCTGAGGTCAGACTCGGTTTCAGTGGCACTCAAACCTTTAAAAAATTTACTTTGGTATATGGGTCAAAAACTTGTCGCTGTAACATTAAAAAAAACAAAAATTTATGTTTTTTTAACTTCGGGACACAATAATTAGAAACCCATGTAATGGTGAATGTCTGATTTCAGACTCAGATTCAGTGGCATTTAATCCTTTAAAAAAGTAAAAGTTTGTATATTGGTCGAAAAATTTGACGTCACATGTAATTAATAACTCTTTTGACAATTAACCAGAAGGTTATACTGTTTATTACAAAATTCATCATTGACTACTTTCAAACATTTTTATGTAGACACTTCACTCTTCCTGTAGTTTTTTACTTCTGATTATAAATTTTAATATTTTTGTAAAATTTTCCTGAGATTTTAATGATTTTTTGAATTTGTTATACAATCGTGATTGTATATTAAAACTACTTAGGTTCTTTTATTTTAGTAGTCATCCTTTGATTATAAAAAAAACGAAATTCAATATTCTCATCCTGCCTACTTGCTAAGCATGCGTATGATATTGTAATTTATTGTAGCATTTTAATTGCTTGACAATCGTGACTTATTGTTAAATTGATCCATTTTGTATCGCATAAGTGGCCTTTTTAATTTTACAAACATTGGTTCATACGAGATCCTTTCTATCGCCAATATATTCATTATATTCCTCAATATATCACGTTTTTCGTAAATAACAAGATTTTTATTTTAAAATTTAAGCACTTTATTGTTAAAACTATTACTTAGTCTTAAATTACACAATATACATATTAAATACGGTTTATAAAAGGTAAAACCCTTCTTAACCTATTGGTAACAAATAAACCATCAATAACGTTAACAAATGCTTTTGTGTACGCGAGCGCAATGTGAAAAACACCATTTAAAAACGATTTAAATGCAATTGGAAAATTGAAATATTGTTTTTTGCCACAACAGCAGGCAATATCACTTCTCTAATAAGCCTCAGAACAAGGAGTTTGTTTCTTTTTCCTTATTTTATATTTCTTCGCAGCACTCCATGGCTTACACCTGCCGGTCATAGCGAGATCTTTGTCAATACTGTATATATACTAAATATTTCTTTTATGTTAATTCAATGTTTAAGGAAAAGTTCTTTGGAAGGTTTACATGCAGATGCAGTTTAGAAAATCAAAAAAACACTTTCATACAAATCACTGAATAAATATTTCTTCTCACACACAAAGTGGAATTGAAATTCAAACGGTTCGTTATTTTGCCAGAGGAACCCTCTTTCACACACACAGTAACTCACTCAAAGCCGCACTTATTTATGCAACTAAAAAACACATTAACTTTTTGGCTTAGAACTACTTAAATATTAGAGACGCTTGTTGACTTCGGAGTTAGAAGAAGGTACCTTCTGTACAGCCTAACCGAGCATCATGCAGAAATAAAACCAATAGGAACAGCAACAATGAAATTGATACCTTTTGAAAACGTTCTGTATATTGTCCATTTGAAAATTTTCGTCTTTGTTTGGTGATGCAATAGGCGAGATCTCTTTATTGGATGCTAGACTTTTTATTTTCCCTGCGAATGACTGTTGAGAATTGCACCTTCATTTATTGAAATTGATTTGAATTCGATGCACTCAATTGTTGTAAACCGCCAGTGCTTAGACAGAAGAATCCTCTTCAGCATGCGTAAGCACGTGATTGCTGCAGTGCCGAAAAATTTGAATATCCCAGCAAACAACTGGATTTTACAAATAAAAAATGTTGATAGATTATTAGATTACATCACCAGATCAGTAAAAAATCGTAAACGTTGTTTTGAAATCCAATTGTAAGTGGGGATATTAACTGGGTTATATTACACTCAACATCCAAGATATGAGGGCATATTTATTTCATTATTCCCTTTGTAACATATCGAAATATTGGTTGTAGATCCACAAAAGTCTATCTAGTCTTAGTTCTTTATATTATATATACTTTATGATTTATCATGGGAGCTGATGCTAATGTTTATCACACTATCTGGGGTAGCTCGGACATAAACGCTAGAGGTGAGTCAATATTAAACTTCATGCTAAGCAATAATCTTGATATTCTGAATTCAGGATCCAAACCAATCTTTATTGTTTCAAACAGAAGGGAAGTTCTTGATATCACGCTGGTTAGCTCCATGCATAACGACAGGATAAGGGGATGGAGAGTCTTAAGTGACTGCTCTTTCTCTGATCATCAGTACATCGATTTTGAAATCTTAGTTGATAAAATGGCCCCAAAGCCCTTTACAAAGAGGAGATCATAACATATTGGGAAATGTAAATGAGGCTAATCTCGCCTTAACTCCAGAATATATCGATCGTGGAAAACCGATCGAAAATTGAAAACGCGATTTCTTCTGTGACCAGCCGTCTGCGTATAATCTTATCGTGTACTCCTCCTGTCCCAAGATTTATTCAGAAACTATGTGGTATTTGTACTTCAGTAGCCAAGAAACCCTAGAAGTTTCAATGGCTACTCACTTTCCAGGCTGTCAATCTCCGAAATACGGGTCCTGACGGTATAATACCAATATAATGCTGTCAATCTCATGTTTGGCTAACGCGGATATATGATGCCTGTCTAAAATGGTCTTATATACCCGAACCTTGGACAAGTGCACAGTGGTCTTCATTACAGGTGGCAAGACCTCTCACACGAATCCAAAGGATTTTAGACCAATTAGTCTATCTTCCTATTTTCTTAAAACTTTGGAAAGGATAATTGATATGCATATCAAACATAACTATTTATCAGCATCTCAACATGCATACATAAAGGGAAAATCTGTTCAGACTGCATTGCATCCGTTAGTTTGTCATATTGAAAAGACAATAGCGCAAGGTGAATATACACTTGTTGCTTCTTGGACATCGAGGGGTCTTTCAACAATGTTCACCCTGAGTCGATAACAACGGCCCTAACTAGTCTGGGAATAAACCAACCATCATGAGACTATTGACCGAACGGATCATTTTCTCCGAAATGGAAGAAGCAAATGTCACAAAAGTGGCAAGTTGCGGTACCCCACAAGGTGGAGTTATATCTCCTCTTCTGTGGAACTTAGCGCTGAATCCACTTCTCATAGATACTAGCGTATGCAAATGTTGTGTCTGTAGTAATATCTGGCAAATATCAGCGTCAGTGGCCTTAGAGTAAATCCATCGAAAACGGATTCACTCTCCCACGATTAAAAGGGAAGAGCTGATGTTATCGGATAGTGCTAAATATCTGGGAGTAATCCTGGATTCAAAACTATTATGGTATATTAACACTCTATCTGGGGTGTCAGGTCACTCTACCATTCTCAATTGTGTAGAAGAGATTCCTGACAGTATCGACTATTGCACCACAAAATTCAGCATAAGTCTATAAATGCTTTGATGATGCGCATATAACATTCGGCATAGCCGAATATAATATTCTTACTTGTTTTTTTAAGTAATTATTTCTATTTATTCTCTACCAAGCTTAGAAGAAATGAAAAATTGTATATTTTTCATTTAAGCCTAAATGCCCTTCTTTAAAATGAATTATTTTATGTGGAATACTTACATTACTTTATACTCATGAAGAAAGAGAAATAGGAGTCAAACTAACACAAACAAATATTACAGCCCGGCCCATCCATATCTAATCTTAATCACCGACGTGATTATTATTACATAACCAAGGCAAATACTAAAAAGCTAAATCGCACAGTGGCATGATGTTGGATGGAAAAAGGAACTTAATGTTAGTTTAATATGTTGTAAACGTAATGTTTTGCAATAAAAATAGAAAAATTTTATTTCGAAGAAGGTCTTTCATAATCTCAATAAAATCAACACATTTCTGCTCTCATGTCCAAGGAAACCACTTAAGGTGATCTTTTTATAATTTTTGTATATCCAAAATCAAAAAAGATGATTTTGTCATTTCGTGTATAACATATTGCAATATTTTTGTCATAGACCCCATAGAGTATATATATATTCTGAGACCTCGTAAAATGCTAAGACGATCTAGCTATGTCTGTTCGTCTGTCTTTTGTTGGCGTTCACAAACATTTTTATACCCACCATCAAAAAAGATGGGGGTATATTGTTTTTGTCATTCCGTTTGTAACACATTGAAATATTCGTCTAAGACCCATAAAAGTATATATATTCTATGTCCTTATTAGATTCTAAGACGATCTAGCCATGTCCGTCCGTCTGTCCGTCTGTCTGTCTGTTGAAAACACGATAGAGTCCAAACGGAAGCTGTTGAAAACACGATAGAGTCCAAACTAGCGAGCTGAAATTTTGCACAGATACTTATAGTTGATGCAGTTTGTTTGGTATTGAAAATGGCCCCCAAAACAAAAGCACAATAGCGCTGTAACTCGGCAAAAACATGTTTTATGGGTACATAAATCTTTTCATAGAATTTCATAAGGATCGGTCCATAATTAACACTACCCCCCATACAAAGTACCCTTCAGAAAATGACTTTATCGTTCACAACTGACTAACAGAAGCATCAATAGCAGTGAAATTCGGCACAAACATGTTTTATGGGGACATAAATCTTTTCGTAGAATTTTATAAGGATCGGTTCATAATTGACCCTACCCCCCATATAAAGTCCCCTTCAGAAAATGACTTTGTCGCTCATAACTGGCTAAGAGAAGCATCAACAGCGGTGAAATTCGGCACAAACATGTTTTATGGTCTCATAAATCTCTTTGTAGAATTTTATAAGGATAATTGACCCTATCCATAATTGACCTTATACCACCTATAAGGTCCCTTTCAGAAAACGTCTTTAATGCTCATATCTACCTTAGGAAGCATATATATAACAATAATATTTGACATATAAAAGTTTTATGGGAACTAAAATCATTTTCTTAAATTTTATGAGGATGAGTCCATTATTATCTAACCCCCTAATAAGGTGCCCTTTAGACAACGAATTCAACGCTCATTACTACAAAATTCTACATACACAAGTTTCGTGCAAGCCAAAATCTCCCTATCAAATTTTATAATGATCGATCCTTATTGAAAGTAAGAATATCGGTTCACGTTTTCTCATATCCCTATTATAATGCCCCCTTCAGATAATAACTTTATCGCTAAGAGATGTATCAATAGCGGTGAAATTCAACACAAACATGTTTAATGAGAACATAAATTTATGCTCATATCTTCTCATAACATATATATAAAGCAATAAAATTCGACATAAAAAAGTTTTATAGGAAATAAAATCATTTTCATAAATTTAATTAATAAGGATTTATAATTGACCTTACCAAGGTCCCCTTCTGAAAATGACTTTAAGACTTATTACCGACCCAAAAATGTGAGTACATCAGTAAAATTCTACATAAACATGAATGATTTGATGGTGGGTATATAAGATTCGGCATGGCCGAATATAACACTGTTACTTGTTGGTATTGAAAATGGGCAAAATCCAACAACGTTATTGGTGTTATTGCAATCCCGGTGTATAAAAAGGTGGCCAATACCTCCAATCTGATCGGGATTGAAAAATTGGTTACACTCTACTGTTTGGCTTAGTCCTTGCATATATAGCCCGAGGTCAGACCAGAGCACAGCATAATCTGCTACTACGGGTGGCTAGTTGCCCGCAGGACTATGTCCTGGCTGGTCAGTTGGTTGAGTTCCTTCGGGATCCACGTAGTGGCTGTGGTTTAAACCCAAATTCGCGGGGAGAGTAAGTGGCAGTTAAAAGACTGATGCATGGTAATAAGTAGTCAATATTTCGGGATAAGTTCGGTGCTGTTGTCGAGAACAACAGATACCCCGCAGTCGAGTGACTGTGGGACTAAGCGTTGGAAATGAGTTGGTATTATTTGTACATGGTACGTAATGAATGTGAGGTTCGGCGCCTTACCCCACCCGTCTACCTAATGAATGTGTCGTATAAATAAGATGTGTGCTGGGTTGAATTATGATGGATGAAAGTTCTCATAAACATTTGACACCATTGAATTTTCCTTCCTTGTCTAGATATGTTCAGGGTTTACTCTGTTCATATCAGAATTATCACAGTATGTCCCTGTGAGTAAAACAATGTCTACCGGTTACGTCTCTAGGTGCTGTTACCGAATCAACAGAGGCCATATTATGGTCAAGAGATTAGAAAGCTCGAGTACTCCAGCAAAGTACTTGTGCGTCGACCGGTCAGAACCAATGTACAAAAATTGCCACCTGCGTTCTTCATTGAAGAACAAAGGGGCGATGGTAGACCGTTCTCAAGTCTACCCAGTGGTTGAAAAAGACCACCGTGGGATAAGGTCTTTAAGGAGGTGCTCACGTTAAACTCTCAACATTCCTGTCTAAAAAGCTTCAAACATTCGTTGTTTAATACAAATTCATTGTTTATGAAATGCCATAAAATTTTGCATAAGTCAGTTTTTTGACATCCGAAATTATTTCCGAATTATGGCGATAATAGGATCATAATTATCACTTAACCCCATGTAATTTTCCCTTCGAAAAGTAATTATAATGATTATTTGTGACTTAAAAATAACTCTATATTAATATATTCGACATAAAAAGTTTTAATAAGTACCGAAATCTGTTTATTAAATATAATAAACAAGTTTTGTATGACCCCGAACTTCTCTATAAAATTTTATGTAGATCGATCCATAACTGACCCTACACCCCATATAAGGTCTACTACTTTAACGCCCATTACTGGCTTAAAAACACGAGTATAGTGATGAAATTCGACTCAAGTTCCTACTTCCATAATTGACTTTTTTCTTATACGTTGCGGCCTATAAACTTAGAACTTATAATCATCTGATCTAATTTCTTACCAAATATATTTGAACAGAGCCACAGTGCAGCGGCAAACAGTGTTGCATACATTATCTTGTAATAGTATAAACACAGATATGACGTAAAACCTTAAATAACCGTTGTAGGAATTTAAACGATTACGTGTGTAGGTTTTTGTAGTATTTTTCCTCTACTACCACACTGGAAGCTCATGTTATAAGACAGTCAAGAAACAAAGCATCCATACACCAGCAAGTGTAAAGGAAAGGATGTATTCATGCAACGCCTTTTCCGTGTCGCTTCGACTGTGTTGCATTGATTAATTACATCAATTCATTGGTTCAGCTTTTATTTGTTGTTGCTTTTGACCATTGATTTGTTGGGCCTATAATGTGAATGAATTCAATTTCTTAAAATCATATTAGCTTGGACTCCAATGGCAGAAGTTGGAAGAATACATGGATTTGGTATTAAGTTGCATTTGGCCAGTGATTGTATGTTTGTATGTATGTATGTATGTATGTATGTATGTATGTATGTATGTATGTATGTATGTATGTATGTATGTATGTATGTATGTATGTATGTATGTATGTATGTATGTATGTATGTAAGTGCGAGTGTTCGCACTCTTGCCAGCGTCTATAACGGCAATAAAAAGTGATTATTTAGCAATTTGTTGAGGGCTTAACTTTATTTGTTAACCAACAATAATATTTGTTACTATTATCATTGTTGTTGCTTTTTTATTGCTTACTTCACATTGTTGTAGTTTTTTTTTTCTTTTTTTGCTGTTAATAGTGTTGTTCTCTAAAGAAAAGGAAAATTGCCTTAGGATGCGGAAGACTTTATTCAAGTCCATCCGTTTGTAATGAGAAAGTGTTGCTGATGATAAAGATATTATATGATTGTTGTTGTTATTTTTATAGAGTTTTTTATAGTCTTTAGTAATACAAAATATTTGTATATTTATGACGGCAATTGATTGTTTATTGAATAATTTATGAGAAAGTAATTGATAATTGAGAGTATTAACGGTGATTTTTTTTTTTGCATTTCGTAGGAAAAAAAGTGAAATTTTATTATATTATTGTGATTTGAAAAACTTATTTTTTACAATTCTTTACATGTATCTGATAGAATTTATATTAAAAACTGCAGAAGCCTGTATGAAGACTATCTTAATGTGTTACCTTAAATAAGAATTTTAAGTTTATAACCAGGGAAACCAAAATATGCAAATGCATGTTTTTTGTGGTGCGTCGTATGGACTCATGGATAAGATATTTACACGTTTCAGACCAATTTGAGAATTTTGGCATCGATTTGTTAGAGCATATTTTTGCATATTTTACCCATAAGAGCATAATTTTGCATGATTTGACTTTTTAGCATATTTAAGGCATATTTTCGAGTTTTTAGAGCATATTTTACTCTTTTAGTGCATATTTTGATGTTTTCGCTTTTTTCGTTTCAAAACTTTATTAAAAAAAAATAAAATTCTATTTTTTTATTTTTTTTTTAATTTTTTTAGCCTATTTTACAATTTTGAAAAAAAAAAATTTCGTTATGTTATAGTTTTTTATTCAATAAAGCATTATATTTTAAATCGGACATAAAACCGATTACTTTTGATTTCATGAGACCAATCCATTTTTATAGTTTAAAAAACTAATTATTGGAACTTATGGCAACACCGATTAAAATGTCAGTTTAAAAGCTATGAATGCAATTGGAAGAAATGTGTTAAACTTTGTCGTTTGAAATATGTTTTTTGGGGACCAAATGGTTTCATGTTATTTATTGGTTATCTGAACGTAAAACGGAATTTTATTATACTAGTTCTTGAAACTATGAAATGAAACATTTATAAAAAAATGTTGTAGGATATAGAATATGATATTAAGCATTTAATATTTCATCACAATTTCAGTCTTTTTGAGCTTTTCAATGTTAAAAAATAATAAAAAATTTTATTTTTGAAGCATATATTTTACATTTTAAGAGCATATTTTGAGTTTTTTACGGCATATTTAAAGCGCTTAAAACACTTTTTTTAGAGCATGTTTTCGGTTTCACTGTTTATAACTATTAGATAGTTATAAATTTAAATTACTACAAGTTAATATTTGACATAAAAACATTTTTTATGAACTAAAATATCTTTACCAAGTATCATGAGTATAGATCCATAACTGGCACTATCCCATTATAAATTTTCTTAATTCACTGTATTGTTAGACAGAAAAATGTGCGTTTCAATTATAAATTTAACAAAATAAATTCCCTTTCATTTTCTTTGGCTACTACTCCCGATTGGCCTTGTACCCATCTATATATAAATATATATTAATTTATTTTTATGCCCACCATCAAAAGAGATGGGGGGTATATTGATTTTGTCATCCCGTGTGTAACACATCGAAATATTGCTCAAAGACCCCATAAAGTGTATATATTCTGGGACCTCGTAAGATTCTAAGACGATCTGGCTATGTCCGTCTATCTGTTGGCACGATAGCGTCTACAAAAATAGAGATAGGGAGATGAAATTTTTCCAAAATATTCTTTATTGGTCATTGGCATTGAAAATGGCCAAAATCGGTCAACGATTTCGCATAGCACCTATACAAATGTACCCCCGGAATAATGGGTAAAAAGCTTCAAAATTTTACAAATTCGGTGTTTATGAACAGCCATAAGTTTTATGCGAGCCCATTAATAAGTTCTAAGATGACACTGATAAGTTCTACAGGAAGCGAAATCTCTCTACCAATTTTTATGAGGATCAGTCCATAATAATACCAAAATTGAATGCATAACACTGAATGCTTACAATGTTATAGGATAAATTTTAAAATATACATGAAAGTAGAACTTTTTATTTACTATGTAAAAATTATAAACATTCTTTGCAAAACATTTTCAGCCAAATAAAAATTAATTAAATCAATTAAAATTTGTATAAAATTTGTAAACTTAGATTTAAAAAAAAGATAATTGGGGACAAATAAAAAATGTTTAATTGAATAAAGTTTCTCTTAACTATATGTTTAAACTTACCAATACCTAGTATGTCACAATTTAATTAAATTTTAAAACTGAAATACCTTCAACTTCCCTGTAAGCTAACAAAAAATATACAAAGTAAATTTGCAACACTTTCATTGTTATTTTAAAGCTGGTTATGATAAATAACCAGGTTAAGCAAACGATTCATTCCTCGTTAGTATTTATATCTTTAAGAATGTATCTTGCAAATATTACTGCAACAAATAAAAAATGCTACAGCAACAACAACTACGACAATGTAATGTTTGCAGTCATATCTATGTCTATTCATACAATGGTTGTTAAATTTTACTTAAACATGATGATGCTCAGTACAAAAAAAAAAACTAAATAAAAAAATAATAATAAAACATTATATGATGTCAACATGTTTGTTTTGGTGCTTTACGCTAAATCATCTAAGAAATATCATAAATTAAATACTCCACAACAACTACAATAACAAATATACCAACATACAAATAGAAAAAAATTCATGTTGGACGTAAAACATGTTAAAGTTTATTTGATGTTAAACCAAGAAGGAAGAATTAATTTTTTTTCTTTTTTGCTTTAAACAAAAAATTAATATTAATCTACATATTAAGGAAAAAATTCTTCTTGTGTATGGTTTTACTACCTGCTGTGTGAGGCTTTAAATTTATTTTAGACAAGGGATATTCGTTCATTTTTTCTACCATGTATAGTTGTACGTTCACATATAGGGCGAAATGTTGATGCCTTAAGTGGTTTTCTTGAAATTGTGGCTGGTTTTATAAAAAACTATTGCATTAGATTTAATCTGCATTTCCTAGCCTTTAAAATTATTTTAATTTATACATCCTTAATAAATTAGTCTTTCGCAGGAGTTTAAATTGTGAATGAATCTCCCTTCTTTTAGAACACTATTTTGCTTTTATTTTGGTAAAAATTTTATTTAATATTATTATTTTTTTTGTAAAAAAAAACTAAACTTTAATATATATGCATTTTCTCTAGTGTAAAGTATTCAAATATAATAAATGTTATTTTTTACTTAATTATACCAGGAAGCATAATGCGTGCTTAATCATTCTACACATAAAAACCATTAATTTGATAGTTGTTTTCAGTTTCTTCTTTAAAGTATTAACGAAACAGATCATCTGTTTAAGTACTTGGTTACAGGAAAAAAAAGGTATTCGTAATTGTTTTTTCAGAGGATTTACACCAAATACTTAGGGTAGTAGGGGGACCAAAGACCATTTTTTAACGTTCTCAAATTAAAACCATAATACATATACATAATTTTTTCCTGGTTGGGATACTGAGATATTTTAGCTTCAGTTTTATTTATTTTAATCTTTCCTTTGTTCTCTTAATGTAATTTGTTTTTAATTTTCAGCACAGACCAAAAACGGCGATACTGTGCTATCCATGGGGTAAGTACGCCAAACTGAACTTTACTATTCAAAATTAATAGAGTTATTTTCGAAATAGAGTCTTTAGAGATATTTTGCTATAAACTTGTTTATGATAAATTTCACCACTACACTGATAGCATGTTGTGAGCGCTAAAGTATTTTTCTGATCACTTATGAACCGACACTCATAAGATTTAATAGAGAGATTTTGGCTCGTAATAAACTTAGTTATTTATAATTTCTGTTTCGCTGTACTCGCATTTTCCAGGCAGTTAGCGTCAATAATGGACCAATCCTCATACAATTTAACAGAGAGATTTTGTCTTGTAACAAAATTTTTTATGTATGTCGAATTTCTATATTTGTATTTTTAAGCCATTAATGACCGTTAAAGTAATTTTAATTCAGGTTTAGATCAATTATGAACCTATCATTAAAAAAATTTAGTAGAGATATTTTGGATTGTATGAAACATATTTTCTGAAGGGGCCATTTTTGACGTGTTGAGTCAATTATGGGCCGTTCCTTATAAAATTTTACATATAATGCTTCATTTAGCCTGTTATGAGCGTTAAAGTCTTTTTCTGAAGAGAACCTGGGGTTAGGCGACATCAGGGACCATCATTGCCCATTTACCAAATAACCTGCATTAACTAAAAATATCTGTGCAAAATTTCAGCTCTCCATCTGTTCCGGTTTGATCATCTGATCAATCTGAGGAGTGGATCCAGTACTTTTGTTCGTTATAAACAATAAATAAGCCATGGGCTTGAGAGAAAAAAGGTAATATGTCAAACCTTAAGTTCAAAGTTGTCAGAATTGACTTTCAGATGAAACATTTTATAAATTATGTTGTCTTGACCCATGACATGAAAGGCTAAAAATCACTTTTTTTTAAATTTCAGGACACGACATCTCAAATCCTAGATGTGATGGAGAAAATCTGAGACCAAATTTGGAGTTAGTGGTGCCCAGTATTTTAGAAACGTTTAACTTGAGCACATTTCGACTTGCACAGAAATATACTTTTTTGATTGCTTATCTATTTATATATAAAACGACCAATCTGTTACTCTTAGCCCCGTTAACTCCACCTCCGGTTATCGTTTAACCGAAAGTTGTTCTGCCGGTTAAAATTTTTTTTGAATGAAAACTGTCAATGTAACCTTAAGATAAAAAATTGCCAGACAATGTGATAATGGGGGTTAGACTAATACAACTTGTACAGAAATATATTTTTTTATTACTTATGTATATATTTAATAATATCTAATTAATTTTGTCTGTCTAATAAAAGCTTTTACTAAATCATTTTAAATAACAATTGTCACAACATGCAACAAAGTAACACCAACGTTTTTCAAAGTACCTATACACAAACACTCAAATATTAACCAAAGAAAAACTTTACCAAATAAATTATTTTCTATTTGCAGAAAACAAATAGAAATAAATGTAAATGCATTGCAAATGCTATAAATATAACTAAAATTGATTTGAACCCCAAATAGTTTTACCAAGAAAATCACATGATGTTCGCTGATCTTCATGCCACCCAACTCGTTTCACATGTATCAATTGATTGTTATTCTCCATTGATGATCTGGCTTTAAGCTTTATAAGCATGTTGAAAAGCACAAGATACTAACTACAACCACAATAATGATGAAGTGTTTTATGTCTGATTTATAAATCACTTTTGATTTTTTCTACTCAACATCACAGACTTTGAGACTCTGAGGTAGACTACATCAGACGTTATAGCAGACATCAAAATATATATAAAAAAAATCTCGTTTCCAGATTTTTTATTTTTATCAATAATATTTAGATTGTTTTTTTAACAGCGGCATTGTTTAACAATATGTTATGATCACAGAGACTCATGTTGAAATTTTGTACAATAAATTTTACTAACAACAGCAAGAAAAATTCGATGACTTTAAACTAAAGTGGAAAACAATTTTTATATTTAAGTCTATAATTTTCATATTAGCAACAGATTTTTTTATTTTTTGTATTTAACTTATTCAGAGGCTGTCTGTTGGTATGACTCTTGTTAAGCCGCAAGCGTGACAAGGCACAGTGGGAGTAATGGGGGAGTAATGGATTTTTTGTATATCAGACAAGATTTTGAAGAGCTTTACGTGAACAACTCTGTATTGGCCTTATATCACGGTGGTTCTTTTCCAACCACAGGGTAAGCTAACAAGATGACTCACCATCGCCCTTTTATGCTTCTTACACGCCGATGAAAATTTTGCTCATTTACTCAAAATCAAAATCATCCCTTTACAACCACGCAGATGGGATGGTCTCTGTTCATTCAACAAAAACACCTTGAATCGTATTCGGTCGAAAGAAACGCGAATTCATTAAATAATCCGTGGACTTGTTCTCACTCACATACCGAACATACCTGGAATGTAAGGAGGGAAAACTTAACTTGAGGTATACAGATAGGTAAGTTCTGTACTTCACGCGAATTTAAAAAGCAGCCACCACGTACAATAACCGGGATAATACCAAGTCCCAAACTGTGTCCTGCGGGGTACCGCTTTCTTGATACTAGATTATGAGCTTCTCTAGTTTGACCCAAAGAAAAATCAGTGCAAAGAATGGACACCAGTTTATAGTATTCACCAGTATATAAACTACAGGTACTGGTAGCACTACTTATACCAAAGTGGGGCCTCTCATTTTAATAACAAGACCCCGAGAGAAAGTATATCAGAATAATTTTAAATACTTAAACAATTGTTAAAAAAAAATTTAAAAATTTCAAACATAAGTTCAATTTTAATTTTTGGTAAAGATTTACATGAACACAGCCCCACTGTACTGCTAGAAAATATTTAACAAGTATGAATGTATAGTCGGGCGTAACCGACCATATGATACCCTACACCAGTCAATATGTATGTTAAAAATGGGGATTATTTAAAAAAATAAAGCATTTGGTTTTTTTTTTTAACTTTATTTCGGAATATTTATACTTTTTTTTTTGGCAAAAAAAGAGATTTTTTAAGAGGGCTCAAAGGGAAGTAGGGCAAAATATGGCCCTATCCATAAAAATGTTGGTAGGAGGAGTTAAGTCTTCATCAATATTATTTATGTAGAATTTAAAAGTGTTATTAGTGTTTGTAAGTGAATTTTGACCTTTAAGTCATTTTCTTAAGGGGACTTTGTATGGGGGATAGGGTCAAATGAAGCCCGATCATTACAAAAATCGGTAGTATCTTTTAAAGTTCTATAAAACTAAGTTTTGTCGACTTTTGTTAACATAATAGATCATTTAAATTAATTATAAGCCAAAAGGCCCTATTTGTGGGGTACGGTTGTATGGGGGCTAGTCGAAATAATGGACCGATTTTAACCATTTTCAATAGGCTTCGTATTTGGGACAAGAGAAGCGTGTGTGCCAAATTTCATCCAATTATCTTGAAAATTGCGGCCTGTACCTTGCGCACAAGGTTTACATGGACTGCCAGCCAGACGGACGGACGGACATAGCTTAATCGACTCAGAAAATGATTCTAAGCCGATTGGTATACTTTAAGGTGGGTATAGGACGAATATTTTTGTATGTTACAAACATCAGCACAAACCCAATATACCATCCCCACTAAAGTGGTGTAGGGTATAAAAACCATAACAAACGTAGTGTTACTATAAACTCTTGTTGTAAACTAAGAGATTATTGATGACTTTAATTGTAATATTTAATGGTTGGAAATTAATATCGAACGTCATATACAATAAAAGAAATTGAAAGTGCTGCTTTTTTAACAATATTTCAAAATATTTATAACACGAACATAATATTCATTCAATTAACAATAATGTAACGTTTTTTTGTTACAACTTTAAAGCATTTCAAATTAATTCTAAATAATTTAAATCTCAACATTTAACATTTTTCTGAATACGAAATAAATTGTTAATATCATTTAATATCAGTTAAGTGTGATCTCAAATTTCCTATTCTAATTTAAACATGCCAGTACTTACTTATGTTATTTTAGAAGATTTAAAAAATTATATTTTTTTGCCATACGACTACTTTTTGATTCAGCAGCTGTTTTATTTTAATGTTATGTAAAACCGCCTACTCACTTAAACGTGACACTGTTAATTCTGTTGAATCTGATCGTTCATATGTGTATGCTTTCCTCTAGCGGAATACAATTACTATTTACGTACTCCTGCACTGGTCCATTTTTGTAAATGAGTCTATGTATGTATGTGAGGAATGTAGACTTTTTAAATTTCATTTGTGGGTGGGTGGAATTCATACTGTGTTTTACTAGGATTACATTTATTTTAGCTGATTTCCTAAATTTCTTACTGTTAATAAATGTAGTTTTATTTCTGTTCTGTTTATGTCACGGTTGGAAAAATAATTCAAGAAAAAGATTTCATCTGATTTGTATTTACAATCGCAAAATTAGAATGCCACTAGAAGTTAAACAGTTTCCTTGAAGAGAGAGAGAGAAATTGAATACACTTGACATTTGAAAAATCTGTTCATATGGTTGTGGTACATAAAGTTTTAAAAATAAATAATTTTAATTTACTTTTTAGTGCAAAGTGTGAAGGCGTTTCTTTTATCAAAATGTTACATAAATTGTTGTTATTTGTTTATTTCAAATTATGATATACCTTGGCCAAGATCGGATGTATACTGTAAGAGTAAAAGAGGTCACAAAAAATCGCCTTGCCTATTAATTATATAGATTTCATTAATTAATTAATATATTTTTATTTTGTTTTCAAAATGTTTACATGATTGTTAAAGTTATCCGTGCATATTTTTAATATTCTAACTGTAATAGTTTCCAAGATTAACTTTAATTAATTTTTGTATTTCATTTATATGGGAGGTGTAACGCCTCCTAATGGTAATCCGTTCACCTTTTGTTATAAATATAAAATTTGATGACTCTAACCTTTATATTATCGAAAATATACGGATTTAATATTTTCTTAATATGGGCGTGGATCTTGAGCAAGTAGCCAATTGATCCTTCTGGATTTAAAGAAACGCACAGCGGAAATGTCAAGAATATCGGTTCAGTATAGAGATAGATAGATAGATAGAAAGATATATATATATATTATATATATATATATATATATATATATATATATATATATATATATATATATAATTATATATATATATATATATATATATATATATATATATATATATATATATATATATATTATATATATATATATATATATATATATTATATATATATATATATATATATATATGTATAATATATATATAATATATAATATATATATATAATATATATATATATTTATATATATATATATATATATATATATATATATATATATATATATATATATATATATATATATATATAGATGGATGGTATTAATCTAGATACTAGTTTATGTCAGAGCTTCCCATTTATTTACTATTATGCATAAACATTACATTCTTTGCATATGGTATGCATACGATTTGATAAATCAAATCATCGTTAATTGTCGATAGAAAGACTCCTGTCTTACTCCGGAGCAAAATACAGCTACCCTATAAGAAATGAATGACCGAAACTAACACATACAAAATGATTTTACTAACACACATGCAACATTTTTTTTTATAGAATTGTCGAAAAAAAATTTAATGGATGATTCCATCAACAATGACAGTGAAATGACCGGTAAAATGACCGTTACTGAACCCAATGTGTGGTATAGGGTTGCATTTGCATATGAAAGAATGAAACAACTACATTTTGATTAAAATGTATTAAAATTTATATTTTGATCAACAATGACAGCCAAATGACCGATCAAATGACTGTCACTGTGTTACAGAGTTGTATTTTTCCTCGTTACAAATTAATTGTTTCTGCGAAAGCCAAAGATCAAGAAGCGAAAAAATAAAAAATAAAAAAGTCTTTAAATTATTAAAAATAAAGAGGATTATTATAAACTAAATTTTAAAAAGTTCAAGAAGTGGATCAGAAGATAAACAATTCGGAGTTTAATCAATCAATGGTAACAATGGTAAATATGTATGTACTTATGATTTTTATATTTCGATATTTATGAATACTTATGTATTTTTTTACAGACAACTTATTTCCACAAATTAATAGGACCATCAGAGGACTTAAGATTCTGCGAGATATGTAAAATGGTGAAAAGACTGGTAATTTATGTATATGATTACTATATTAATAAAATTATCAATATATACCTACATATTAAAATATCAATAAAATGTGTTTTATTATAAATTGGTATAGCCGTCAGATTTGACGGATATATTCATCAAGTGTGATGAGTCAACAATGACCGATTAATGCATCATTTTTTTATTTGTTAACTGTGATGGATAAATCCATCAAGCATGATTAGTCAGTCATGACTAATATTTATATCATCCATGATTAGTAAACAACAAAAGAGTGAGCAGCTCAAATATATGTTTTAAAGTTGATAGAATTCATAAGTGCGAGGGTGATGCAACATCACATGTACACAAATGTTTCCATCACTTTTTACATATTGCCCTTAAGAAAGTGATGGGAGCTTTGTTCTACGCATTGATGGGTATATTCTCAGTAGTGACAGTCAATTGACGGGTCAAATGACTGTCACTGTTCTTATAGGGTACTTACTTAATATTCATTTCAGCAAAAAATTAAAAATAAATTTTGTTCAAACATATTTGAACACAGTTTAAAATCTTATTTTGGTGCATGTGTTTGGTCATAAAAACTATTTGATAAGTTCACTTGAGTTACAAATAAATATTTATCGCTTAGTTTTTTATGACAACCTTTAGTAATGATAAGAATGCTAGTACTAAGATGCACATTAATTCTCTTGTTTATGTAACGCATAGACATTATGAGTTATAATTAGAAATAGATCATATTCTTATCACTAGCGCACTTGAAATCCCACCCTTAAATGGGAATATGAAATTGATAAGATTGAATGCATAAAAAGAGTGCATGAGGTCTTATCTTAGTTCTAAGATAGTTTTAAGATTTTGTTTAATAGTTCTTAAGTTTTTAGTTTTAAAAATAAATTTAGTGTTACTCAAGATTCGTAAGAGTGCTTTACAACCACTTGCAGTCTTGTAACATTCACCAGTAAATTTTGTATTTTTATTTTAATACATTTTTTACAAATTTATCAATCATTTTAATCGCATTTGTTTTTAATTAACCAAAAAACGTTTATTTTTCATCACAATATTTGATTATTTTAGAATTACCCAACATTATTTAATTCAATCTGTTACTCTTCTAAAACTAACTTAAAATTTCAGTTCTTTTATACCGCAACATTTGATGGTCTTCTAAACTTGAGTAGGTGTCATACGGTCAATCTATTCAATTTATTTCACAACAGGCATGTTGACATATCAATTTCAATAAATTTGCCATGTAATTGGTTTTTGTTTTCAAATGCTAAAACCGAAATAGATTAGTTTCAAAGAAACACTCTATGTCGGACATATGGTAATAGTAACAACTTGGACGTGTAAGTTAAATTGAACACCCACCTTCAGGTAATTTTAAAGTTATTACAGCATGGTTTAAAAAGCGATAAGTAAACGACAACATGTCTTTATATTTAAGACACAACTTAGTATGTGTTTGTCTTAACTAGTTGCGTGTTTAAAGAATTTAAATGTATTAAATGACAAATTTGTCTTAAATCAATTTGTTTCATACATATTAAAACAAATTTCTTGGATGAAATTATATTTGTCATAAATAACCTTTGGCTGTTTGTTCAAAATCATAAATATTTCAATAAAAATAAAATAATAATAACAATTAACCATCGATAATTATACACAGTTAAAAGTCATTGAGTAGCAACTTATTAAGATTCATTTTGGCCTATAGTAATGAACATTTGAAATAGTGATGTTCATTATTTTGCTTGAAATAATGATTTAGTTTTACTGTAAAGACTACATTAAATGAATAATTAAGCCATGTTAAACTTAAAAAAAAAAAACTCATTACTACTACTAAGTAGATCTAGTCTTACATGTGTATGTCCATTTCACATTGCATCTACTGTTAGCTTCTTAAAAATGCTCACGATAACGTGCAGTCCATCTCGTTTTCCTTATATTTTTTGTTTGCAATTTTTCTATAAAAAACAATTAAAATATTTTTAAAATTTTATTTGATACTTTAGTCTACTTTGTTGGCAGTGGTAATGATGATGATCATGATGATGACCAAGTTGAGAATGACGATGGTGGTGCAGTGTTTAAAGCGATATAAACTCTTTTAAGTTTCTCCAGCTTTAGCTGATATCTGTTATACTATTATAATTTCGCAATGACCAAATATGTCAATAGGTATTAAAATTCTTGAAATTTTATTGTAACTCAAGAATTCTGACGATTTAAGAAAAAGTTAGTGTATTTTTTTTTTAAACCGAAATCAGAATACTTTAGCAAATATTAAGTGTATGTTGCAATAAATGTAAATGAAAAAAATGAATCGTGCAGTTGTTAATATTAATAGTAGTTCCAATAGCCACCAACTAAGTTTTATATTCCAAGGAAGTATTGATGTTTTTGTCATAATAGATATTTTGAATTTTTTCATCAGATGTTATGAATTATTATGTATGTGTTAGTTGTAGAATGGACTAAGGTAAATTATACTCAATTTTAGTTACATACAGTCCGAATGAGTGTTTGTGTGCATAAGTTGCAATAATCTAAAAAATTTGACAAAATATGACTCTTATACTTTGTTTCACTCAAGGACGAAGCCTATTGAAAATTCTTCGCTTCATTCATTATTTCTTCTGGCCACATATAACTGGACCACTCAAATATGATTTTTAAGCTTATTCTTATGTTAGATATACTTAATTTTGTCTCGCCCTGATGACCCTATCAAATTATGTAATAATCGGTCCTTAGTTGCACCTCGAATATCCAGAATTAACTTATATGTACTATTTTTATGAGTATCGGATTGTCCCTAGACCCACCGGCGACATGTTACCCTTATGATCTTCCCCATCTTGGTATGCCGGAGCTATAGGCTGGTGGTGTCGGCTTTCGGTTGGAATGATTAACATTCTGGTTGAATCAGCATGCGTTACAACCTGGAATCTCGGGGGACAGCAGATCAAAGGCCAAAGTTTTGGGTTTTGCCATGCCTTGGTTATTAGAGAGGTTCCTTTCGTTGTGCACGTGATGGCTGCTTTTTTAAATCCAAACTAGAGATATATAGTTAAAAGACTTTTACGGGGTAAGTTTTATACCGAATACAACAGATAGCAGAGGAGTAACTATTGGACTAAAAGCTGAAGGATGTAGGGGTATGCGAGCATTACCTAACCATATATCTCGAATGAGTGGTGAAATGAAAAGTTTGTTAAATATATATTTACAATTAATACCATTGAATTTTCCTTTTTTGTCAGTGTATGTTCCGGATTAACTCTGTTCAAAATTTATTACATTATGTATTCTGTGGGAAAGAACAAGTCCTCGGTTTATTAAATAGATTTGTTTTTCGATTTACGACTAAACAGAGCCCATCCTATATGTGTGGTTGTAAACGGAATTGATGTGTTTGTATCTCGGAAGTTATTCAAGGGGACAGTAATAGTCATAGATTTTACTGCTAGAGTAGTTAAGTAAAGAACTGGCTGAACCATGTGCAAGAATTGTCAATGGTAATGGAATAAAAATTATCCATAGATTGATAATTGTTAAAATATTCGATCCAGATCCGCGGTGTGCATCTGCATCATTGTTTAGAATTTTTTCTATTGGTTCATCTAATATCTCAGATGCGTAATATAGAATCTTTGGTTTAAGATTATTTTGGGCTTTACGCCAGGAGAACACATTTTCGATATCACAGATTCTGCTTCAGTTGGCGCAATGAAGTGTCAATATTTATTAGCAAAGTCTCCTATTAACTGTCATAGTGTGCATTTGATACAATACGTGTTACGAAATAGAAACTAAATTTTGTTCAGGTAGTACTAATTGGTCTGATTTTTTTCACTACCTCTTATGGATCTAATTAATTTATGCTTTTGTTTTCTTTGGTAAAAATTCAGCTCTTTAGTAATTTAAATAAACTTCCAGTTATCATTTAAAATAACAAATCAAATATCCAGATATGATGGAAATTGAGGTTAGTGAAATAAAATAAATGTTTTAAAATTTTCGATTTTTCTTCCTAACTTAATTTAATACGTACTTGAGTCTCTGACGTAATTTTATACATAAATAATACAACGTAATTTTCTTGTGTCCTTGATGACAGTTTATTGTCATCTTGGCACTCTATCGGTTCTATAAATAACATATAAATTACCACTTTCATTGTTTCTCTATATTAAAATTAACACCAGAACACATCACAAATTTTAATTCTAACGACAGGCTGTTAAAAAAATAATTAAAGCTTAAATACTGAAAGCTTTTCGTTGTGAACGGAAAACCTTGTATGTTCCTACATACATGTCTTACATAATTTATAAGGGAAAAATCTTCGTATTATTATAGAATGGGGAATAATATCAGCTATGATCGCTAACATTGAAAATTAATTAAAGTTACACATCATTTGTGGTGTTATATTTTATTACAACAAATTACACATGTCTTTGTTAGTGTGTGAGATATTGAGGGGCAGTCAAACGTCAGAACTAACACCAACAATTTTTATCGTTTAAATCAATATACAGTGGGGTGTGTTTGTAAAAAACTATTTTAAAATGTATAGCTTAATTTATAGCAGGTTAAAATATTAAATGCGGGAAAGGAACTTTACATAGAACTAGACCTGTAGGCAAAAGAAAGTAAATTGGAATCTATGTATAAATTGGGATGAATAACTAATAATTATGGTACGTCGAGGTACAAGGCGAAATAACAAGTTACAAATAAACCTGCAAATAAGTTATGTGATAACTAGTTGTTTTGTGACAACGGATGACGGTTTGAACTCAGACGATCAGTTGTTTTCTGTAGTTCTCCAGCTGAATTCTGAATCCTCCATTAGCTTGTTGTCTAGTAAATTTGAGAACGAGTTTTTTACAACTCGAACCACGAAATGGACGCCTTAACCAATAGGGCTATAATAAAACTAAATTGTTTCGCTTTTTATCAGTTAATACCCATTCAGCTGAAATAATGTGATTAATAATAAGCCCTCATTACCATGTTATGTAGACGTTCAGATTTTTTGCTGAAACCGAACTTTAATTTCCATTCAGTTCTTCAGAAAAAAAAGGCTTAAGAAATGTTCATTCGTGTAAACTTACAATTTTTGTTCTGCAACGATGTCAGAAAAAAGCTTTGTCAATATTTTATAAAGCAATAATATTGTCAGATATTTGACAAACGTGTAAACACATTACGTTGCCATTGTCGGATCCATGACATCCATAAATTTTTATACCCACCATCAAATAAGATGGGGGGTATATTGTTTTTGTCATTCCGTTTGTAACACATTGAAATATTCGTCTAAGACCCATAAAAGTATATATATTCTGGGTCCTTATTAGATTCTAAGACGATCTAGCCATGTCCGTCCGTCTGTCCGTCTGTCTGTCTGTCTGTTGAAAACACGATAGAGTCCAAACGGAAGTAGCTAGCGAGCTGAAATTTTGCACAGATACTTATAGTTGATCCAGTTTGTTTGGTATTGAAAATGGGCAATATCGGTCCACGATTTCGCCTAGCCCTCATATAAGCCCCACTTTAGAAAATGACATTATCGCCAATAACTGACTAACAAAAGCATCAATAGCGCTGTAATTCGGCACAAACAAGTTTTATGCGGGCATAAATCTTTTCATAGAATTTCATAAGGATCGGTCCATAATTGACCCTACCCCCCATACAAAGTACCCTTCAGAAAATGACTTTATCGTTCACAACTGACTAACAGA